>NW_028322237.1:1515151-1818181 GCF_059928025.1 Delphinapterus leucas
AAGATGAACAGGCATAGGGAGAACCAATGAGAGACTAGCTGTTGGTGTCTGCACGGGCAAATTGAACGCTCATTTCCCATCAGGAAGAGGAATTAACCAAAGGCTCAGCATGCCCGGCCGGAAACAAATTAGGGCCTGAAGCAATCCTGCGGTTTTGCGGCCAGCTCACAAGAAAACGAGTTGAAGAAAGGAGCTCAGGGGCACTGTAATTCACAAACCTGCAGAGTTATGAATGACAGCTATCGTCCAAAAATGTACTGAAGTAAGTCTTCGAAGAGGACTTGAAAGCGGGGCAGAATTTCAGGAAAACGATTTCAGGGGGTAGACTGGAATTGCACTTAAAGCATAGGAAAAGAGGCAGAATGTCAACAATGATGCACTTGGCCAAAAAGGGCGTATGCGTTTTTTCCTGAATATATACAGGAAAAAACGCATACGCACTTTTTGGCCAACCAAGCAAGCCTGTAAAGGAAATCTGCACTACAATGAAGTCTCACTGCCCCCCAGTCAAAAGGGCAATCTGAGAAAAGTGTTAAATCCATTAAGACAGGACAGGTCATGGAGAACAGGGAGCCTTGTTATGCTGATGGGCGGGATGTAAATTGCCGACAGCCACTCTGGAGAAATGTATGGTGTATCCTGAAACACGTAGGAAACAAAGCAACACAGCCTATGGCACTTCCACTTATGGTCCGATAGCTTAGGGAAATTAAAATCAAAAACACACAACCACCCCAAAGTTTGGGATGGCTCTGTTTACAAGAACCTTGTCTACGGTACAAGTTAAATATCCGAGAAAGGAAAAAATGGATAAAGAAGTTCTGGTACGCACGTACAATGGAATATCACTCAGCAAAGAAATCTACGTCTTCAGGCCCATAGCGGCATAAAGAGTGGATTCAGGTACGATGATTCTACGAGAAATACGTCACACAGAAATAGAAACATCATAATATATAAGTAATACACGGAACGTAAACTTGGCTACACATAAACTGAATTACAAAACAGAACAGGGTCTCAAATTTAGAAAACCAACTTATGCTTGCTAATGGGGAAAGGTGAGTTGGGGTGCTGCATAAAACCAGAGATTGAAATTAGCACAGATACCGTTCCATAAGCCAAATATATAATAGACAAGCCCTACTCCTTGCTCAACGAAATGGACTCAACACCCCATATTCAACGCCTGGCTAGATACCTGACAAGTAAGAATCTTAAAACCCATGGATTTATATGTCTCCATAAGGAAATCAAGCGTGTGTACAGCGGCCTAAACGCAGCAGTGAAAATCCGATAAATCCCATTATCAAAATAAATTTCATAAACAAAACAAAATGACAGTGAAATAGAGAGCAATTCTTAAATAATTCATTCAGGGTTTGTGATGCAACCTGGATTTACCACATCTACACCCAGAGCTGGGTGAGACATAAGGCTGGACACTTCGGGCTGATAGAATTGGTGAGGTTCGGTGAGCAAACGCAGACCCTTTGAAGTCATACTGCATGGTAACCATTCCATGGGTCCCAACTCTCCAGGTTTAAGGAATTCTTCCTTCAGCTAAAACATGCATGGGAAACCCACAGTACAGTGCACTGTGTGACCGGGAAACGTTTTCAAATGCATCTCAGTTATCGTCCCCTGGTACTCGGGTTCACCATTCCAGACGCTTTACTAACACTCTCCCCACTTGGAGAGTCAGTGCCATTAACCTCCTGTTTGGCACAGTGTGCAATTTCTGCGCAAGATGTACAGGAATAGGGAGAACCAATGAGAGACTAGCTGTAGGTGCCTGCACGGGCAAAAGGAACACTCATTTCCGACCAGGAAGAGGAATTAAACAAAGGCTAAGCAGGCCCTGCCGGAAAGAGATTATGGCCTGAAGCAATCCTGCGGTTTTGCGGCCAGCTCACAAGAAAGCGAGTTGAAGACATGAGCTCAGGGGCACTGTAATTCACAAACCTGCAGAGTTATGAATGACAGCTATCGTCCAAAAATGTATTGAAGTAAGTCTTCGAAGAGGACTTGTAAGTGGGGCAGAATTTCAGGAAAACGATTTCAGGGGGTAGACTGGAATTGTACTAAAAGCATAGGAAAAGTGGCAGAATGTCGACAACGATGCACTTGGCCAGAAAGGGCGTATGCGTTTTTTCCTGAATATATTCAGGAAAAAACGCATACGCCCCTTTTGGCCAACCAAGCAAGCGTGTAAAGGAACTCTGCACTACAAGGAAGTCTCACTGCCCCCCCGGTCAAAAGGGCCATCTGAAAAAAGTGTAAAATCCAGAAAGGCAGGACAGGTCATGGAGAACAGGGAGCCTTGTCATCCTGATGGGCGGGATGTAAATTGCCAACAACCACTCTGGAGAAGTGTATGGTGTTTCCAGAAACACGTAGGAAACAAAGCAACACAGCCTATGGCACTTCCACTTATGGTCCTATAGCTTAGGGAAATTAAAATCAAAAACACACAGCCACCCCAGAGTTTGGGACGGCTCTGTTTACAAGAACCTCGTCTACGGTACAAGTAAAATATCCCAGAAAGTAAAAAATGGATAAAGATGTTGTGGTACGCACGTACAATGGAATATCACTCAGCAATGAAATCTACGTCATCAGGACCGTAGCGGCATAATGAGTGGATTCAGGTACGATGATTCTACGAGAAATAAGTCACACAGAAAAAGAAACATCATAAGATATCACTAATACACGGAATGTAAACTTGACTACACATGAACTGAATTACAAAACAGAACAGGGTCTCAAATTTAGAAAACCAACTTATGCTTGCTTATGGGGAAAGGTGAGTTGGGGTGCTGCATAAAACCAGAGATTGAAATTAGCACAGATACCGTTTCATAAGCCAAATATATAATAGACAAGACCTACTCCTTGCTCAAAGAAATGGACTCAACACCCCATATTCAACGCCTGGCAAGATACCTGACAAGTAAGAATCTTAAAACCCATGGATTTATATGTCTCCATAAGGAAATCAAGCGTGTGTACAGCGGCCTAAACGCAGCAGTGAACAACCGATAAATCCCATTATCAAAATAAATTTCAAAAACAAAACAAAATGACAGTGAAATAGAGAGCAATTCTTAAATAATTCATTCAGGGCTTGTGATGCAACGTGGATTTCCCACATCTACACCCAGAGCTGGGTGAGACATAAGGCTGGACACTTCGGGCTGATAGCATTGGTGAGGTTCGGTGAGCAAACGCAGACCCTTTGAAGTCATACTGCATGGTACCCATTCCACGCGTCCCAAATTTCCAGGTTTAAGGGATTCTTCCTTCAGCTAAAACATGCATGGGAAACCCATAGTGTGGTCCACCGTGTGACTGGGAAACGTTTTCAAATGCATCTCAGTTTTCGTCCCCTGGTACTCGGGTTCACCATTCCAGACGCTTTACTAACACTCTCCCCACTTGGAGAGTCAGTGCATTTAAACTCCTGTTTGGCACACTTGGCAATTTCTGCGCAAGATGAACAGGCATAGGGAGAAGCAATGAGAGACTAGCTGTAGGTGTCTGCACGGGCAAATGGAACGCTCATTTCCCACCAGGAAGAGGAATTAACCAAAAGCTCAGCGTGCCCTGCCGGAAACAGATTAGGGCCTGAAGCAATCTTGCGGTTTTGCGGCCAGCTCACAAGAAAGCGAGTGGAAGAAAGGAGCTCAGGGGCACTGTAATTCACAAACCTGCAGAGTTATGAATGACACCTATCGTCCAAAAATGTATAAAAGTAAGTCTTCGAAGAGGACTTGAAAGCGGGGCAGAATTTCAGGAAAACGATTTCAGGGGGTAGACTGGAATTGCACTTAAAGCATAGGAAAAGAGGCAGAATGTTGACAATGATGCACTTGGCCAAAAAGGGCGTATGCGTTTTTACCTGAATATATTCAGGAAAAAACGCATACGCCCTTTTTGGCCAACCAAGCAAGCGTGTAAAGGAAATCTGCACTAAAATGAAGTCTCACTGCCCCCCGGTCAAAAGGGCCATCTGAAAAAAGGGTAAAATCCAGAAAGGCAGGACAGGTCATGGAGAACAGGGAGCCTTGTTATGCTGATGGGCGGATTTAAATTGCCAACAGCCACTCTGGAAAAGTGTATGGTGTTTCCTGAAACACGTAGGAAACAAAGCAACACAGCCTATGGCACTTCCACTTATGGTCCTATAGCTTAGGGAAATTAAAATCAAAAACACACAGCCACCCCAAAGTTTGGGATGGCTCTGTTTACAAGAACCTTGTCTACGGTACAAGTTAAATATCCGAGAAAGGAAAAAATGGATAAAGAAGTTCTGGTACGCACGTACAATGGAATATCACTCAGCAATGAAATCTACGTCTTCAGGCCCATAGCGGCATAATGAGTGGATTCAGGTACGATGATTCTACGAGAAATAAGTCACACAGAAAAAGAATCATCATAATATATCAGTAATACACGGAATGTAAACTTGGCTACACATAAACTGAATTACAAAACAGAACAGGGTCTCAAATTTAGAAAACCAACTTATGCTTGCTTATGGGGAAAGGTGAGTTGGGGTGCTGCATAAAACCAGAGATTGAAATTAGCACAGATACCGTTCCATAAGCCAAATATATAATAGACAAGTCCTACTCCTTGCTCAACGAAATGGACTCAACACCCCATATTCAACGCCTGGCTAGATACCTGACAAGTAAGAATCTTAAAACCCATGGATTTATATGTCTCCATAAGGAAATCAAGCGTGTGTACAGCGGCCTAAACGCAGCAGTGAAAATCCGATAAATCCCATTATCAAAATAAATTTCATAAACAAAACAAAATGACAGTGAAATAGAGAGCAATTCTTAAATAATTCATTCAGGGTTTGTGATGCAACCTGGATTTACCACATCTACACCCAGAGCTGGGTGAGACATAAGGCTGGACACTTCGGGCTGATAGAATTGGTGAGGTTCGGTGAGCAAACGCAGACCCTTTGAAGTCATACTGCATGGTAACCATTCCATGGGTCCCAACTCTCCAGGTTTAAGGAATTCTTCCTTCAGCTAAAACATGCATGGGAAACCCACAGTACAGTGCACTGTGTGACCGGGAAACGTTTTCAAATGCATCTCAGTTATCGTCCCCTGGTACTCGGGTTCACCATTCCAGACGCTTTACTAACACTCTCCCCACTTGGAGAGTCAGTGCCATTAACCTCCTGTTTGGCACAGTGTGCAATTTCTGCGCAAGATGTACAGGAATAGGGAGAACCAATGAGAGACTAGCTGTAGGTGCCTGCACGGGCAAAAGGAACACTCATTTCCGACCAGGAAGAGGAATTAAACAAAGGCTCAGCAGGCCCTGCCGGAAAGAGATTATGGCCTGAAGCAATCCTGCGGTTTTGCGGCCAGCTCACAAGAAAGCGAGTTGAAGACATGAGCTCAGGGGCACTGTAATTCACAAACCTGCAGAGTTATGAATGACAGCTATCGTCCAAAAATGTATTGAAGTAAGTCTTCGAAGAGGACTTGAAAGCGGGGCAGAATTTCAGGAAAACGATTTCAGGGGGTAGACAGGAATTGTACTAAAAACATAGGAAAAGAAGGAGAATGTCTACAATGATGCACTTGGCCAAAAAGGGCGTATGCGTTTTTTCCTGAATATATTCAGGAAAAAACGCATACGCACTTTTTGGCCAACCAAGCAAGCGTGTAAAGGAAATCTGCACTACAGTGAAGTCTCACTGCCCCCCGGTCAAAAGGGCTATCTGAAAAAAATGTAAAATCCAGAAAGTCAGGACAGGTTATGGAGAACAGGGAGCCTTGTCATGCTGATGGGCGGGATGTAAATTGCCAACAACCACTCTGTAGAAATCTATGGTGTTTCCAGAAACACGTAGGAAACAAAGCAACACAGCCTATGGCACTTCCACTTATGGTCCTATAGCTTAGGGAAATTAAAATCAAAAACACACAGCCACCCCAGAGTTTGGGACGGCTATGTTTACAAGAACCTCGTCTACGGTACAAGTAAAATATCCCAGAAAGCCAAAAATGGATAAAGAAGTTGTGGTACGCACGTACAATGGAATATCACTCAGCAATGAAATCTACGTCATCAGGCCCGTAGCGGCATAATGAGTGGATTCAGGTACGATGATTCTATGAGAAATAAGTCACACAGAAAAAGAAACATCATAAGATATCACTAATACACGGAATGTAAAGTTGGATACACATGAACTGAATTACAAAACAGAACAGGGTTTCAAATTTAGAAAACCAACTTATGCTTGCTTATGGGGAAAGGTGAGTTGGGGTGCTGCATAAAACCAGAGATTGAAATTAGCACAGATACCGTTCCATAAGCCAAATATATAATAGACAACCCTACACCTTGCTCAACGAAATGGACTCAACACCCCATATTCAACGCCTGGCAAGATACCTGACAAGTAAGAATCTTAAAACCCATGGATTTATATGTCTCCATAAGGAAATCAAGCGTGTGTACAGCGGCCTAAACGCAGCAGTGAAAATCCGATAAATCCCATTATCAAAATAAATTTCAAAAACAAAACACAATGACAGTGAAATAGAGAGCAATTCTTAAATAATTCATTCAGGGCTTGTGATGCAACCTGGATTTACCACATCTACACCCAGAGCTGGGTGAGACATAAGGCTGGACCCTTTGGGCTGATAGCATTGGTGAGGTTCGGTGAGCAAACGCAGACCCTTTGAAGTCATACTGCATGGTACCCATTCCATGGGTCCCAACTCTCCAGGTTTAAGGGATTCTTCCTTCAGCTAAAACATGCATGGGAATCCCAGACTATCGTCCGCCGTGTGATTGGGAAACGTTTTCAAATGCATCTCAGTTTTTGTCCCCTGGTACTCGGGTTCACCATTCCAGACGCTTTACTAACACTCTCCCCACTTGGAGAGTCAGTGCCTTTAACCTCCTGTTTGGCACAGTTTGCAATTTCTGCACAAGATGAACAGGCATAGGGAGAACCAATGAGAGACTAGCTGTTGGTGTCTGCACGGGCAAATTGAACGATCATTTCCCACCAGGAAGAGGAATTAACCAAAGGCTCAGCGTGCCCGGCCGGAAACATATTAGGGCCTGAAGCAATCCTGCGGTTTTGCGGCCAGCTCACAAGAAAAGGAGTTGAAGAAAGGAGCTCAGGGGCACTGTAATTCACAAACCTGCAGAGTTATGAATGACAGCTATCGTCCAAAAATGTACTGAAGTAAGTCTTCGAAGAGGACTTGAAAGCGGGGCAGAATTTCAGGAAAACGATTTCAGGGGGTAGACTGGAATTGCACTTAAAGCATAGGAAAAGAGGCAGAATGTCGACAATGATGCACTTGGCCAAAAAGGGCGTATGCGTTTTTTCCTGAATATATTCAGGAAAAAACGCATACGCCCTTTTTGGCCAACCAATCAAGCGTGTAAAGGAAATCTGCACTACAATGAAGTCTCACTGCCCCCCGGTCAAAAGGGCCATCTGAAAAAAGTGTAAAATCCAGAAAGGCAGGACAGGTCTTGGAGAACAGGGAGCCTTCTTGTGCTGATGGGTGGGATGTAAAGTGCCAACAGCCACTCTGGAGAAATGTATGGTGTATCCTGAAACACGTAGGAAACAAAGCAACACAGCCTATGTCACTTCGACTTATGGTCCTATAGCTTAGGGAAATTAAAATCAAAAACACACAGCCACCCCAAAGTTTGGGATGGCTCTGTTTACAAGAACCTCGTCTACGGTACAAGTAAAATATCCCAGAAAGTAAAAAATGGATAAAGAACTTGTGGTACGCACGTACAATGGAATATCACTCAGCAATGAAATCTACGTCATCAGGCCCGTAGCGGCATAATGAGTGGATTCAGGTACGATGCTTCTACGAGAAATAAGTCACACAGAAAAGGAAACATCATAAGATATCACTAATAGACGGGATGTAAAGTTGGATACACATGAACTGAATTACAAAACAGAACAGGGTCTCAAATTTAGAAAACCAACTTATGCTAGCTTATGGGGAAAGGTGAGTTGGGGTGCTGCATAAAACCAGAGATTGAAATTAGCACAGATACCGTTCCATAAGCCAAATATATTATAGACAAGCCCTACTCGTTGCTCAACGAAATGGACTCAACACCCCATATTCAACGCCTGGCAAGATACCTGACAAGTAAGAATCTTAAAACCCATGGATTTATATGTCTCCATAAGGAAATCAAGCGTGTGTACAGCGGCCTAAACGCAGCAGTGAAAATCCGATAAATCCCATTATCAAAATAAATTTCAAAAACAAAACACAATGACAGTGAAATAGAGAGCAATTCTTAAATAATTCATTCAGGGCTTATGATGCAACCTGGATTTACTACATCTACACCCAGAGCTTGGTGAGACATAAGGCTGGACACTTCGGGCTGATAGCATTGGTGAGGTTCGGTGAGCAAACGCAAACCCTTTGAAGTCATACTGCATGGTACCCATTCCATGGGTCCCAACTCTCCAGGTTTAAGGGATTCTTCCTTCAGTTAAAACATGCATGGGATACCCAGACTATCGTCCGCCGTGTGATTGGGAAACGTTTTCAAATGCATCTCAGTTTTCGTCCCCTGGTACTCGGGTTCACCATTCCAGACGCTTTACTAACACTCTCCCCACTTGGAGAGTCAGTGCCTTTAACCTCCTGTTTGGCACAGTTTGCAATTTCTGCGCAAGATGAACAGGCATAGGGAGAACCAATGAGAGACTAGCTGTAGGTGTCTGCACGGGCAAATGGAACGATCATTTCCCACCAGGAAGAGGAATTAACCAAAGGCTCAGCGTGCCCGGCCGGAAACATATTAGGGCCTGAAGCAATCCTGCGGTTTTGCGGCCAGCTCACAAGAAAAGGAGTTGAAGAAAGGAGCTCAGGGACACTGTAATTCACAAACCTGCAGAGTTATGAATGACAGCTATCGTCCAAAAATGTATAGAAGTAAGTCTTCGGAGAGGACTTGAAAGCGGGGCAGAATTTCAGGAAAACGATTTCAGGGGGTAGACTGGAATTGCACTTAAAGCATAGGAAAAGAGGCAGAATGTCGACAATGATGCACTTGGCCAAAAAGGGCATATGCGTTTTTTCCTGAATATGTTCAGGAAAAAAAGCATACGCCCCTTTTGGCCAACGAAGCAAGCGTGTAAAGGAAATCCGCACTACAATGAAGTCTCACTGTTCCCCGGTCAAAAGGGCCATCTGAAAAAAGTGTAAAATCCAGAAAGGCAGGACAGGTCTTGGAGAACAGGGAGACTTTTTATGCTGATGGGCGGATTTAAATTGCCAACAGCCATTCTGGAAAACTGTATGGTGTTTCCGGAAACACGTAGGAAACAAAGCAACACAGCTTATGGCAATTCCACTTATGGTCCTATAGCTTAGGGAAATTAAAATCAAAAACACACAGCCACCCCAAAGTTTGGGATGGCTCTGTTTACAAGAACCTCATCTACGGTAGAAGTTAAATATCCGAGAAAGCATAAAATGGATAAAGAAGTTGTGGTACGCACGTACAATGGAATATCACTCAGCAATGAAATCTACGTCATCAGGACCGTAGCGGCATAATGAGTGGATTCAGGTACGATGATTCTATGAGAAATAAGTCAGACAGAAAAAGAAACATCATAAGTTATCACTAATACACGGAATGTAAACTTGGCTACCCATGAACTGAACTACAAAACAGAACAGGGTCTCAAATTTAGCAAACCAACTTATGCTTGCTTATGGGGAAAGGTCAGTTGGGATGCTACATAAAACCAGAGATTGAAATTAGCACAGATACCGTTCCATAAGCCAAATATATAATAGACAAAACCTACTCCTTGCTCAACGAAATGGACTCAACACCCTATATTCAACGCCTGGGAAGATACCTGACAAGTAAGAATCTTAAAACCCATGGATTTATATGTCTCCATAAGGAAATCAAGCGTGTGTACAGTGGCCTAAAAGCAGCAGTGAAAATCCGATAAATCCCATTATCAAAATGAATTTCAAAAACAAAACACAATGACAGTGAAATAGAGAGCAATTCTTAAATAATTCATTCAGGGCTTGTGATGCAACCTGTATTTACCACATCTACACCCAGAGCTGGATGAGACATAAGGCTGGACACTTCGGGCTGATAGCATTGGTGAGGTTCGGTGAGCAAACGCAGACCCTTTGAAGTCACACTGCATGGAACCCATTCCATGGGTCCCAACTCTCCAGGTTTAAGGGATTCTTCCTTCAGCTAAAACATGCATGGGAAACCCAGAGTATGGTCCACCATGTGATTGGGAAACGTTTTCAAATGCATCTCAGTTTTCGTCCCCTGGTACTCGGGATCAACATTTGAACGCTTTACTAACACTGTCCACACTTGGAGAGTCAGTGCCATTAACCTCCTGTTTGGCACAGTTTGCAATTTCTGCGCAAGATGAACAGGCATAGGGAGAACCAATGAGAGACTAGCTGTTGGTGTCTGCACGGGCAAATGGAACGATCATTTCCCACCAGGAAGAGGAATTAACCAAAAGCTCAGCGTGCCCGGCCGGAAACATATTAGGGCCTGAAGCAATCCTGCGGTTTTGCGGCCAGCTCACAAGAAAACGAGTTGAAGAAAGGAGCTCAGGGGCACTGTAATTCACAAACCTGCAGAGTTATGAATGACAGCTATCGTCCAAAAATTTACTGAAGTAAGTCTTCGAAGAGGACTTGAAAGCGGGGCAGAATTTCAGGAAAACGATTTCAGGGGGTAGACTGGAATTGCACGTAAAGCGTAGGAAAAGAGGCACAATGTCAACAATGATGCACTTGGCCAAAAAGGGCGTATGCGTTTTTTCCTGAATATATTCAGGAAAAAACGCATACGCCCTTTTTGGCCAACCAAGCAAGCGTGTAATGGAAATCTGCACTAATATGAAGTCTCACTGCCCCCCGGTCAAAAGGGCTATCTGATAAAAATGTAAAATCCAGAAAGTCAAGACAGGTCATGGAGAACAGGGAGCCTTGTCATGCTGATGGGCGGGATGTAAATTGCCAACAACCACTCTGGAGAAGTGTATGGTGTTTCCAGAAACACGTAGGAAACAAAGCAACACAGCCTATGGCACTTCCACTTATGGTCCTATAGCTTAGGGAAATTAAAATCAAAAACACACAGCCACCCCAGAGTTTGGGACGGCTCTGTTTACAAGAACCTCGTCTATGGTACAAGTAAAATATCCCAGAAAGCAAAAAATGGATAAAGAAATTGTGGTACGCACGTACAATGGAATATCACTCAGCAATGAAATCTACGTCATCAGGCCCGTAGCGGCATAATGAGTGGATTCAGGTACGATGATTCTACGAGAAATAAGTCACAAAGAAAAAGAAACATCATAAGATATCACTAATATATGGAATGGAAAGTTGGATATACATGAACTGAATTACAAAACAGAACAGGGTCTCAAATTTAGAAAAGCAACTTATGCTTGCTTATGGGGAAAGGTGAGTTTGGGTGCTGCATAAAACCAGAGAGTGAAATTAGCACAGATACTGTTCCATAAGCCAAATATATTATAGACAAGCCCTACTCGTTGCTCAACGAAATGGACTCAACACCCCATATTCAACGCCTGGCAAGATACCTAAAAAGTAAGAATCTTAAAACCCATGGATTTATATGTCTCCATAAGGAAATCAAGCGTGTGTACAGCGGCCTAGACGCAGCAGTGAAAATCAGATAAATCCCATTATCAATATAAATTTCAAAAACAAAACACAATGACAGTGAAATAGAGAGCAATTCTTAAATAATTCATTCAGGGCTTGTGATGCAACCTGGATTTTCCACATCTACACCCAGAGCTGGGTGACACATAAGGCTGGGCACTTCGGGCTGATAGCATTGGTGAGGTTCGGTGAGCAGACGCAGACCCTTTGAGTCATACTGCATGGTACCCATTCCATGGGTCCCAACTCTCCAGGTTTAAGGGATTCTTCCTTCAGCTAAAACATGCATGGGAAACCCACAGTACAGTGCACTGTGTGACCGGGAAACGTTTTCAAATGCATCTCAGTTTTCGTCCCCTGGTACTCGGGTTCACCATTCCAGACGCTTTACTAACACTCTCCCCACTTGGAGAGTCAGTGCCATTAACCTCCTGTTTCGCACAGTTTGCAATTTCTGCGCAAGATGTACAGGAATAGGGAGAACCAATGAGAGACTAGCTGTAGGTGCCTGCACGGGCAAAAGGAACGCTCATTTCCGACCAGGAAGAGGAATTAAACAAAGGCTCAGCAAGCCCTGCCGGAAAGAGATTATGGCCTGAAGCAACCCTGCGGTTTTGCGGCCAGCTCACAAGAAAACGAGTTGAAGAAAGGAGCTCAGGGGCACTGTAATTCACAAACCTGCAGAGTTATGAATGACAGCTATCGTCCAAAAATGTATTGAAGTAAGTCTTCGAAGAGGACTTGAAAGCGGGGCAGAATTTCAGGAAAACGATTTCAGGGTGTAGACTGGAATTGTACTAAAAGCATAGGAAAAGAGGCAGAATGTCGACAACGATGCACTTGGCCATAAAGTGCGTATGCGTTTTTTCCTGAATATATTCAGGAAAAAACGCATACGCCCTTTTTGGCCAACCAAGCAAGCGTGTAAAGGAAATCTGCACTACAATGAAGTCTCACTGCCCCCCCGGTCAAAAGGGCCATCTGAAAAAAGTGTAAAATCCAGAAAGGCAGGACAGGTCATGGAGAACAGGGAGCCTTGTCATGCTGATGGGCGGGATGTAAATTGCCAACAACCACTCTGGAGAAGTGTATGGTGTTTCCAGAGACACGTAGGAAACAAAGCGACACAGCCTATGTCACTTCCACTTATGGTCCTATAGCTTAGGGAAATTAAAATCAAAAACACACAGCCACCCCAGAGTTTGGGACGGCTCTGTTTACAAGAACCTCGTCTACGGTACAAGTAAAATATCCCAGAAAGCCAAAAATGGATAAAGAAGTTGTGGTACGCACGTACAATGGAATATCACTCAGCAATGAAATCTACGTCATCAGGCCCGTAGCGGCATAATGAGTGGATTCAGGTATGATGATTCTACGAGAAATAAGTCACACAGAAAAAGAAACATCATAAGATATGACTAATACACGGAATGTAAACTTGGCTACCCATGAACTGAATTACAAAACAGAACAGGGTCTCAAATTTAGCAAACCAACTTATGCTTGCTTATGGGGAAAGGTCAGTTGGGATGCTGCATAAAACCAGAGATTGAAATTAGCACAGATACCGTTCCATAAGCCAAATATATAATAGACAAAACCTACTCCTTGCTCAATGAAACGGACTCAAAGCCTGGGAATATACCTGACAAGTAAGAATCTTAAAACCCATGGATTTATATGTCTCCATAAGGAAATCAAGCGTGTGTACAGCGGCCTAAACGCAGCAGTGAAAATCCGATAAATCCCATTATCAAAATAAATTTCAAAAACAAAACACAATGATAGAGAAATAGAGAGCAATTCTTAAATAATTCATTCAGGGATTGTGATACAACCTGGATTTACCACATCTACACGCAGAGCTGGGTGAGACATAAGGCTGGACACTTCGGGCTGAAAGCATTGGTGAGGTTCGGTGAGCAAACGCAGACCTTTTAAAGTTTTACTGCATGGTACCCATTCCATGGGTCCCAACTCTCCAGGTTTAAGGGATTCTTCCTTCAGCTAAAACATGCATGGGAAACCCAGAGTATGGTCAACCGTGTGATTGGGAAACGTTTTCAAATGCATCTCAATTTTCGAACCCTGGTACTAGGGTTCACCATTCCAGACGCTTTACTAACATTCTCCCCACTTGGAGAGTCAGTGCCTTTAACCTCCTGTTTGGCACAGTTTGCAATTTCTGCGCAAGATGAATTGGAATAGGGAGAACCAATGAGAGACTAGCTGTAGGTGTCTGCACGGGCAAATGGAACGCTCATTTCCCACCAGGAAGAGGAATTAACCAAAGGCTCAGCGTGCCCTGCCGGAAACAGATTAGGGCCTGAAGCAATCCTGCGGTTTTCCGGCCAGCTCACAAGAAAGCTACTTGAGGAAAGGAGCTCAGGGGCACTGTAATTCACAAACCTGCAGAGTTATGAATAACAGCTATCGTCCAAAAATGTATTGAAGTAAGTCTTCGAAGAGGACTTGAAAGCGGGGCAGAATTTCAGGAAAACGATTTCAGGGGTAGACTGGAATTGAACTTAAAGCATAGGAAAATAGGCAGAATGTCGACAATGATGCACTTGGCCAAAAAGGGCGTATGCGTTTTTTCCTGAATATATTCAGGAAAAAACGCATACGCACTTTTTGGCCATCCAAGCAGGCGTGTAAAGGAAATTTGCACTACATTGAAGTCTCACTGCCCCCCGGTCAAAAGGGCCATCTGAAAAAAGTGTAAAATCCAGAAAGGCAGGACAGGTCATGGAGAACAGGGAGACTTGTTATGCTGATGGGCGGGATGTAAATTGCCAACAGCCACTCTGGAGAAGTGTATGGTGTTTCCTGAAACACATAGGAAACAAACCAACACAGCCTATGTCACTTCCACTTATGGTCCTATAGCTTAGGGAAATTAAAATCAAAAACACACAGCCACCCCAAAGTTTGGGACGGCTCTGTTTACAAGAACGTCGTCTACGGTACAAGTTAAATATCCCAGAATGTGAAAAATGGTTAAAGAAGTTGTGGTACGCACGTACAATGGAATATCACTCACCAATGAAATCTATGTCATCAGGCCCGTCGCGGCATATTGAGTGGATCCAGGTACGATGATTCTAAGTGAAATAAGTCACACAGAAAATGAAACATCATAAGATATCACTAATACACGGAATGTAAACTTGGCTACACATGAACTGAATTACAAAACAGAACAGGGTCTCAAATTTAGAACACCAACTTATGCTTGCTTATGGGGAAAGGTGAGGTGGGGTGCTGCATAAAACCAGAGATAGAAATTAGCACACATACCTTTCCATAAGCCAAATATGTAATAGTCAAGACTTACACGTTGCTCAATGAAATGGACTAAACACACCATATTGAACTCCTAGGATTACACATGACTAGTAAGAATCTTCAAACCCATGGATTTATATGTCTCCGTAAGAGAATCAAGTGTGTGTACAGCTGCATGAAGGCAGCAGTGAACATCCGATAAATCCCATTATCAAAATAAATTTCAAAAACAAAACACAATGACAGTGAAATAGAGAGCAATTCTTAAATAATTCATTCAGGGCTTGTGATGCAACCTGGATTTACCACATCTACACCTAGAGCTGAGTGAGACATAAGGTTCGACACTTTGGGCTGATAGCATTGGTGAGGTTCGGTGAGAAAATGCAGACCATTTGAAGTCATACTGCATGGTACCCATTGCATGGGTCCCACCTCTCCAGGTTTAAGGGATTCTTCCTTCAGGTAAAACACGCATGGGAAACCCAGAATATGGTCCACCGTGTGACCGGGAAACCTTTTTAAATGCATCTCAGTTTTCTTCCCCTCATATTCGGTTTTACCATTCAAGACGCTTTACTAACTCTTTCCCCAATTGGAGAGTCAGTGCCTTTAACCTCCTGTTTGGCACAGTTTGGAATTTCTGAGCAAGATGAACAGGAATAGGGAGAACCAATGAGAGATTAGCTGTAGGTGTCTGCACGAGCAAATTTAACGCTCATTTCCCATCAGGAAGAGGAATTAGCCAAAGGCTCAACATGCCGTGCCGGAACCAGATTAGGGCCTGAAGCAATCCTGCAGTTTTCGGCCAGCTCACAAGAAAGCGAGTTGAAGAATGGAGCTCAGGGGCACTGTAATTCACAAACCTGCAGAGTTATAAATGACAGCTATCGTCCAAAAATATATTGAAGTAAGGCTGCAAAGAGGACTTGAACGCGGGGCAGAATTCCAGGAATACGATTTCAGGAGGTAGACGGGAAGTCCTCTGAAAGTATAGGAGAAGAGGCAGAACTTCGACAATGATGCACTTGGTCAAAAAGGGCATATGCGTTTCTTCCAGGGCCCTCATTAAAGAGGGTAGGAGGCTCCCAGCATGCTTCAGTGGCCAACAGAGGGCCTACGTCGCCAAGGCGACGTGAGCCATCCAGGCAGGAGTGACCTCACATCAGACGGCCCACCTCACAGAAGGGTAAGGAACCCAGTCATGATCAGACTCTCACCAGAGTGCCCACATAAGCAAGGGGCTGGGAATCAGGCACGAGTGTCCTCACACCCGTGGGGCCACATCATCGAAAGTTGAGGTACCCAGCACATGTGGCCTCAAACCAGAAGACCCACATCACCATGGGTCTCAGAGCGAGGCAGGCAGGATTAACCTCAAAACACATGGCCCATTGTATAAAAAGGTGAGGAATCCAGCAGTTGGAACATCCCAGCAGGCGGCCCAGAGCACCGAGGCTATGGGATCCAGGCAGTGATGAACTCACAACAGAGGGCCCTCATCGTGATACTGTAAGCAACCCAGCCATTGTGACCTCAGAGCACAAGGCCCACATCCCCATGGGGAAGGGAACCAAGCAGGAGTGTCATCGCACCAGTGGGCACACAACAGAAAATGTGGGAAGCCCAGCAGTTAGGGCCGGACGCCAGAGGGCCCTCATCACTGAGGAGAGGAGGCTCCCAGCAAGCTCCAACTGCTACCAGAGGGCCGACGTCGCCAATGCGGGGTGTGCCAGCCAGGCAGGAGTGACCTCAGAGCAGAGGGCCAACCACACAAAAGTGTGAGGAACCCAAAGAGGATCAGACTCTCACCAGAGGGCCCACATCACCAAGGGAATGGAAACCAGGCAGGAGTGTCCTCACACCAGTGGGGCCACATCCCCGAAATGTGCGGACCCAGCACACGTGGCCTCAAACTACAGGACACACATCACCAAGGGGCTGGGAGTGAGGCAGGCAGGAGGAGCCTCAAAACAGAGGGCCCATTGCGTAAAAAAGGTGAGGAATCCCCCAGTTGGAACCTCCCAGCAGGCGGCCAGGAGCAGTGAGGCTATGGGATCCAGGCCTGACTGAACTCAAAACAGAGGGCCCACATTCTGACACTGTGAGCAACCCAGCCGTTGGGACCACAGAGCAGAAAGCTCACATCCCCTAGAGAAGGGACCCTGGCTGGAGTGTACTCACACGACAGGGCGCACATCAGAAAATTTTGGGAGCCCATGAGTTAGGGCCTGACGCCAGAGGGCCCTCATTACCGAGGGGAGGAGACTCCCAGCAGGCACCAACTCCCAACTGAGGGCCCACATCGCCAACGTGACGTGTGCCAGCCAGGCAGGAGTGACCTCACAGCAGAGGGCCCACCTCCCAGAAGTGTGAGGAATCCAGACAGGATCAGACTCTCACAAGAGGGCCCCAATCACCAAGGGGATGGGAACCAGGCAGGAGTGTCCTCACACCAGTGGGGCCACATCAATAAAGGTGAGGAAACCGGTACATGTGGCCTTAAACCAGAGGACCTACATCACAAAGGGGCTGGGAGTGAGTCAGGAAGTAGGAGCATAAAAACACAGGACCCAAAGAATAAAAAAGGTAAGGAATCCAGCAGTAGGAACCTCCCAGCAGTCGGCTCAGAGCACAGAGTCTATGGGATCTAGGCCTGAGTGAACTAACACCAGAGAGACAACATCATGAAACGGTGAACAACACAGGTGTTGGGACATTAGAGCAGAAGGCCCACATGCCCATGGGGATGGGAACCTCGCAGGAGTGTCCTCGCACCACTTAGCACGTATCAGAAAATGTGGGTACCCAGCAGTTAGGGCCTGACGCTAGAGGGCCCCCATCACCGAGGGGAGGAGGCTCCCAGCAGGCTCCAAGTGCCACAAGAGGGCCGATGTTGCCCAGGTGGGGTGTGCCAGCCAGGCAGGAGTGACCTCACAGCAGAGGGCCCACCTCACAGAAGGGTGAGGAACCCAGCCAGGATCAGACTCTCACCAGAGGGCCCACATCATCAAGGGGATAGGAAGCAGGCAGGAGTGTCCTCACACCAGTGTGGCCACATCATCCAAAGGCGAGGGACCCAGCACACGTGGCCTCACACCAGAGGACACACATCACCAAGGGACTGGGAGTGAGGCAGGCAGGAGGAGTCTCAAAACAGAGGGTCCATAGAAGAAAAAAGGTGAGGAATCCCGCAGTTGGAACCTCCCAGCAGGTGGCCAGGATCAGCGAGGCTATGGGATCCAGGCCGGAGAGAACTCACAGCAGAGGGCCCTCATCATGAAACTGAGCAACCCACGGTTGGGACCTCAGAGCAGAAGGCCCACATTCCCATGGGGTTGGGAACCTGGCACGAGTGTACTCGAACCACAGGGTGCATATCAGAAAATATTGGGAGCCCAGGAATTAGGGCCTGACGCCAGAGGGCCCTCATTACCGAGGGCAGGAGACCCCCAGCAGGCACCAAATCCCACCAGAGGGCCGACTTCGCCAAGGCGGGGTGTGCCAGCCAGGCAGGAGTGACGTCAGAGAAGAGGGCCCACCTCACAGAAGTGTGAGGAACCCAACCAGGATCAGACTCTCAGCGGATGGCCCACATCACCAAGGGGATGGGAACCAGGCAGGAGTGTCCTCACACCAGTGGGGCCACATCAGCCAAAGGTGAGGAACCCAGCACATGTGGCCTCAAACCACAGGACACACATCACCAAGGGGCTGGGAGTGAGGCAGGTGTCCGGAGGGGCACATTTAACTCTAATTTCCCACCAGGAAGAGGAATTAACCAAAGGCTCAGAGTGCCGTGCCAGACCCTGATTATGGCCTAAAGCAAACCTGCGGTTCTGTGGCCAGCTTTCAAGGAAACGAGTTAAGAAAGGAAATCACAGGCACTGTAATTCACAAACCTGCAGATTTATAAATGACAGCTATTGGCAAAAATATACTGAAGTAAGTCTGCAAAGAGGACTTCAAAACGAGGCAGAATTGCAGGAATCATATTTCAGGAGGTAGATTGGAATTGCGTTTAAAGCATGTGAAAAGCGGCAGATCTTTGACAGTGATGCACTTGGACAAAAGTGCGTAAACATTTTTTCCTGAATATATTCAGGAAAAAACACATATGCCCTTTTTGGCCAACCAAGCACTCGAGCAATGGAAATCCGCACTACAATGAAGTCTCATTTCCCATTCGTCAAAAGGGCCATCTGAAAAAAGTGTAAAAACCAGAAACACAGGACAGGCCACGGAGAACAGGGAGCCTTGTTATGCTGATGGGCGGGATGTAAATTGCCAACAGACACTCTGGAGATGTTTATGGTGTATCCTGAAACATCTGAAAAACAAAGCTACAGACCCTAGGGCACTTCCACTTTTGGCCCTATAGCTTAGGAAAATTAAAATCAACAAGACACAGCCAACACCAAATTTAGGGCTGCTGTGTTTACAAGAACCTTGAGTCCAGTACAAATTAAATATCCCAGAAAGAAAAATATGGATAAAGGAGTTGTGCTACTTACGTACAATGGAATATCATTCAGCAATGAAATCAATGTCATCAGGCCTGTAGCAGCAAATTGAGTGGATTTAAGTATGATGATTCTAAGAGAAATATGTCACACAGAGAAAGGTAATTATCATAAGATATCACTAATAGAGAGAGTGTAAACTTGGCTACACATAAACTGAATTCCAAAACCGAACAGAGTCTCACATTTAGATAAAAACTTATGCTTGCTTAAGGGGAAAGTTGAGTTGCGGTGCTGTATAAAACCAGAGATTGAAATTAGCACACATACCGTTCCATAAGCCAAATATGTAATAGACAAGACCTACTCTTTGCTCAACGAAATAGACTCATCCATGGTGTATCACCTCACACCTGTTAGAATGGGCATCATCAGAAAATCTACAAACAACAAATGCTGGAAAGGGTGTGGAGATAAGGAACCCTCTTCCGCTATTGTTGGGAATGAAATTGATACAGTCACTGTGGAGAAAGTTATGGAGTTTCTTATAAAACTAAGAATAGAATTACCATATGATACAGCAGTCCCACTACTGGGCATATACCCAGACAAAACCATAAATCAAAAAGAGACATTCACCGCAATGTTCATTGCATCACTATTTACAATATCCAGGTAATGGAAGCAACCTAAATGCCCACAGACAGACGAATGCATAAAGAAGTGGTACATATATAAAATGGAATATTACTAAGCCATAAAAAGGAATGAAATTGGGTCATTTGTAGAGAGGTTGATGGATCTAGAGACTGTCATACAGAGTGAAGTAAGTCAGAAAGAGAAAAAGAAATCTTGTCTATTAATGGCTATATGTGGAACCTAGACAAATTGTACAGATGAACCGTTTTGCAAGGCAGAAATAGAGCAACAGATGTAGACAACAAACGTATGGACACCAAGGGGGGAAAGCTGTTGGGGGGTGGTGGTGGGAGGAGTTGAGAGATTGGGATTGGCATGTATACATTTATATGTATAAAATAGATAACCAAAAAGAACCTGCTGTATAAAAAAATAAAATAAAATTCAAATTACAAAAAGTAAAACAGAAAAAATATTCTTCCCTTCACATACATGTATTTATATGAATAAATTATTTCCATGCTTATATCTGTAAATACAAAAAAGAGGAATAAAATCTACCTTGAACCAAAAAAGAAAAAAAAAACAGAACACACCAGCTACACAGAGGAAAACCGTATCAGGGCACTTGCTCCAGTTGTAAACAATTCTGAAGTTGGCCGGTGGTGGGGAATCATCTCCCATTCAGCCAGCAGGCCCCACGCAACAAGCGTCCTCATTGCAAAGCTGGGGGACAGTGCCGAGGCATCTGTGAGTAAACGTGGGCTGAGCCCCAGGCCAGCTGCTGCTGAAATGTTCCCACCCTTCCCAGGTAAAACACCTGAATATGTACAAGGACTTGAAAGCCTAGAGGAAGGGCCATGGAGCCACATGAGCGACAGCATGCCAGCCGACTTGGTGCCTGCAGGCCAGCCAGGATGGTCCTGGTCCTGGGTGCTCTTCTGGAAGCTTTCCATTTCCCTGCCTGAGATACCCCTGCTGTCCCGGCCCCCACTGCTTTCTTCCTCACTCACCTCTGCCCAGGGAGAAATTCCAGCGGCAGGTATGGGTGACACATCCTCTTCTTTAGCAGGTGGCATCTTGGCAACTGCTGCAGAAAGTCCAGCAGAGCCCCACTCACACTGGGCCACCCACAAAGCCGTGGCCTCTCACTCCCTCCCACCAGTCCAGCCCCAAGACTGCTGACAGGGCAGAGAAAATGGCGTCAGGCACAGCTGCAGGGGCTCTTGCTGCCTGGAGCGGTGTTTATATTGATCTGAACCCAGGCACACCTGGGGAGGGCTGGCCGGCACGGTCAGGCTTCCCAGGCCAGCCAATAATCACCCCTCAGGGGCTCACAGTTGCAGAAACTGGAACTTGCTGAATCGGCCAGGTCCAAGGAACAGGTGTGGGCTCCTGAGAGTCAGGATAGACAAGGGGCTGCAGCTCTGGCTTGTTTTCTAATTATATTATCTGGCCCATGAGTGGGAGACAACTTCAAGAAAACCCTCTCCTAATGAGAGGAACCCAGGAGTCAGGGAGAGGAGGGGTGGCTGGTGGGTGGAGACAGAGGCCTGGTGCCCCGGGTGCAGTGGAAGTCTCTGGAACACCAGGTGGAGGGAGGCCACACAGAGTGATGCCCAGGGTCACAGACCTGTCGGAGCTGCTGTTTGTTAGTTCAAGTCCTGCTCTGAGGTGCTCTGTGTCAGATCTGAGTGACAGGTGAGCTGGGAGTGCTCTGCAATGAGGGCGATATGCACGGTTCCTGTGTTCCCAGCCCTGCCATGGTACCTGCAAGGGTAGCTCTGTATCCTGGGAGGGGCCTGACCACGAGAGCCCCATGGGCTGCAGGGGGACCTGCCCAGGGAACCCCATATCCTGGGAGGGTCCTGAACACGAGAGCCCCGTGGGCTGGGGTGGGGTACCTGCCCAGGTGAGCTCCATATCCTGGGATTGGCCTGACCTCGAGAGCCCCATGGGCTGCTGGAGTCCTGGTAAAGGATGTCAGGACAGTCAGTGAAGCCACCGAGGATATACCTCCAGTAGTTCCTAAATCCTACACCCTGCTGGTCATTCTACCAACCACCAGGACATGGTATTCTGTATTAGTCTTCAATGATGCCTTCTTTTGTATTCTATTGGTCCCAGAGTCACAAGAAATTTTGGCTTGTGAGTGGCAGGACTCAACATACAACTAAAACAATACTTCCGGGCCGTGTTGCCCCAAGGGTTCAAAAATTCCCACACCATCTTTGGGGAAAGCTCAGCTAAAGACCTAAAAGTTCTACCTCTGGAAAAGGAAACACTCCTTCAATATGCAGACGACATTCTGATCGCCAGCCCTACTAAGGAGACCTCTGAACTACCAAGCCAATAAAGGATACAAGTTGTCCAAGAAAAAGCTCAAATATCACAGACTACGGTGACCTGCCTGGGCTTCATTCTCACAGAAGGTCGGAGAAGCCCATCCCAGGAAAGGGAAGAAACAATTTACAGCCTTACCCATTTCTGAAACTAGAAGACAGCTTAGGGGTTCCTGGGGAGGCCAGGGTTTGCTGCTTCTGGATCCCTAACTACAGTCTACTAGCTCGGCCTCTATATGAAACACTGAAAGGAAAAGGTGATGATCCTTTTGAATAGAATGCAGAAGTGGCCTTTCAAGAATGGAAAGAGCAGTCAATTCAGACCCTTGCCCTGGAACTCCCTAATTTAGCTAAACCCTTTGACCTTTACATTCCTGGTGAACGGTGAATCGCCACTGGAGTATTAGTGCAAAACCTGGGACCACTTGAAATGGAACAATGCAAGAATGCGATCCAGGTAGGATAAACTACGGTCACCAAGGGGCTTGGCCCACCGCCACATCTGGCCAAGATACTGGCAGTATCTGATAACCTGGAAATCAGCAGCCCAAAAGGCCACCTCCCTCCTAAGGGAAAAGGAACCCTCGTGGTGATCCTAACCCCCAACCATGCCCTGAAGTTGCAGGGTTGGCTCCGTGGGCACACTGATCTTGAGTGAGGAGGCCCTCCAACTCCAACCTCCATAGAGATAACCGGGGCAAAGGGGCACCATGACGACTCATGTGAAGGTGTCTGCACATGCAAATTTAACGCTCATTTCCCACCAGGAAGAGGAATTAACCAAAGGCTCAGCATGCCATGCCGGAACTATATTAGGGCCTGAAGCAATCCTGCGGGTTTGCGGCCAGCTCACAAGAAAGCGAGTTGAAGACAGGAGCTCAGGGGCACTGTAATTCACAAACCTGCAGAGTAATGAATGACAGCTATCGTCCAAAAATGTTTTGAAGTAGGTCTTCGAAGAGGACTTGAAATCGGGGCAGAATTTCAGGAAAACGATTTCAGGGGGTAGACTGGAATTGCACTTAAAGAATAAGATTAGAGGCAGAATGTCGACAATGACGCACTTGGCCAAAAAGGGCGTATGCGTTATTTCCTGAATATATTCAGGAAAAAACGCATACGCCCTTTTTGGCCAACCAAGCAACCGTGTAAAGGAAATGTGCACTACAATGATGTCTCACTGCCCCCCGGTCAAAAGGGCCATCTGAAAAATGTGCAAATTCCAGAAAGGCACGACAGGTCATGGAGAACAGGGAGCCTTGTCATGCTGATGGGCGGGATGTAAATTGCCAACAGCCACTCTGGAGAAGTGTATGGTGTTTCCTGAAACACGTAGGAAAAAAAGCAACACAGACTATGTCACTTCCACTTATGGTCCTATAGCTTAGGGAAATTAAAATCAAAAACACACAGCCACCCCAAAGTTTGGGACGGCTCTGTTTACAAGAACCTTGTCTACGGTATAAGTTAACTATCCGAGAAAGCAAAAAACGGATAAAGAAGTTGTGGTACTCACGTACAATGGAATATCACTCAGCAATGAAATCTACGTCATCAGGTCCATAGCGGCATAATGAGTGGATTCAGGAACGATGATTCTACGAGAAATAAGTCACACAGAAAAAGAAACGTCATAAGATATCACTAATACACGGAATGTAAACATGGCTACACATGAACTGAATTACAAAACAGAACAGGATCTCAAATTTAGAAAACCAAATTATGCTTCCTTATGGGGAAAGGTGAGTTCGGGTGCTACATCAAACCAGAGATTGAAATTAGCACAGATACCGTTCCATAAGCCAAATATATAATAGACAAGACCTACTCCTTGCTCAATGAAATGTACTCCACACACCATATTCAACGCCTGGGAACATACCTCAAAAGTAAGAATCTTAAAACCCATGGATATGTCTCCACATGGAAATCAAGCGTGTGTACATCGGACTAAACGCAGCAGTGAAAATCCGATAAATCCCATTATCAAAATAAATTTTGAAAACAAAACACAATGACAGTGAAATAGAGAGCAATTCTTAAATAATTCACTCAGGGCTTGTGATGCCACCTGGATTTACCACATCTACACGCAGAGCTGTGTGAGACATAAGGCTGGACACTTCGGGCTGATAGCATTGGTGAGGTACGGTGAGCAAACGCAGACCCTTTGAAGTCATACTGCATGGTACCCATTCCAAGGGTCTTAAATCTCCAGGTTTAAGGGATTCTTCTTTCAGCTAAAACATGCATGGGAAACCCAGAGTATGGTCCACCGTGTGATTGGGAAACGTTTTCAAATGCATCTCAGTTTTCGTCCCCTGGTACTCGGGTTCACCATTCCAGACGCTTTACTAACATTCTCCCCACTTGGAGAGTCAGTGCCTTTAACGTCCTGTTTGGCCTAGTTTGCAATTTCTGCGCAAGATGAACAGGAATAGGGAGAACCAATGAGAGACTAGCTGTAGGTGTCTGCACGGGCAAATGGAACGCTCATTTCCCACCAGGAAGAGGAATTAACCAAAGGCTCAGCGTGCCCTGCCGGAAACAGATTAGGGCCTGAAGCAATCCTGCGGTTTTGCGGCCAGATCACAAGAAAGCGTGTTGAGGAAAGGAGCTCAGGGGCACTGTAATTCACAAACCTGCAGAGTTATGAATGACAGCTATCGTCCAAAAATGTACTGAAGTAAGTCTTCAAAGAGGACTTGAAAGGGGGGCAGAATTTCAGGAAAACGATTTCAGGGGGTAGGCTGGAATTGCACTTAAAGCATAGGAAAAGAGGCAGAATGTCGACAATGATGCATTTGGCCAAAAAGGGCGTATGCGTTTTTTCCTGAATATATTCAGGAAAAAACGCATACGCCCTTTTTGGCCAACCAGGCCGGCGTGTAAAAGAAATCTGCACTACAATGAAGTCTCACTGCCCAGCGGTCAAAAGGGCCATCTGAAAAACGTGTAAAATCCAGAAAGGCAGGACAGGTCATGGAGAACAGGGAGCCTTGTTATGCTGATGGGCGGGATATAAATTGCCAACAGCCACTCTGGAGAGGTGTATAGTGTTTCCTGAAACACGTAGGAAACAAAGCAACACAGCCTATGGCACTTCCACTTATGGTCCTATAGCTTAGGGAAATTAAAATCAAAAACACACAGCCACCCCAAAATTTGGGACGGCTCTGTTTACAAGAACGTCGTCTATGGTAGAAGTTAAATATCCGAGAAAGCAAAAAATGGATAAAGAAGTTGTGATACGCACGTACAATGGAATATCACTCAGCAATGAAATCTACGTCATCAGGCCCGAAGCGCCATAATGAGTGGATTTAGGTACGATGATTCTACGAGAAATAAGTCACACAGAAAAAGAAACATCATAAGATATGACTAATACAAGAATGTAAACTTGGCTACCCATGAACTGAATTACAAAACAGAAAATGGTTTCAAATTGAGAAGATCAACTTATGCTTGCTTATGCGGAAAGGTGAGTTGGGGTGCTGCATAAAACCAGAGATTGAAATTAGCACAGATACCGTTCCATAAGCCAAATATATAATAGACAAGACCTACTCCTTGCTCAACGAAACGGACGCAACGCCTGGGAATATACCTGACAAGTAAGGATCTTAAAATACATGGATTTATATGTCTCCATAAGGAAGTCAAGCGTGTGTACAGCGGCCTAAATGCAGCAGTGAAAATCCGATAAATCCCATTATCAAAATAAATTTCAAAAACAAAACACAATGACAGTGAAATAGAGAGCAATTCTTAAATAATTCATACAGGGATTGTGATGCAACCTGGAATTACCACATCTACACCCAGAGCTGGGTGAGACATAAGGCTGGACCCTTCGGGCTGAAAGCATTGGTGAGGTTCGGTGAGCAAACGCAGACCTCTTGAAGTCATACTGCATGGTACCCATTCCAAGGGTCCCAACTCTCCAGGTTTAAGGGATTCTTCCTTGAGCTAAAACATGCATGGGAAACCCACAGTATGGTCCACCATGTGATTGGGAAACGTTTTCAAATGCCTCTCAGTTTTCGTCCTCTGGTACTCGGGTTCACCATTCCAGACGCTTTACTAACACTCTCCCCACTTGTAGAGTCAGTGCCTTTAACCTCCTGTTTGGCACAGTTTGCACTTTCTGCGCAAGATGAACAGGCATAGGGAGAACCAATGAGAGACTAGCTGTTGGTGTCTGCACGGGCAAATTGAACGCTCATTTCCCACCAGGAAGAGGAATTAACCAAAGGCTCAGCGTGCCATGCCGGAAACAGATTAGGGCCTGAAGCAATCCTGCGGTTTTGCGGCCAGCTCACAAGAAAACGAGTTGAAGAAAGGAGCTCAGGGGCACTGTAATTCACAAACCTGCAGAGTTATGAATGACAGATATCGTCCAAAAATGTACTGAAGTAAGTCTTCAAAGAGGACTTGAAAGCGGGGCAGAATTTCAGGAATACGATTTCAGGGGGTAGACTGGAATTGCACTTAAAGCATAGGAAAAGAGGCAGAATGTCGACAATGATGCACTTGGCCAAAAAGGGCGTATGCATTTTTTCCTGAATATATTCAGGAAAAAACGCATACGCACTTTTTGGCCAACCAAGCAAGCGTGTAAAGGAAATCTGCACTACAATGAAGTCTCACTGCCCCCCGCTCAAAAGGGCCATCTGAAAAAAGAGTAAAATCCAGAAAGACAGGACAGGTCATGGAGTACAGGGAGCCTTGTTATGCTGATGGGCGGGATGTAAATTGCCAACAGCCACTCTGGAGAAATGTATGGTGTATCCTGAAACACGTAGGAAACAAAGCAACACAGCCTATGTCACTTCCACTTATGGTCCTATAGCTTAGGGAAATTAAAATCAAAAACACACAGCCACCCCAAAGTTTGGGATGGCTCTGTTTACAAGAACCTTGTCTATGGTACAAGTTAAATATCCGAGAAAGGAAAAAATGGATAAAGAAGTTCTGGTACGCACGTACAATGGAATATCACTCAGCAATGAAATCTGCGTCTTCAGGCCCATAGCGGCATAATGAGTGGATTCAGGTACGATGATTCTACGAGAAATGAGTCACACAGAAAAAGAAACATCATAATATATCAGTAATACACGGAATGTAAACTTGGCTACACATAAACTGAATTACAAAACAGAACAGGGTCTCAAATTTAGAAATCCAACTTATGCTTGCTTATGGGGAAAGGTGAGTTGGGGTGCTGCATAAAACCAGAGAGTGAAATTAGCACAGATACCGTTCCATAAGCCAAATATATAATAGACAAGACCTACTCCTTGCTCAACGAAATGGACTCAAAACCCCATATTCAACGCCTGGCAAGATACCTGACAAGTAAGAATCTTAAAACCCATGGATTTATATGTCTCCATAAGGAAATCAAGCGTGTGTACAGCGAACTAATCGCAGCAGTGAAAATCCGATAAATCCCATTATCAAAATAAATTTCAAAAACAAAACACAATGACAGTGAAATAGAGAGCAATTCTTAAATAATTCATTCAGGGCTTGTGATGCAACCTGGATTTTCCACATCTACACCCAGAGCTGGGTGATACATAAGGCTGGACACTTCGGGCTGATAGCATTGGTGAGGTTCGGTGAGCAAATGCAGACCCTTTGCAGGCATACTGCATGGTACCCATTCCATGGGTCCCAACTCTCCACGTTTAAGGGATTCTTCCTTCAGCTAAAACATGCATGGGAAACCCACAGTACAGTGCACTGTGTGACCGGTAAACGTTTTCAAATGCATCTCAATTTTCGTCCCCTGGTACTCGGGTTCACCATTCCAGACGCTTTACTAACACTCTCCCCACTTGGAGAGTCAGTGCCATTAACCTCCTGTTTGGCACAGTTTGCAATTTCTGCGCAAGATGTACAGGAATAGGGAGAACCAATGAGAGACTAGCTGTAGGTGCCTGCACGGGCAAAAGGAACGCTCATTTCCCACCAGGAAGAGGAATTAAACAAAGGCTCAGCAAGCCCTGCCGGAAATAGACTTTGGCCTGAAGCAATCCTGCGGTTTTGCGGCCAGCTCACAAGAAAGCGAGTTGAAGACATGAGCTCAGGGGCACTGTAATTCACAAACCTGCAGAGTTATGAATGACAGCTATCGTCCAAAAATGTATTGAAGTAAGTCTTCCAAGCGGACCTGAAAGCGGGGCAGAATTTCAGGAAAACGATTTCAGGGGGTAGACTGGAATTGTACTAAAAGAATAGGAAAAGAGGCAGAATGTCGACAACGATGCACTTGGCCAAAAAGGGCGTATGCGTTTTTTCCTGAATATATTCAGGAAAAAACCCATACGCCCTTTTTGGCCAACCAAGCAGGCGTGTTAATGAAATCTGCACTACAATGAAGTCTAATTCCCCCCGGTCAAAAGGGCCATCTGAGAAAAGTGTAAAATCCAGAAAGGCAGGATAGGTCATGGAAAACAGGGAGCTTTGTTATGCTGATGGGTAGGATGTAAATGGCCAACAGCCACTCTGGAGAAGTGTATGGTGTTTCCTGAAACACGTAGGAAACAAAGCAACACAGCCTACGGCACTTCCACTTATGGTCCTATAGGTTAGGGAAATTAAAATCAAAAACACACAGCCACCCCAAAGTTTGGGACGGCTCTGTTTACAACAACCTCGTCTACGGTACAAGTTAAATATCCGAGAAAGCAAAAAATGGATAAAGAAGTTGTGGTACGCACGTACAATGGAATATTACTCAGCAATGAAATCTACGTCATCAGGCCCGTAGCGGCATAACGAGTGGATCCAAGTACGATGATTCTACGAGAAATAAGTCACACAGAAAAAGAAACATCATAAGATATCACTAATACACAGAATGTAAACTTGGCTACACATGAATTGAATTACAAAACAGAACAGGGTCTCAAATTTAGAAAACCAACTTATGCTTGCTTATGGGGAAAGGTGAGTTGGGGTGCTGCGTCAAACCAGAGATTGAAATTAGCACAGATACCGTTCCATAAGCCAAATATATAATAGACAAGACCTATTCCTTTATCAACGAAACGGACTCAACGAGTGGGAAGATACCTGACAAGTAAGAATCTTAAAACCCATGGATTTATATGTCTCCATAAGGAAATCAAGCGTGTGTACAGCGGCCTAAATGCAGCAGTGAAAATCCGATAAATCCCATTATCAAAATAAATTTCAAAAACAAAACACAATGACAGTGAAATAGAGAGCAATTCTTAAATAATTCATTCAGGGCTTGTGATGCAACCTGGATTTACCACATCTACACCCAGAGCTGAGTGAGACATAAGGCTGGACACTTCGGGCTGATAGCATTGGTGAGGTTCGGTGAGCAAACGCAGACCCTTTGAAGTCATACTGCATGGTACCCATTCCATGGGTCCCAACTCTCCACGTTTAAGGGATTCTTCCTTCAGCTAAAACATGCATGGGAAACCCAGAGTATGGTCCACCGTGTGATTGGGAAACGTTTTCAAATGCATCTCAGTTTTCGTCCCCTGGTACTCGGGTTCACCATTCCAGACGCTTTACTAACACTCTCCCCACTTGGAGAGTCAGTGCCTTTAACCTCCTGTTTGGCAAAGTTTGCAATTTCTGCGCAAGATGAACAGGCAAAGGGAGAACCAATGACAGACTAGCTGTAGGTGTCTGCACGGGCAAATGGAATGCTCATTTACCACCAGGAAGAGGAATTAACCAAATGCTCAGCATGCCCTGCCGGAAACATATTAGGGCCTGAAGCAATCCTGCGGTTTTGCGGCCAGCTCACAAGAAAGCGAGTTGAAGAAAGGAGCTCAGGGGCACTGTAATTCACAAACCTGCAGAGTTATGAATGACAGCTATCGTCCAAAAATGTACTGAAGTAAGTCTTCGAAGAGGACTTGAAAGCGGGGCAGAATTTAAGGAAAACGATTTCAGGGGGTACACTGGAATTGCACTTAAAGCATAGGAAAAGAGGCAGAATGTCGACAATGATGCACTTGGCCAAAAAGGGCGTATGCGGTTTTTCCTGAATATATTCAGGATAAAACGCATACGCCCTTTTTGGCCAACCAAGTCGACATGTAATGGAAATCTGCACTACAATGAAGTCTCTCTGCCCCCCGGTCAAAAGAGCCATCTGAAAAAAGTGTAAAATCCAGAAAGGCAGGACAGGTCATGGAGAACAGGGAGCCTTGTTATGCTGATGGGCGGGATGTAAATTGCCAACAGCCACTCTGGAGAAGTGTATGGTGTTTCCTGAAACACATAGGAAACAAAGCAACACAGCCTATGGCACTTCAACTTATTGTCCTATAGCTTAGGGAAATTAAAATCCAAAACACACAGCCACCCCAAAGTTTGGGACGGCTCTGTTTACAAGAACCTTGTCTATGGTACAAGTTAAATATCCGAGAAAGCAAAAAATGGATAAAGAAGTTGTGCTACGTACGTACAATGGAATATCACCCAGCAATGAAATCTACGTCATCAGGCCTGTAGTGGCATAATGAGTGGATTCAGGTACGATGATTCTATGAGAAATAAGTCACACAGTATATGAAACATCATAAGATATCACTAATACACGGAATGTAAACTTGCCTACACATGAACTGAATTACAAAACAGAACAGGGTCTCAAATTTAGAAAACGAACTTATGCTTGCATATGGGGAAAGGTGAGTTGGGGTGCTGCATAAAACCAGAGATTGAAATTAGCACAGATACCGTTCCATAAGCCAAATATATAATAGAAAAGACCTACTCCTTGCTCAACGAAATGGACTCAACACCCCATATTCAACGCCTGGGACGACACCTGACAAGTAAGAATCTTAAAACCCATGGATTTATATGTCTCCATAAGGAAATCAAGCGTGTGTACAGCGGCCTAAACGCAGCAGGGAAAATCTGATAAATCCCATTATAAAAATAAATTTCAAAAACAAAACACAATGACAGTGAAATAGAGAATAATTCTTAAATAATTCATTCAAGGCTTGTGATGCAACCTGGATTTACCACATCTACACGCAGAGCTGTGTGAGACATAAGGCTGGACACTTCGGGCTGATAGCATTGGTGAGGTTCGGTGAGCAAACGCAGACCCTTTGAAGTCATACTGCATGGAACCCATTCCATGGGTCCCAAATCTCCAGGTTTAAGGGATTCTTCCTTCAGCTAAAACATGCATGGGAAACCCAGAGTATGGTCCACCGTGTGATTGGGAAACGTTTCCCAATGCATCTCAGTTTTCGTCCCCTGGTACTCGGGTTCACCATTCCAGACACTTTAATAACACTCTCCCCACTTTGAGAGTCAGTGCCTTTAACCTCCTCTTTGGCACAGTTTGCAATTTCTGCGCAAGTTGAACAGGAATAGGGAGGACCAATGTGAGACTAGCTGTAGGGGTCTGCACGGGCAAATGGAACGCTCATTTCCCACCAGCAAGAGAAATTAACCAAAGGCTCAGCTTGCCCTGCCCTAAACAGATTAGGGCCTGAAGCAATCCTGCGGTTTTGCGGCCAGCTCACAAGAAAGCGAGTTGAGGAAAGGAGCTCAGGGGCACTGTAATTCACAAACCTGCAGAGTTATGAATGACAGTTATCGTCCTAAAATGTATTGAAGTAAGACTTTGAAGAGGACTTGAAAGTGGGGCAGAATCTCAGGAAAACGATTTCAGGGGGTAGACTGGATTTGCACTTAAAGCATAGGAAAAGAGGCAGAATGTCGACAATGATGCACTTGGCCAAAAAGGGCGTATGCGTTTTTTCCTGAATATATTTAGGAAAAAACGCATACGCCCTTTTTGGCCAACCAAGCTGGCATGTACAGGAAATCTGCACTACAATGAAGTCTCACTGCCCATGGGTCAAAAGGGCCATCTGAAAATCGTGTAAAATCCAGAAAGGCAGGACAGGTCATGGAGAACAGGGAGCCTTTTTATGCTGATGGGCGTGATGTAAATTGCCAACAGCCACTCTGGAGAAGTGTATGGTGCTTCCTGAAACACGTAGGAAACAAAGCAACACAGCCTATGGCACTTCCACTTATGGTCCTATAGCTTAGGGAAATTAAAATCAAAAACACACAGCCAGCCCAAAGTTTGGGATGGCTCTGTTTACAAGAACCTCGTCTACGGTACAAGTTAAATATCCGAGAAAGCAAAAAATGGATAAAGAAGTTGTGGTACGCACGTACAATGGAATATCACTCAGCAATGAAATCTATGTCATCAGGCCCATAGCGGCATAATGAGTGGATTCAGGTACGATGATTTTACGAGAAATAAGTCACACAGAAAAAGAAATATCATAAGATATCACTAATACACGGAATGTAAACTTGGCTACACATGAACTGAATTACAAAACAGAACAGGGTCTCAAATTTCGAAAACCAACTTATGCTTGCATATGGGGAAAGGTGAGTTGGGGTGCTACATCAAACCAGAGATTGAAATTAGCACAGATACCTTTCCATAAGCTAAATATATAATAGACATGACCTACTCCTTGCTCAACGAAATGGACTCAACACCCCATATTCAACGCCTGAGAAGATACCTGACAAGTAAGAATCTTAAAACCCATGGATTTATATGTCTCCATAAGGAAATCAAGCGTGTGTACAGCGGCCTAAACGCAGCAGTGAACATCCGATAAATCCCATTATCAAAATAAATTTCAAAAACAAAACACAATGACAGTGAAATAGAGAGCAATTCTTAAATGATTCATTCAGGGCTTGTGATGCAACCTGGATTTCCCACATCTACACACAGAGCTGGGTGAGACATAAGGCTGGACACTTCGGGCTGATAGCATTGGTGAGGTTCGGTGAGCAAACGCAGACCCTTTGAAGTCATACAGCATGGTACCCATTCCATGGGTCCCAACTCTCCACGTTTTAGGGATTCTTCCTTCAGCTAAAACATGCATGGGAAACCCAGAGTATGGTCCACCGTGTGATTGGGAAACGTTTTCAAATACATCTCAGTTTTTGAACCCTGGTGCTCGGGTTCACCATACCAGACGCTTTACTAACACTCTCTCCACTTGGAGAGTCAGGGTCTTTAAACTCCTGTTTGGCACAGTTTGCAATTTCTGCGCAAGATGAACAGGAATAGGGAGAATCAATGAGAGACTAGCTGTAGGTGTCTGCACGAACAAATTTAACGCTCATTTCCCACCAGGAAGAGGAATTAGCCAAAGGCTCAGCATGCCGTGCCGGAACCAGATTAGGGCCTGAAGCAATCCTGCGGTTTTGCGGCCAGCTCACAAGAAAGCAAGTTGAAGAAAGGAGCTCAGGGGCACTGTAATACACAAACCTGCAGAGTTATAAATGACAGCTATCGTCCAAAAATATATTGAAGTAAGGCTGCAAAGAGGACTTGAACGCAGGGCAGAATTCCAGGAATACGATTTCAGGAGGTAGACGGGAAGTCCTCTGAAAGTATAGGAGAAGAGGCAGAACCTCGACAATGATGCATTTGGTCAAAAAGGGCATATGCGTTTCTTCCAGGGCCCTTATTAAAGAGGGTAGGAGGCTCCCGGCATGCTTCAGTGGCTAACAGAGGGCCTACGTCGCCAAGGCGACATGAGACATCCAGGCAGGAGTGACCTCACATCAGAGGGCCCACCTCACAGAAGGGTAAGGAACCCAGTCAGGATCAGACTCTCACCAGAGTGCCCACATAAGCAAGGGGCTGGGAACCAGGCAGGAGTGTCCTCACACCCGTGGGGCCACATCATCGAAAGTTGAGGTACCCAGCACATGTGGCCTCAAACCAGAGGACCCACATCACCATGGGTCTCGGAGCGAGGCAGGCAGGATTAACCTCAAAACACATGGCCCATTGTATAAAAAAGGTGAGGAATCCAGCAGTTGGAACATCCCAGCAGGCGGCCCAGAGCACCGAGGCTATGGGATCCAGGCAGTGATGAACTCACAACAGAGGGCCCTCATCGTGATACTGTAAGCAACCCAGCCGTTGTGACCTCAGAGCACAAGGCCCACATCCCCATGGGGAAGGGAACCAAGCAGGAGTGTCATCGCACCAGTGGGCACACATCAGAAATGTTGGGGAGCCCAGCAGTTAGGGCCGGACGACAGAGGGCCCTCATCACTGAGGAGAGGAGGCTCCCAGCAAGCTCCAACTGCTACCAGAAGGCCGACGTCACCAATGCAGGGTGTGCCAGCCAGGCAGGAGTGACCTCAGAGCAGAGGGCCAATCACACAAAAGTGTGAGGAACCCAAAGAGGATCAGACTCTCACCGGAGGGCCCACATCACCAAGGGAATGGAAACCAGGCAGGAGTGTCCTCACACCAGTGTGGCCACATCACCGAAATGTCACGGACCCAGCACACGTGGCCTCAAACTACAGGACACACATCACCAAGGGGCTGGGAGTGAGGCAGGCAGGAGGAGCCTCCAGAGGGCCCATAGCGTAAAAAAGGTGAGGAATCCCGCAGTTGGAACCTCCCAGCAGGTGGCCAGGAGCAGCGAGGCTACGGGATCCAGGCCTGACTGAACTCAAAACAGAGGGGCCTCATCATGAAACTGTGAGCAACCCAGCCGTTGGGACCTAAGAGCAGAAGGCCCACATTCCCATGTGGTTGGGAACCTGGCAGAAGTGTACTCGCACCACAGAGCGCACATCAGAGAATTTTGGGAGCCCAGAAGTTAGGGCCTGACGCCAGAGGGCCCTCATTACCGAGGGGAGGAGACCCCAAGCAGGCACCAACTCCCAACTGAGGGCCCATGTCGACAAGGTGACGTGCAACAGCCAGGCAGGAGTGACCTCACAGCTGAGGGCCTACCTCACAGAATGGTGAGGAACCCAGCCAGGGTAAGGCTCTCACCAGAGGGCCCACATCACCAAGGGCATCAGAACCATGCAGGACTGTCTTCACACCAGGGTGGCCACATCATAGAAAGGTGAGGAACCCAGCACATGTGGCCTAAACCAGAGGATCCAGATCTCCAAGGGGCTCGGAGTGAGGCAGGCAGGAGTAGACTCACAACACAGGGCCAATAGAATAAAAAAGCTGAGGAATCGTGCAGTGGGAACCTCCCAGCAGGCGGCCCAGAGCACCGAGTCTATGCAATCCAGGCCGCAGTTAACTGACAGCAGAGGGCCCACATCATGAAACTGTGAGCAACCCAGCCGTTGGGACCTCAGAGCAGAAGGCCCACATCCCCATGGTGTTGGGAACATGGCACGAGTGTCCTCGCACCACTTAGCACGTATCAGAAAATGTGGGTACCCAGCAGTTAGGGCCTGACGCCAGAGGACCCTCATCACCGAGGGGAGGAGTCTCCGAGCAGGCTCCAACTGCCACAAGAGGGCCGACATTGCCAAGGCGGGGTGTGCCAGCCAGGCAGGAGTGACCTCACAGCAGAGGGCCCACCTCACAGAAGTGGGAGGAACCCAGCCAGGATCAGACTCTCACCAGAGGGCCCACATCACCAAGGGGATAGGAACCAGGCAGGAGTGTCCTCACACCAGTGGGGCCACATCATCGAAAGGTGAGGGACCCAGCACACGTGGCCTCAAACCAGAGGACACACATCACCAAGGGACTGGGAGTGAGGCAGGCAGGAGGAGTCTCAAAACAGAGGGCCCATAGAAGGAAAAAGGTGAGGAATCCCGCAGTTGGAACCTCCCTGCAGGAGGCCAGGAGCAGCGAGGCTATGCGGTCCATGCCGGAGTGAACTCACACCAGAGGGCCCTCATCATGAAACTGAGCAACGTACCATTGGGACCTCAGAGCAGAAAACCCACATTCCCATGGGGTTGGGATCCTGGCAGGAGTGTACTCGCACCACAGGGCGCACATCAGAAAATTTTGGGAGCCCAGGAGTTAGGGTCTGACGCCAGAGGGCCCTCATTACCGAGGGGAGGAGACTCCCAGCAGGCACCAACCCCCAACTGAGGGCCCACGTCGCCCAGTTGACGTGTGCCAGCCAGGCAGGAGTGACCTCAGAGCAGAGGGCCTACCTCACAGAAGGGTGAGGAACCCAGCCAGGATAAGACTCTCACCAGAGGGCCCACATCACCAAGGGGATCGGAACAAGGCAGGAGTGTCCTCACACCAGTGTGGCCACATTATAGAAAGGTGAGGAACCCAGCACATGTGGCCTAAACCAGAGGACCCACATTTCCAAGGTGCTCCGAGTGAGGCAGGCAGGAGTAGCCTAACAACACAGGGCCCACAGAATAAAAAATGTGAGGAATCCAGCAGTTTGAACCTCCCAGCAGGTGGCCCAGAGCATGGAGTCTATGGGATCCAGGCCACAGTGAACTCACAGCAGAGGGCCCACATCATGAAACTGTGAGCAACCCAGCCAGTGGGACCTCAGAGCAGAAGGCCCACATCCCCATGGGGATGGGAACCTCGCAGGAGTGTCCTCGCACAACTTAGCACGTATCAGAAAAAGTGGGAACCCAGCAGTTATGGCCTGACGCCAGAGGGCCCTCATCACTGAGGAGAGGAGGCTACCAGCAGGCTCCAAATGCCACCAGAGGGCCGACGTCACCAAGGCAATGGGAGCAAGCCAGGCAGGAGTTACCTCACAGCAGAGGGCCCACCTCACAGAAGTGTGAGGAGCCCAAACAGGATCAACTCTAACCAGAGCGCCCACATCACCAATGGGATGGAAACCAGGCAGGAGTGTCCTCACACCAGTGGGGCCACATCAGCGAAAGGTGAGGAACACAGCACATGTGGCCTCAAACAAGGGGACACACATCACGAAAGGGCTGGGAGTGAGGCATGCAGGAGGAAACTCACAACAGAGCGCCCATAGAATAAAAAAGGTGAGGAACCCCGCAGTTGGAAGCTCCAAGCAGGTGGCCCAGAGCACCGAGGCTATGGGATCCATGCCGGAGTGAACTCACAGCAGAGGGCCCACATTCTGACACTGTGAGCAACCCAGGCTTTGGGACCTCAGAGCAGAAAGCCCACATCCCCATGGGGATGGGACCCTGGCTGGAGTGTACTCGCACGACAGGGCGCACATCAGAAAATTTTGGGAGCCCATGAGTTAGGGCCTGACGCCAGAGGGCCCTCATTACCGAGGGGAGGAGACTCCCAGCAGGCACCAACTCCCAACTGAGGGCCCACATCGCCAACGTGACGTGTGCCAGCCAGGCAGGAGTGACCTCACAGCAGAGGGCCCACCTCCCAGAAGTGTGAGGAATCCAGACAGGATCAGACTCTCACCAGAGGGCCCCCATCACCAAGGGGATGGGAACCAGGCAGGAGTGTCCTCACACCAGTGGGGCCACATCAATAAAGGTGAGGAAACCGGTACATGTGGCTTTAAACAAGAGGACCTACATCACAAATGGGCTGGAAGTGAGTCAGGAAGTAGGAGCATGAAAACACAGGACCCAAAGAATAAAAGAGGTAAGGAATCCAGCAGTAGGAACCTCCCAGCAGGCCGCTCAGAGCACAGAGTCTATGGGATCTAGGCCTGGGTGAACTAACACCAGAGAGCCAACATCATGAAACGGTGAACAACACAGGTGTTGGGACCTTAGAGCAGAAGGCCCATATGCCCATGGGGATGGGAACCTCGCAGGAGTGTCCTCGCACCACTTAGCACGTATCAGAAAATGTGGGTACCCAGCAGTTAGGGCCTGAGGCAAGAGGGCCCCCATCACCGAGGGGAGGTTCCCAGCAGGCTCGAACTGCCACAAGAGGGCCGATGTTGCCCAGGTGGGGTGTGCCAGCCAGGCAGGAGTGACCTCACAGCAGAGGGCCCCCCTCACAGAAGGGTGAGGAACCCAGCCAGGATCAGACTCTCACCAGAGGGCCCACATCATCAAGGGGATAGGAGCCAGGCAGGAGTGTCCTCACATCAGTGGGGCCACATCATCGAAAGGCGAGGGACCCAGCATACGTGGCCTCAAACCAGAGGACACACATCACCAAGGGGCTGGGAGTGACGCAGGCAGGAGGAGTCTCAAAACAGAGGCCCCATAGAAGAAAAAAGGTGAGGAATCCCGCAGTTGTAACCTCCCAGCAGGTGGCCAAGAGCAGCGAGGCTATGGGATCCAGGCCGGAGAGAACTCGCAGCAGAGGGCCCTCATCATGAAACTGAGTAACCCACGGTTGGGACCTCAGAGCAGAAGGCCCACATTCCCATGGGGTTGGGAACCTGGCAGGAGTGTACTCGAACCACAGGGCGCATATCAGAAAATATTGGGAGCCCAGGAGTTAGGGCCTGACGCCAGAGGGCCCTCATTACCGAGGGGAGGAGACACCCAGCAGGCACCAAATCCCACCAGAGGGCCGACGTCGCCAAGGCGGTGTGTACCAGCCAGGCAGGAGTGACCTCAGAGAAGAGGGCCCACCTCACAGAAGTGTGAGGAACCCAACCAGGATCAGACTCTCACCGGAGGGCCCACATCACCAATGGGATGGGAACCAGGCAGGAGTGTCCTCACACCAGTGGGGCCACATCAGCCAAAGGTGAGGAACGCAGCACATGTGGCCTCAAACCAGAGGACACACATCACCAAGGGGCTAGGAGTGAGGCAGGTGTCTGGAGGGGCACATTTAACTGTAATTTCCCACCAGGAAGTGGAATGAACCAAAGTCTCAGAATGCCGTGCCGGACCCTGATTACGGCCTGAAGCAAACCTGCGGTTCTGTGGCCAGCTTTCAAGGAAACGAGTTAAGAAAGGAAATCACGGGCACTGTAATTCACAAACCTGCAGAGTTATAAATGACAGCTATTGGCAAAAATATACTGAAGTAAGTCTGCAAAGAGGACTTGAAAACGAGGCAGAATTGCAGGAATCATATTTCAGGAGGTAGATTGGAATTGCATTTAAAGCATGTGAAAAGCGGCAGATCTTTGACAGTGATGCACTTGGACCAAAGTGCGTAAACATTTTTTCCTGAATATATTCAGGAAAAAACACATATGCCCTTTTTGGCCAACCAAGCACTCGAGCAATGGAAATCCGCACTACAATGAAGTCTCATTTCCCATTCGTCAAAAGGGCCATCTGAAAAAAGTGTAAAAACCAGAAACACAGGACAGGCCATGGAGAACAGGGAGCCTTGTTATGCTGATGGGCGGGATGTAAATGCCAACAGCCACTCTGGAGAAGTGTATGGTGTTTCCTGAAACACCTAAGAAACAAAGCAACGGAGACTACGGCACTTCCACTTATGGTCTTATAGATCACGGAAATTAAAATCAAAAACAGACAGCCACCCCAAAGTGTCGGACGGCTCTGTTTACAAGAACCTCGTCTACGGAACAAGTTAAATATCCCAGAAAGCGAAAAATGGATAAAGAAGTGTGGTACGTACGTACAAATGAATATCACTCACCAATGAAATCTATTTCATCAGGCCCGTCGCGGCATAATGAGTGGATTCAGGTACGATGATTCTAAGTGAAATAAGTCACACAGAAAATGAAACATCATAAGTTATCACTAATACACGGAATGCAAACTTGGCTACACATGAACTGAATTACAAAACAGAACAGGGTCTCAAATTTAGAAACCAACTTATGCTTGCTTAAGGGGAAAAGTGAGTTGGGGTGCTGCATAAAAGCAGAGATAGAAATTAGCACAGATACCTTTCCATAAGCCAAATATGTAATAGTCAAGACCTACGCCTTGTTCAACGAAATGGACTCAACACCTCATATTCAACGCCTAGGAATACACCTGACTAGTAAGAATCTTCAAACCCATGGATTTATATGTCTCCTTAAGACAATCAAGCGTGTGTACAGCTGCATGAACACAGCAGAGAAAATCCAATAAATCACATTATCAAAATGAATTAGAAAAACAAAACACAATGAGAGTGAAATAGAGAGCAATTCTTAAATAATTCATTCAGGGCATGTGATGCAACCTGGATTTACCACATCTACATCCAGAGCTGGGTGAGACATAAGGCTGGACACTTCGGGCTGATAGCATTGGTGAGGTTCGGTGAGCAAACGCAGACCCTTTGAAGTCATCCTGCATGGTACCCATTCCATGGGTCCCAACTCTCCAGGTTTAAGGGATTCTTCCTTCAGCTAAAACATGCATGGGAAACGCAGAGTATCGACCGCCATGTGATTGGGAAACGTTTTCAAATGCATCACAGTTTTCGTCCCCTGGTACTCGGGTTCACCATTCCAGAGGCTTTACTAACACTCTCCCCACTTGGAGAGTCAGTGCCTTTAACCTCCTGTTTGGCACAGTTTGCAATTTCTGCGCAAGATGAACAGGAATAGGGAGAACCAATGAGAGACTAGCTGTAGGTGTCTGCACGGGCAAATGGAACGCTCATTTCACACCATGAAGAGGAATTAACCATATGCTCAGCCTGCCCTGCCTGAAAAAGATTAGGGCCTGAAGCAATCCTGCGGTTTTGTGGCCAGCTCACAAGAAAGAGAGTTGAAGAAAGGAGCTCAGGGGCACTGTAATTCACAAACCTGCAGAGTTATGAATGACAGCTATCGTACAAAAATGTACTGAAGTAAGTCTTCGAAGAGGACTGGAAAGCGGGGCAGAATTTCAGGAAAATGATTTCAGGGGGCAGACTGGAATTGCACTTAAAGCATAGGAAAATAGGCAGAATGTCGACAATGATGCACTTGGCCATAAAGGGCGTATGAGTTTTTTCCTGAATATATTCAGAAAAAAACGCATACGCCCTTTTTGGCCAACCCAGCAAGCGTGTAAAGGAAATCTGCACTACAATGAAGTCTCACTGCTCCCCGGTCAAAAGGGCCATCTGAAAAATGTGTAAAATCCAGAAAGGCAGGACAGGTCATGGAGAACAGGGAGCCTTGTTATGCTGATGGGTGGGATATAAATTGCCAACAGCCACTCTGGAGAAGTGTATGATGTTTCCTGAAACACATAGGAAACAAAGCAACACAGCCTATGGCACTTCCAAATATGGTCCTATAGTTTAGGGAAATTAAAATCAAAAACACACAGCCAGCCCAATGTTTGGGACGGCTCTGTTTACAAGAACCTCGTCTACGGTACAAGTTAAATATCCCAGAAAGCAAAAAATGCATAAAGATTTTGTGGTACGCACGTACAATGGAATATCACTCAGCTATGAAATCTACGTCATCAGGCCCATTGCGGCATAATGAGTGGATTCAGGTACGATGATTCTACGAGAAATAAGTCACACAGAAAAAGAAACATCATAAGATATCACTAATACACGGAATGTAAACTTGGCTACACATGAACTGAATTACAAAACAGAACAGGGTCTCAAATTTAGAAAAACAACTTATGCTTGCTTATGGGGAAAGGTGAGTTGGGGTGCTGCATAAAACCAGAGATTGAAATTAGCACAGATACCGTTCCATAAGCCAAATATATAATAGACAAGACCTACTCCTTGCTCAACGATATGGACTCAACAACACATATTCAACGCTTGGGAAGATACCTGACAAGTAAGCATCTTAAAACCCATTGATTTATATGTCTCCATAAGGAAATCAAGCGTGTGTACAGCGGCCTAAACGCAGCAGTGAACATCCGATAAATCCCATTATCAAAATAAATTTCAAAAACAAAACACAATGACAGTGAAATAGAGAGCAATTCTTAAATAATTCATTCAGGGCTTGTGATGCAACCTGGATTTACCACATCTACACCCAGAGCTGGGTGAGACATAAGGCTGGACACTTCGGGCTGATAGCATTGGTGAGGTTCGGTGAGCAAACGCAGACCCTTTGAAGTCATCCTGCATGGTACCCATTCCATGGGTCCCAACTCTCCAGGTTTAAGGGATTCTTCCTTCAGCTAAAACATGCATGGGAAACCCACAGTACAGTGCACTGTGTGACCGGGAAACGTTTTCAAATGCATCTCAGTTTTCGTCCCCTGGTACTCGGGTTCATCATTCCAGACGCTTTACTAACACTCTCCCCAGTTGGAGAGTCAGTGCCATTAACCTCCTGTTTGGCACAGTTTGCAATTTCTGCGCAAGATGAACAGGAATGGGGAGAACCAATGAGAGACTAGCTGTAGGTGTCTGCACGGGCAAACGGAATGCTCATTTCCCACCAGGAAGAGGAATTAACCAAAGGCTCAGCGTGCCCTGCCAGAAAGAGATTATGGCGTGAAGCAATCCTGCGGTTTTGCGGCCAGCTCACAAGAAAGCAAGTTGAAGAAAGAGCTCAGGGGCATTGTAATTCAGAAACCTGCAGAGTTATGAATGACAGCTATCGTCCAAAAATGTATTGAAGTAAGTCTTCGAAGAGGACTTGAAAGCGGGGCAGAATTTCAGGAATACGATTTCAGGGGATAGACTGGAATTGCACTTAAAGCATAGGAAAAGAGGCAGAATGTCGACAATGATGCAGTTGGCCAAAAAGGGCGTATGCGTTTTTTCCTGAATATATTCAGGAAAAAACGCATACGCACTTTTTGGCCAACCAAGCAAGCGTGTAAAGGAAATCTGCACTAAAATTAAGTCTCACTGCCCCCCGGTCAAAAGGGCCATCTGAAAAAAGTGTAAAATCCAGAAAGGCAGGACAGGTCATGGAGAACAGGGAGCCTTGTTATGCTGATGGGCGGGATGTAAATTGCCAACAACCGCTGTGGAGATGTGTATGGTGTTTCCAGAAACACGTAGGAAACAAAGCAACACAGCCTATGGCACTTCCACATATGGTCCTATAGCTTAGGGAAATTAAAATCAAAAACACACAGCCACCACAAAGTTTGGAATGGCTCTGTTTACAAGAACCTCATCTACGGTAGAAGTTAAATATCCGTGAAAGCATAAAATGGATAAAGAAGTTGTGGTACGCACGTACAATGGAATATCACTCAGCAATGAAATCTACGTCATCAGGACCGTAGCGGCATAATGAGTGGATTCAGGAACGATGATTCTATGAGAAATAAGTCAGACAGAAAAAGAAACATCATAAGTTATCACTAATACACGGAATGTAAACTTGGCTACCCATGAACTGAATTACAAAACAGAACAGGGTCTCAAATTTAGCAAACCAACTTATGCTTGCTTATGGGGAAAGGTCAGTTGGGATGCTGCATAAAACCAGAGATTGAAATTAGCACAGATACCGTTCCATAAGCCAAATATATAATAGACAAAACCTACTCCTTGCTCAACGAAATGGACTCAACACCCTATATTCAACGGCTGGGAAGATACCTGACAAGTAAGAATCTTAAAACCCATGGATTTATATGTCTCCATAAGGAAATCAAGCGTGTGTACAGTGGCCTAAAAGCAGCAGTGAAAATCCGATAAATCCCATTATCAAAATGAATTTCAAAAACAAAACACAATGACAGTGAAATAGAGAGCAATTCTTAAATAATTCATTCAGGGCTTGTGATGCAACCTGTATTTACCACATCTACACCCAGAGCTGGATGAGATATAAGGCTGGACACTTCGGGCTGATAGCATTGGTGAGGTTCGGTGAGCAAACGCAGACCCTTTGAAGTCATACTGCATGGTACCCATTCCATGGGTCCCAACTCTCCAGGTTTAAGGGATTCTTCCTTCAGCTAAAACATGAATGGGAAACCCAGACTATCGTCCGCTGTGTGATTGGGAAACGTTTTCAAATGCATCTCAGTTTTCGTCCCCTGGTACTTGGTTTCACCATTCCAGACGCTTTACTAACACTCTCCCCACTTGGAGAGTCAGTGCCTTTAACCTCCTGTTTGGCACAGTTTGCAATTTCTGCGCAAGATGAACAGGCATAGGGAGAACCAATGAGAGACTAGCTGTTGGTGTCTGCACGGGCAAATTGAACGCTCATTTCCCACCAGGAAGAGGAATTAACCAAAGGCTCAGCGTGCCCGGCCGGAAACATATTAGGGCCTGAAGCAATCCTGCGGTTTTGCGGCCAGCTCACAAGAAAAGGAGTTGAAGAAAGGAGCTCAGGGACACTCTAATTCACAAACCTGCAGAGTTTTGAATGACAACTATCCTCCAAAAATGTACTGAAGTAAGTCTTCGAAGAGGACTTGAAAGCGGGGCAGAATTTCAGGAAAACGATTTCAGGAGGTAGACTGGAATTGCACTTAAAGCATAGGAAAAGAGGCAGAATGTCGACAATGATGCACTTGGCCAAAAGGGCGTATACGTTTTTTCCTGAATATATTCAGGAAAAAACGCATACGCCCTTTTTGGCCAACCAAGCAAGCGTGTAAAGGAAATCTGCACTACAATGAACTCTCACTGCCCCCCGGTCAAAAGGGCCATCTGAAAAAAGTGTAAAATCCAGAAAGGCAGGACAGGTCTTGGAGAACAGGGAGCCTTGTTATACTGAAGGGTGGGATGTAAAGTGCCAACAGCCACTCTGGAGAAATGTATGGTGTATCCTGAAACACGTAGGAAACAAAGCAACACAGCCTATGGCACTTCCACTTATGGTCCTATAGCTTAGGGAAATTAAAATAAAAAACACACAGCCACCCCAAAATTTGGGATGGCTCTGTTTACAAAATCCTCGTCTACGGTACAAGTAAAATATCCCAGAAAGTAAAAAATGGATAAAGAAGTTGTGGTACGCACGTACAATGGAATATCACTCAGCAATGAAATCTACGTCATCAGCCCCGCAGCGGCATAATGAGTGGATTCAGGTACGATGATTCTACGAGAAATAAGTCACACAGAAAAAGAAACATCATAAGATATCACTAATACACGGAATGTAAAGTTGGCTACACATGAACTGAATTACAAAACAGAACAGGGTCTCAAATTTAGAAAACCAACTTATGCTTGCTTATGGGGAAAGGTGAGTTGGGGTGCTGCATAAAACCAGAGATTGAAATTAGCACAGATACCGTTCCATAAGCCAAATATATAATAGACAAGCCCTACTCATTGCTCAACGAAATGGACTCAACACCCCATATTCAACGCCTGGCAAGATACCTGACAAGTAAGAATCTTAAAACCCATGGATTTATATGTCTCCATAAGGAAATCAAGCGTGTGTACAGCGGCCTAAACGCAGCAGTGAAAATCCGATAAATCCCATTATCAAAATAAATTTCAAAAACAAAACACAATGACAGTGAAATACAGAGCAATTCTTAAATAATTCATTCAGGGCTTGTGATGCAACCTGGATTTACCACATCTACACCCAGAGCTGGGTGAGACATAAGGCTGGACACTTCGGGCTGATAGCATTGGTGAGGTTCGGTGAGCAAACGCAGACCCTTTGAAGTCATACTGCATGGTACCCATTCCATGGGTCCCAACTCTCCAAGTTTAAGGGAGTCTTCCTTCAGCTAAAACATGCATGGGAAACCCAGACTATCGTCCGCCGTGTGATTGGGAAACGTTTTCAAATGCATCTCAGTTTTCGTCCCCTGGTACTCGGGTTCACCATTCCAGACGCTTTACTAACACTCTCCCCACTTGGAGAGTCAGTGCCTTTAACCTCCTGTTTGGCACAGTTTGCAATTTCTGCGCAAGATGAACAGGCATAGGGAGAACCAATGAGAGACTAGCTGTTGGTGTCTGCACGGGCAAATGGAACGATCATTTCCCACCAGGAAGAGGAATTAACCAAAGGCTCAGCGTGACCGGCTGGAAACATATTAGGGCCTGAAGCAATCCTGCGGTTTTGCGGCCAGCTCACAAGAAAAGGAGTTGAAGAAAGGAGCTCAGGGGCACTGTAATTCACAAACCTGCAGAGTTATGAATGACAGCTATCGTCCAAAAATGTATAGAAGTAAGTCTTCGGAGAGGACTTGAAAGCGGGGCAGAATTTCAGGAAAACGATTTCAGGGGGTAGACTGGAATTGCACTTAAAGCATAGGAAAAGAGGCAGAATGTCGACAATGATGCACTTGGCCAAAAAGGGCGTATGCGTTTTTTCCTGAATATATTCAGGAAAAAATGCATACGCCCTTTTTGGCCAACCAAGCAAGCGTGTAAAGGAAATCTGCACTACAATGAAGTCTCACTGCCCCCCGGGTCAAAAGGGCCATCTGAAAAAAGTGTAAAATCCAGAAAGGCAGGACAGGTCATGGAGAACAGGGAGCCTTGTCATGCTGATGGGCGGGATGTAAATTGCCAACAACCACTCTGGAGAAGTGTATGGTGTTTCCAGAAACACGTAGGAAACAAAGCAACACAGCTTATGGCACTTCCACTTATGGTCCTATAGCTTAGGGAAATTAAAATCAAAAACACACAGCCACCCGAGAGTTTGGGACAGCTCTGTTTACAAGAACCTCGTCTACGGTACAAGTAAAATATCCCAGAAAGTAAGAAATGGATAAAGAAGTTGTGGTATGCACGTACAATGGAATATCACTCAGCAATGAAATCTACGTCATCAGGCCCGTAGTGGCAAAATGAGTGGATTCCGGTATGATGATTCTACGAGAAATAAGTCACACAGAAAAAGAAACATCATAAGATATCACTAATACACGGAATGTAAACTTGGCTACCCATGAACTGAATTACAAAACAGAACAGGGTCTCAAATTTAGAAAAGGAACTTATGCTTGCTTATGGGGAAAGGTGAGTTGGGGTGCTGCATAAAACCGGAGATTGAAATTAGCACAGATACCGTTCCATAAGCCAAATATATAATAGACAAGACCTACTCCTTGCTCAACGAAATGGACTCAACACCCCATATTCAACGCCTGGGAACATACCTGACAAGTAAGAATCTTAAAACCCATGGATTTATATGTCTCCATAAGGAAATCAAGCGTGTGTACAGCGGCCTAAACGCAGCAGTGAAAATCCGATAAATCCCATTATCAAAATAAATTTCAAAAACAAAAAAAAATGACAGTGAAATAGAGAGCAATTCTTAAATAATTCATTCAGGGCTTGTGATGCAACGTGGATTTACCACATCTACAACCAGAACTGGGTGAGACATAAGGCTGGACACTTCGGGCTGATAGCATTGGTGAGGTTCGGTGAGCAAACGCAGACCCTTTGAAGTCATACTGCATGGTAACCATTCCATGTGTCCCAACTCTCCAGGTTTAAGGGATTCTTCCTTCAGCTAAAACATGCATGGGAATCCCATAGTATGGTCCACCGTGTGATTGGCAAACGTTTTCAAATGCATCTCAGTTTTCGTCCCCTGTTACTCGGGTTCACCATTCCAGACGCTTTACTAACACTCTCCCCACTTGGAGAGTCAGAGCATTTAACCTCCTGTTTGGCACACCTTGCAATTTCTGCGCAAGATGAACAGGCATAGGGAGAAGCAATGAGAGACTAGCTGTAGGTGTCTGCACGGGCAAATGGAACGCTCATTTCCCACCAGGAAGAGGAATTAAACAAAGGCTCAGCGTGCCCTGCCGGAAAGAGATTAGGGCCTGAAGCAATCCTGCGGTTTTGCGGCCAGCTCACAAGAAAGCGAGTTGAAGAAAGGAGCTCAGGGGCACTGTAATTCACAAACCTGCAGAGTTATGAATGACACCTATCGTCCAAAAATGTATAGAAGTAAGTCTTCGAAGAGGACTTGAAAGTGGGGCAGAATTTCAGGAAAACTATTTCAGGGGGTAGACTGGAATTGCACTTAAAGCATAGGAAAAGAGGCAGAATGTTGACAATGATGCACTTGGCCAAAAAGTGCGTATGCGTTTTTTCCTGAATATATTCAAGAAAAAACGCATACGCCCTTTTTGGCCAACCAAGCAAGCGTGTAAAGGAAATCTGCACTACAATGAAGTCTCACTGCCCCCAGGTCAAAAGGGCCATCTGAAAAAAGTGTAAAATCCAGAAAGGCAGGACAGGTCATGGAGAACAGGGAGCCTTGTTATGCTGATGGGCGGATTTAAATTGCCAACAGTCACTCTGGAAAAGTGTATGGTGTTTCCTGAAACACGTAGGAAACAAAGCAACACAGCCTATGGCACTTCCACTTATGGTCCTATAGCTTAGGGAAATTAAATCAAAAACACACAGCCACCCCAAAGTTTGGGATGGCTCTGTTTACAAGAACCTCATCTACGGTAGCAGTTAAATATCCGAGAAAGCATAAAATGGATAAAGAAGTTGTGGTACGCACGTACAATGGAATATCACTCAGCAATGAAATCTACGTCATCAGGACCGTAGCGGCATAATGAGTGGATTCAGGTACGATGATTCTATGAGAAATAAGTCAGACAGAAAAAGAAACATCATAAGTTATCACTAATACACGGAATGTAAACTTGGCTACCCATGAAATGAATTACAAAACAGAAAAGGGTCTCAAATTTAGCAAACCATCTTATGCTTGCTTATGGGGAAAGGTCAGTTGGGATGCTGCATAAAACCAGAGATTGAAATTAGCACAGATACCGTTCCATAAGCCAAATATATAATAGACAAAACCTACTCCTTGCTCAACGAAATGGACTCAACACCCTATATTCAACGCCTGGGAAGATACCTGACAAGTAAGAATCTTAAAACCCATGGATTTATATGTCTCCATAAGGAAATCAAGCGTGTGTACAGCGGCCTAAACGCAGCAGTGAAAATCCGATAAATCCCATTATCAAAATGAATTTCAAAAACAAAACACAATGACAGTGAAATAGAGAGCAATTCTTAAATAATTCATTCAGGGCTTGTGATGCAACCTGTATTTACCACATCTACACCCAGAGCTGGATGAGACATAAGGCTGGACACTTCGGGCTGATAGCATTGGTGAGGTTCGTTGAGCAAAGGCAGACCCTTTGAAGTCATACTGCATGGTCCCATTCCATGGGTCCCAACTCTCCAGGTTTAAGGGATTCTTCCTTCAGCTAAAACATGCATGGGAAACCCAGAGTATGGTCCACCGTGTGATTGGGAAACGTTTTCAAATGCATCTCAGTTTTCGTCCCCTGGTACTCGGGTTCAACATTTGAACGCTTTACTAACACTCTCCCCACTTGGAGAGTCAGTGCCATTAACCTCCTGTTTGGCACAGTTTGCAATTTCTGTGCAAGATGAACAGGAATAGGGAGAACCAATGAGAGACTAGCTGTAGGTGTCTGCACGGGCAAATGGAACGCTCATTTCCCACCAGGAAGAGGAATTAACCAAAGGCTCAGCGTGCCCTGCCGGAAAAAGATTAGGGCCTGAAGCAATCCTACGGTTTTGCGGCCAGCTCACAAGAAAGCGAGTTGAAGAAATGAGCTCAGGGGCACTGTAATTCACAAACTTGCAGAGTTATGAATGACAGCTATCGTCCAAAAATATATTTAAGTAAGTCTTCGAAGAGGACTTGAAAGCGGGGCAGAATTTCAGGTAAACGATTTCAGGGGGTAGACAGGAATTGTACTAAAAGCATAGGAAAAGAGGCAGAATGTCGACAATGATGCACTTGGCCAAAAAGGGCGTATGCGTTTTTTCCTGAATATATTCAGGAAAAAACGCATACGCCCTTTTTGGCCAACCAAGCAAGCTTGTAAAGGAAATCTGCACAACAATGAAGTCTCACTGCCCCCCGGTCAAAAGGGCCATCTGAAAAAAGTGTAAAATAAAGAAAGACAGGACAGGTCATGGAGAACACGGAGCCTTGTTATGCTGATGGGCGGGATGTAAATTGCCCACAGCCACTCTGGAGAAATGTATGGTGTATCCTGAAACACGTAGGAAACAAAGCAACACAGCCTATGTCACTTCCACTTATGGTCCTATAGCTTAGGGAAATTAAAATCAAAAACACACAGCCACCCAAAAGTTTGGGATGGCTCTGTTTACAAGAACCTTGTCTACGGTACAAGTTAAATATCCGAGAAAGGAAAAAATGGATAAAGAAGTTCTGGTACGCACGTACAATGGAATATCACTCAGCAAAGAAATCTACGTCTGCAGGCCCATAGCGGCATAATGAGTGGATTCAGGTACGATGATTCTACGAGAAATAAGTCACACAGAAAAAGAAACATCATAATATATCAGTAATACACGGAATGTAAACTTGGCTACACATAAACTGAATTACAAAACAGAACAGGGACTCAAATTTAGAAAACCAACTTATGCTTGCTTATGGGGAAAGGTGAGTTGGGGTGCTGCATAAAACCAGAGATTGAAATTAGCACAGATACCGTTCCATAAGCCAAATATATAATAGACAAGACCTACTCCTTGCTCAACGAAATGGACTCAACACCCCATATTCAACGCCTTTCAAGATACCTGACAAGTAAGAATCTTAAAACCCATGGATTTATATGTCTCCATAATGAAATCAAGCGTGTGTACAACGGCCTAAACGCAGCAGTGAAAATCCGATAAATCCCATTATCAAAATAAATTTCAAAAACAAAACACAATGACAGTGAAATAGAGAGCAATTCTTAAATAATTCATACAGGGCTTGTGATGCAACCTGGATTTACCACATCTACACCTAGAGCTGAGTGAGACATAAGGTTCGACACTTTGGGCTGATAGCATTGGTGAGGTTCGGTGAGAAAATGCAGGCCATTTGAAGTCATACTGCATGGTACACATTGCATGGGTCCCACCTCTCCAGGTTTAAGGGATTCTTCCTTCAGGTAAAACACGCATGGGAAACCCAGAATATGGTCCACCGTGTGACCGGGAAACCTTTTTAAATGCATCTCAGTTTTCTTCCCCTCATACTCGGTTTTACCATTCCAGACGCTTTACTAACTCTTTCCCCAATTGGAGAGTCAGTGCCTTTAACCTCCTGTTTGGCACAGTTTGGCATTTCTGAGCAAGATGAACAGGAATAGGGAGAAACAATGAGAGATTAGCTGTAGGTGTCTGCACGAGCAAATTTAACGCTCATTTCCCATCAGGAAGAGGAATTAGCCAAAGGCTCAACATGCCGTGCCGGAACCAGATTAGGGCCTGAAGCAATCCTGCGGTTTTGCGGCCAGCTCACAAGAAAGCGAGTTGAAGAATGGAGCTCAGGGGCACTGTAATTCACAAACCTGCAGAGTTATAAATGACAGCTATCGTCCAAAAATATATTGAAGTAAGGCTGCAAAGAGGACTTGAAGGCGGGGCAGAATTCCAGGAATACGATTTCAGGAGGTAGACGGGAAGTCCTCTGAAAGTATAGGAGAAGAGGCAGAACTTCGACAATGTTGCACTTGGTCAAAAAGGGCATATGCGTTTCTTCCAGGGTCCTCAGTAAAGAGGGTAGGAGGCTCCCAGCATGCTTCAGTGGCCAACAGAGGGCCTACGTCGCCAAGGCGACGTGAGCCATCCAGGCAGGAGTGACCTCACATCAGAGCGCCCACCTCACAGAAGGGTAAGGAACCCAGTCATGATCAGACTCTCACCAGAGTGCCCACATAAGCAAGGGGCTGGGAATCAGGCACGAGTGTCCTCACACCCGTGGGGCCACATCATCGAAAGTTGAGGTACCCAGCACATGTGGCCTCAAACCAGAAGACCCACATCACCATGGGTCTCAGAGCGAGGCAGGCAGGATTAACCTCAAAACACATGGCCCATTGTATAAAAAGGTGAGGAATCCAGCAGTTGGAACATCCCAGCAGGCGGCCCAGAGCACCGAGGCTATGGGATCCAGGCAGTGATGAACTCACAACAGAGCGCCCTCATCGTGATACTGTAAGCAACCCAGCCGTTGTGACCTCAGAGCACAAGGCCCACATCCCCATGGGGAAGGGAACCAAGCAGGAGTGTCATCGCACCAGTGGGCACACAACAGAAAATGTGGGGAGCCCAGCAGTTAGGGCCGGACGCCAGAGGACCCTCATCACTGAGGAGAGGAGGCTCCCAGCAAGCTCCAACTGCTACCAGAGGGCCGACGTCGCCAATGCGGGGTGTGCCAGCCAGGCAGGAGTGACCTCAGAGCAGAGGGCCAACCACACAAAAGTGTGAGGAACCCAAAGAGGATCAGACTCTCACCAGAGGGCCCACATCACCAAGGGAATGGAAACCAGGCAGGAGTGTCCTCACACCAGTGGGGCCACATCACCGAAATGTGACGGACCCAGCACACGTGGCCTCAAACTACAGGACACACATCACCAAGGGGCTGGGAGTGAGGCAGGCAGGAGGAGCCTCAAAACAGAGGGCCCATTGCGTAAAAAAGGTGAGGAATCCCGCAGTTGGAACCTCCCAGCAGGCGGCCAGGAGCAGCGAGGCTATGGGATCCAGGCCTGACTGAACTCAAAACAGAGGGCCCACATTCTGACACTGTGAGCAACCCAGCCGTTGGGACCACAGAGCAGAAAGCCCACATCCCCTAGGGAAGGGACCCTGGCTGGAGTGTACTCACACGACAGGGCGCACATCAGAAAATTTTGGGAGCCCATGAGTTAGGGCCTGACGCCAGAGGGCCCTCATTACCGAGGGGAGGAGACTCCCAGCAGGCACCAACTCCCAACTGAGGGCCCACATCGCCAACGTGACGTGTGCCAGCCAGGCAGGAGTGACCTCACAGCAGAGGGCCCACCTCCCAGAAGTGTGAGGAATCCAGACAGGATCAGACTCTCACAAGAGGGCCCCAATCACCAAGGGGATGGGAACCAGGCAGGAGTGTCCTCACACCAGTGGGGCCACATCAATAAAGGTGAGGAAACCGGTACATGTGGCCTTAAACCAGAGGACCTACATCACAAAGGGGCTGGGAGTGAGTCAGGAAGTAGGAGCATAAAAACACAGGACCCAAAGAATAAAAAAGGTAAGGAATCCAGCAGTAGGAACCTCCCAGCAGTCGGCTCAGAGCACAGAGTCTATGGGATCTAGGCCTGAGTGAACTAACACCAGAGAGACAACATCATGAAACGGTGAACAACACAGGTGTTGGGACCTTAGAGCAGAAGGCCCACATGCCCATGGGGATGGGAACCTCGCAGGAGTGTCCTCGCACCACTTAGCACGTATCAGAAAATGTGGGTACCCAGCAGTTAGGGCCTGACGCTAGAGGGCCCCCATCACCGAGGGGAGGAGGCTCCCAGCAGGCTCCAAGTGCCACAAGAGGGCCGATGTTGCCCAGGTGGGGTGTGCCAGCCAGGCAGGAGTGACCTCACAGCAGAGGGCCCACCTCACAGAAGGGTGAGGAACCCAGCCAGGATCAGACTCTCACCAGAGGGCCCACATCATCAAGGGGATAGGAAGCAGGCAGGAGTGTCCTCACACCAGTGTGGCCACATCATCCAAAGGCGAGGGACCCAGCACACGTGGCCTCACACCAGAGGACACACATCACCAAGGGACTGGGAGTGAGGCAGGCAGGAGGAGTCTCAAAACAGAGGGTCCATAGAAGAAAAAAGGTGAGGAATCCCGCAGTTGGAACCTCCCAGCAGGTGGCCAGGATCAGCGAGGCTATGGGATCCAGGCCGGAGAGAACTCACAGCAGAGGGCCCTCATCATGAAACTGAGCAACCCACGGTTGGGACCTCAGAGCAGAAGGCCCACATTCCCATGGGGTTGGGAACCTGGCACGAGTGTACTCGAACCACAGGGCGCATATCAGAAAATATTGGGAGCCCAGGAATTAGGGCCTGACGCCAGAGGGCCCTCATTACCGAGGGCAGGAGACACCCAGCAGGCACCAAATCCCACCAGAGGGCCGACTTCGCCAAGGCGGGGTGTGCCAGCCAGGAAGGAGTGACGTCAGAGAAGAGGGCCCACCTCACAGAAGTGTGAGGAACCCAACCAGGATCAGACTCTCAGCGGATGGCCCACATCACCAAGGGGATGGGAACCAGGCAGGAGTGTCCTCACACCAGTGGGGCCACATCAGCCAAAGGTGAGGAACCCAGCACATGTGGCCTCAAACCACAGGACACACATCACCAAGGGGCTGGGAGTGAGGCAGGTGTCCGGAGGGGCACATTTAACTCTAATTTCCCACCAGGAAGAGGAATTAACCAAAGGCTCAGAGTGCCGTGCCAGACCCTGATTATGGCCTAAAGCAAACCTGCGGTTCTGTGGCCAGCTTTCAAGGAAACGAGTTAAGAAAGGAAATCACAGGCACTGTAATTCACAAACCTGCAGAGTTATAAATGACAGCTATTGGCAAAAATATACTGAAGTAAGTCTGCAAAGAGGACTTCAAAACGAGGCAGAATTGCAGGAATCATATTTCAGGAGGTAGATTGGAATTGCGTTTAAAGCATGTGAAAAGCGGCAGATCTTTGACAGTGATGCACTTGGACAAAAGTGCGTAAACATTTTTTCCTGAATATATTCAGGAAAAAACACATATGCCCTTTTTGGCCAACCAAGCACTCGAGCAATGGAAATCCGCACTACAATGAAGTCTCATTTCCCATTCGTCAAAAGGGCCATCTGAAAAATGTGTAAAAACCAGAAACACAGGACAGGCCATGGAGAACAGGGAGACTTGTTATGCTGATGGGCGGGATGTAAATTGCCAACAGACACTCTGGAGATGTTTATGGTGTATCCTGAAACATCTGAAAAACAAAGCTACAGACCCTAGGGCACTTCCACTTTTGGCCCTATAGCTTAGGAAAATTAAAATCAACAAGACACAGCCAACACCAAATTTAGGGCTGCTGTGTTTACAAGAACCTTGAGTCCAGTACAAATTAAATATCCCAGAAAGAAAAATATGGATAAAGGAGTTGTGCTACTTACGTACAATGGAATATCACTCAGCAATGAAATCAATGTCATCAGGCCTGTAGCAGCAAATTGAGTGGATTTAAGTATGATGATTCTAAGAGAAATATGTCACACAGAGAAAGGTAATTATCATAAGATATCACTAATAGAGAGAGTGTAAACTTGGCTACACATAAACTGAATTCCAAAACCGAACAGAGTCTCACATTTAGATAAAAACTTATGCTTGCTTAAGGGGAAAGTTGAGTTGCGGTGCTGTATAAAACCAGAGATTGAAATTTGCACACATACCGTTCCATAAGCCAAATATGTAATAGACAAGACCTACTCTTTGCTCAACGAAATAGGCTCATCCATGGTGTATCACCTCACACCTGTTAGAATGGGCATCATCAGAAAATCTACAAACAACAAATGCTGGAAAGGGTGTGGAGATAAGGAACCCTCTTCTGTTATTGTTGGGAATGAAATTGATACAGTCACTGTGGAGAACGTTATGGAGTTTCTTATAAAACTAAGAATAGAATTACCATATGATACAGCAGTCCCACTACTGGGCATATACCCAGACAAAACCATAAATCAAAAAGAGACATTCACCGCAATGTTCATTGCATCACTATTTACAATATCCAGGTAATGGAAGCAACCTAAATGCCCACAGACAGACGAATGCATAAAGATGTGGTACATATATAAAATGGAATATTACTAAGCCATAAAAAGGAATGAAATTGGGTCATTTGTAGAGACGTTGATGGATCTGGAGACTGTCATACAGAGTGAAGTAAGTCAGAAAGAGAAAAAGAAATCTTGTCTATTAATGGCTATATGTGGAACCTAGACAAATTGTACAGATGAACCGTTTTGCAAGGCAGAAATAGAGCAACAGATGTAGACAACAAACGTATGGACACCAAGGGGGGAAAGCTGTTGGGGGGTGGTGGTGGGAGGAGTTGAGAGATTGGGATTGGCATGTATACATTTATATGTATAAAATAGATAACCAAAAAGAACCTGCTGTATAAAAAATTAAAATAAAATTCAAATTACAAAAAGTAAAACAGAAAAAATATTCTTCCCTTCACATACATGTATTTATATGAATAAATTATTTCCATGCTTATATCTGTAAATACAAAAAAGAGGAATAAAATCTACCTTGAACCAAAAAAGAAAAAAAGAAAAAAAAACAGAACCCACCAGCTACACAGAGGAAAACCGTATCAGGGCACTTGCTCCAGTTGTAAACAATTCTGAAGTTGGTCGGTGGTGGGGAATCATCTCCCATTCAGCCAGCAGGCCCCACGCAACAAGCGTCCTCATTGCAAAGCTGGGGGACAGTGCCGAGGCATCTGTGAGTAAACGTGGGCTGAGCCCCAGGCCAGCTGCTGCTGAAATGTTCCCACCCTTCCCAGGTAAAACACCTGAATATGTACAAGGACTTGAAAGCCTAGAGGAAGGGCCATGGAGCCACATGAGCGACAGCATGCCAGCCGACTTGGTGCCTGCAGGCCAGCCAGGATGGTCCTGGTCCTGGGTGCTCTTCTGGAAGCTTTCCATTTCCCTGCCTGAGATACCCCTGCTGTCCCGGCCCCCACTGCTTTCTTCCTCACTCACCTCTGCCCAGGGAGAAATTCCAGCGGCAGGTATGGGTGACACATCCTCTTCTTTAGCAGGTGGCATCTTGGCAACTGCTGCAGAAAGTCCAGCAGAGCCCCACTCACACTGGGCCACCCACAAAGCCGTGGCCTCTCACTCCCTCCCACCAGTCCAGCCCCAAGACTGCTGACAGGGCAGAGAAAATGGCGTCAGGCACAGCTGCAGGGGCTCTTGCTGCCTGGAGCGGTGTTTATATTGATCTGAACCCAGGCACACCTGGGGAGGGCTGGCCGGCACGGTCAGGCTTCCCAGGCCAGCCAATAATCACCCCTCAGGGGCTCACAGTTGCAGAAACTGGAACTTGCTGAATCGGCCAGGTCCAAGGAACAGGTGTGGGCTCCTGAGAGTCAGGATAGACAAGGGGCTGCAGCTCTGGCTTGTTTTCTAATTATATTATCTGGCCCATGAGTGGGAGACAACTTCAAGAAAACCCTCTCCTAATGAGAGGAACCCAGGAGTCAGGGAGAGGAGGGGTGGCTGGTGGGTGGAGACAGAGGCCTGGTGCCCCGGGTGCAGTGGAAGTCTCTGGAACACCAGGTGGAGGGAGGCCACACAGAGTGATGCCCAGGGTCACAGACCTGTCGGAGCTGCTGTTTGTTAGATCAAGTCCTGCTCTGAGGTGCTCTGTGTCAGATCTGAGTGACAGGTGAGCTGGGAGTGCTCTGCAATGAGGGCGATATGCACGGTTCCTGTGTTCCCAGCCCTGCCATGGTACCTGCAAGGGTAGCTCTGTATCCTGGGAGGGGCCTGACCACGAGAGCCCTGTGGGCTGGGGTGGGGTACCTGCCCAGGTGAGCTCCATATCCTGGGATTGGCCTGACCTCGAGAGCCCCATGGGCTGCTGGAGTCCTGGTAAAGGATGTCAGGACAGTCTGTGAAGCCACCGAGGATATACCTCCAGTAGTTCCTAAATCCTACACCCTGCTGGTCATTCTACCAACCACCAGGACATGGTATTCTGTATTAGTCTTCAATGATGCCTTCTTTTGTATTCTATTAGTCCCAGAGTCACAAGAAATTTTGGCTTGTGAGTGGCAGGACTCAACATACAACTAAAACAATACTTCCGGGCCGTGTTGCCCCAAGGGTTCAAAAATTCCCACACCATCTTTGGGGAAAGCTCAGCTAAAGACCTAAAAGTTCTACCTCTGGAAAAGGAAACACTCCTTCAATATGCAGACGACATTCTGATCGCCAGCCCTACTAAGGAGACCTCTGAACTACAAAGCCAATAAAGGATACAAGTTGTCCAAGAAAAAGCTCAAATATCACAGACTACGGTGACCTGCCTGGGCTTCATTCTCACAGAAGGTCGGAGAAGCCCATCCCAGGAAAGGGAAGAAACAATTTACAGCCTTACCCATTTCTAAAACTAGAAGACAGCTTAGGGGTTCCTGGGGAGGCCAGGGTTTGCTGCTTCTGGATCCCTAACTACAGTCTACTAGCTCGGCCTCTATATGAAACACTGAAAGGAAAAGGTGATGATCCTTTTGAATAGAATGCAGAAGTGGCCTTTCAAGAATGGAAAGAGCAGTCAATTCAGACCCTTGCCCTGGAACTCCCTAATTTAGCTAAACCCTTTGACCTTTACATTCCTGGTGAACGGTGAATCGCCACTGGAGTATTAGTGCAAAACCTGGGACCACTTGAAATGGAACAATGCAAGAATGCGATCCAGGTAGGATAAAATACGGTCACCAAGGGACTTGGCCCACCGCCACATCTGGCCAAGATACTGGCAGTATCTGATAACCTGGAAATCAGCAGCCCAAAAGGCCACCTCCTCCTAAGGGAAAAGGAACACTCGTGGTGATCCTAACCCCCAACCATGCCCTGAAGTTGCAGGGTGGGCTCCGTGGGCACACTGATGTTGAGTGAGGAGGCCCTCCAACTCCAACCTCCATAGAGATAACCGGGGCAAAGGGGCACCATGACGACTCATGTGAAGGTGTCTGCACATGCAAATTTAACGCTCATTTCCCACAAGGAAGAGGAATTAACCAAAGGCTCAGCATGCCATGCCGGAACTATATTAGGGCCTGAAGCAATCCTGCGGGTTTGCGGCCAGCTCACAAGAAAGCGAGTTGAAGAGAGGAGCTCAGGGGCACTGTAATTCACAGACCTGCAGAGTAATGAATGACAGCTATCGTCCAAAAATGTTTTGAAGTAAGTCTTCGAAGAGGAGTTGAAATCGGGGCAGAATTTCAGGAAAACGATTTTAGGGGGTAGAATGGAATTGCACTTAAAGAATAAGATTAGAGGCAGAATGTCGACAATGATGCACTTGGCCAAAAAGGGCGTATGCGTTTTTCCTGAATATATTCAGGAAAAAACGCATACGCCCTTTTTGGCCAACCAAGCAACCGTGTAAAGGAAATGTGCACTACAATGAAGTCTCACTGCCCCCCGGTCAAAAGGGCCATCTGAAAAATATGTAAATTCCAGAAAGGCAGGACAGGTCATGGAGAACAGGGAGCCTTGTTATGCTGATGGGCGGGATGTAAATTGCCAACAGCCACTCTGGAGAAGTGTATGGTGTTTCCTGAAACACGTAGGAAAAAAAGCAACACAGCCTATGGCACTTCCACTTATGGTCCTATAGCATAGAGAAATTAAAATCAAAATCACACAGCCACCCCAAAATTTGGGATGGCTCTGTTTACAAGAACCTTGTCTACGGTACAAGTAAAATAGCCCAGAAAGCAAAAAATGGATAAAGAAGTTGTGGTACGCACGTACAAAGGAATATCACTCAGCAGTGAAATAGAGAACAATTCTTAAATAATTCATTCAGGGCTTGTGATGCAACCTGGATTTACCACATCTACACCCAGAGCTGGGTGAGACATAAGGCTGCACATTTCGGGCTGATAGCATTGGTGAGCTTCGGTGAGCAAACGCAGACCCTTTGAAGTCATACTGCATGGTACCCATTCCATGGGTCCCAACTCTCCACGTTTAAGGGATTCTTCCTTCAGCTAAAACATGCATGGGAAACCCAGACTATGGTCCACCGTGTGATTGGGAAACGTTTTCAAATGCATCACAGTTTTCGAACCCTGGTACTCGGGTTCAACATTCCAGACGCTTTACTAACACTCTCCCCACTTGGAGAGTCAGGGACTTTAATCTCCTGTTTGGCACAGTTTGCAATTTCTGCCAAAGATGAACAGGAATAGGGAGAACCAATGAGAGACTAGCTGTAGGTGTCTGCACGGGCAAATGGAATGCTCATTTCCCACCAGGAAGAGGAATTAACCAAAGGCTCAGCGTGCCCTGCCAGAAACAGATTAGGGCCTGAAGCAATCGTGCGGTTTTGCGGCCAGCTCACAAGAAAGCGTGTTGAGGAAAGGAGCTCAAGGGCACTGTAATTGACAAACCTGCAGAGTTATGAATGAACAGATATCGTCCAAAAATGTATTGAAGTAAGACTTCGAAGAGGACTTGAAAGCGCGGAAGAATTTCCGGAAAACGATTTCAGGGGGTAGACTGGAATTGCACTTAAAGCATAGGAAAAGAGGCAGAATGTCGACAATGATGCACTTGGCCAAAAAGGGCGTATGCGTTTTTTCCTGAATATATTCAGGAAAAAACGCATACGCCCTTTTTGGCCAACCAAGCAAGCGTGTAAAGGAAATGTACACTACAATGAAGTCTCACTGCCCACCGGTCAAAAGGGCCATCTGAAAAAAGTGTAAAATCCAGAAAGGCAGGACAGGTCATGGAGAACAGGGAGCTTTGTTATGCTGATGGGCGGGATATAAATTGCCAACAGCCACTCTGGAGAAGTGTATGGTGTTTCCTAAAACACATAGGAAACAAAGCAACACAGCCTATGGCACTTCCATTTATGGTCCTATAGCTTAGGGAAATTAAAATCAAAAACACACAGCCACCCCAAAGTTTGGGACGGCTCTGTTAACAAGAACCTTGTCTACCGTATAAGTTAACTATCCGAGAAAGCAAAAAACGGATAAAGAAGTTGTGGTACTCACGTACAATGTAATATCACTCAGCAATGAAATCTACGTGATCAGGTCCATAGCGGCATAATGAGTGGATTCAGGAACGATGATTCTACGAGAAATAAGTCACACAGAAAAAGAAACATCATAAGATATCACTAATACACGGAATGTAAACTTGGCTACACATGAACTAAATTACAAAACAGAACAGGATCTCAAACTTAGAAAACCAAATTATGCTTGCTTATGGGGAAAGGTGAGTTGGGGTGCTACATCAAACCAGAGATTGAAATTAGCACAGATACCGTTCCATAAGCCAAATATATAATAGACAAGACCTACTCCTTGCTCAATGAAATGTACTCCACACACCATATTCAACGCCTGGGAACATACCTGAAAAGTAAGAATCTTAAAACCCATGGATATGTCTCCATACGGAAATCAAGCGTGTGTACATCGGACTAAACGCAGCAGTGAAAATCCGATAAATCCCATTATCAAAATAAATTTTGAAAACAAAACACAATGACAGAGAAATAGAGAGCAATTCTTAAATAATTCACTCATGGCTTGTGATGCAACTTGGGTTTACCACATCTACACGCAGAGCTGTGTGAGACATAAGGCTGGACACTTCGGGCTGATAGCATTGGTGAGGTTCGGTGAGCAAACGCAGACCCTTTGAAGTCATACTGCCTGGTACCCATTCCAAGGGTCTTAAATCTCCAGGTTTAAGGGATTCTTCCTTCAGCTGAAACATGCATGGGAAACCCACAGTATGGTCCACCGTGTGATTGGGAAACGTTTTCAAATGCATCTCAATTTTCGTCCCCTGGTACTCGGGTTCACCATTCCAGACGCTTTACTAACATTCTCCCCACTTGGAGAGTAGGTGCCTTTAACGTCCTGTTTGGCACAGTTTGCAATTTCTGCGCAAGATGTACAGGAATAGGGAGAACCAATGAGAGACTAGCTGTAGGTGCCTGCACGGGCAAAAGGAACGCTCATTTCCGACCAGGAAGAGGAATTAAACAAAGGCTCAGCAAGCCCTGCCGGAAAGAGATTACGGCCTGAAGCAATCCTGCGGTTTTGCGGCCAGCTCACAAGAAAACGAGTTGAAGACATGAGCTCAGGGGCACTGTAATTCACAAACCTGCAGAGTTATGAATGACAGCTATCGTCCAAAAATGTATTGAAGTAAGTCTTCGAAGAGGACTTGAATGCGGGGCAGAATTTCAGGAAAACGATTTCAGGGGGTAGACTGGAATTGTACTAAAAGCATAGGAAAAGAGGCAGAATGTCGACAACGATGCACTTGGCCAAAAAGGGCGTATGCGTTTTTTCCTGAATATATTCAGGAAAAAACGCATACGCCCTTTTTGGCCAACCAAGCAACCGTGTAAAGGAAATCTGCACTACAATGAAGTCTCACTGCCCCCCCGGTCAAAAGGGCCATCTGAAAAAAGTGTAAAATCCAGAAAGGCAGGACAGGTCATGGAGAACAGGGAGCCTTGTCATGCTGATGGGCGGGATGTAAATTGCCAACAACCACTCTGGAGAAGTGTATGGTGTTTCCAGAAACACGTAGGAAACAAAGCAACACAGCCTATGTCACTTCCACTTATGGTCCTATAGCTTAGGGAAATTAAAATCAAAAACACACAGCCACCCCAGAGTTTGGGACGGCTCTGTTTACAAGAACCTCGTCTACGGTACAAGTAAAATATCCCAGAAAGCCAAAAATGGATAAAGAAGTTGTGGTACGCACGTACAATGGAATATCACTCAGCAATGAAATCTACTTCATCAGGCCCATAGCGGCATAATGAGTGGATTCAGGTATGATGATTCTACGAGAAATAAGTCACACAGAAAAAGAAACATCATAAGATATGACTAATACACGGAATGTAAACTTGGCTACCCATGAACTGAATTACAAAACAGAACAGGGTCTCAAATTTAGAAAACCAACTTATGCTTGCTTATGGGGAAAGGTGAGTTGGGGTGCTGCATAAAACCAGAGATTGAAATTAGCACAGATACCGTTCCATAAGCCAAATATATAATAGACAAGACCTACTACTTGCTCAACGAAACGGACTCAAAGCCTGGGAATATACCTGACAAGTAAGAATCTTAAAACCCATGGATTTATATGTCTCCATAAGGAAATCAAGCGTGTGTACAGCAGCCTAAACGCAGCAGTGAAAATCCGATAAATCCCATTATCAAAATAAATTTCAAAACCAAAACACATTGACAGTGAAATAGAGAGCAATTCTTAAATAATTCATTCAGGGCTTGTGATGCAACCTGTATTTACCACATCTACACCCAGAGCTGGATGAGACATAAGGCTGGACACTTCAGGCTGATAGCATTGGTGAGGTTCGGTGAGCAAACGCAGACTCTTTGAAGTCATACTGCATGGTACCCATTCCATAGGTCCCAACTCTCCAGGTTTAAGGGATTCTTCCTTCAGCTAAAACATGCATGGGAAACCCAGAGTATGGTCCACCATGTGATTGGGAAACGTTTTCAAATGCATCTCAGTTTTCGTCCCCTGGTACTCAGGTTCAACATTTGAACGCTTTACTAACACTCTCCCCACTTGGAGAGTCAGTGCCATTAACCTCCTGTTTGGCACAGTTTGCAATTTCTGTGCAAGATGAACAGGAATAGGGAGAAGCAATGAGAGACTAGCTGTAGGTGTCTGCACGGGCAAATGGAACGCTCATTACCCACCAGGAAGAGGAATTATCCAAAGGCTCAGCGTGCCCTGCCGGAAACAGATTAGGGCCTGAAGCAATCCTGCGGTTTTGCGGCCAGCTCACAAGAAAGCGAGTTGAAGAAATGAGCTCAGGGGCACTGTAATTCACAAACCTGCAGAGTTATGAATGACAGCTATCATCCAAAAATGTATAGAAGTAAGTCTTCGAAGAGGACTTGAAAGCGGGGCAGAATTTCAGGAAAACTATTTTAGGGGGTAGACTGGGATTGTACTAAAAGCATAGGAAAAGAGGGAGAATTTAGACAATGATGCACTTGGCCAAAAAGGGCGTATGCGTTTTTTCCTGAATATATTCAGGAAAAAACGCATACGCCCTTTTTCGGCAACCAAGCAAGCGTGTAAAGGAAATCTGCACTACAATGAAGTCTCACTGCCCCCCGGTCAAAAGGGGCATCTGAAAAAGTGTAAAATCCAGAAAGGCAGGACAGGTCATGGAGAACAGGGAGACTTGTTATGCTGATGGGGGGGATGTAAATTGCAAACAGCCACTCTGGAGAAGTGTATGGGGTTTCCTGAAACACGTAGGAAACAAAGCAACACAGCCTATGGCACTTCCACTTATGGTCCTATAGCTTAGGGAAATTAAAATCAAAAACACACAGCCACCCCAAAGTTTGGGACAGCTCTGTTTACAAGAACGTCGTCTACGGTACAAGTTAAATATCCCAGAATGTGAAAAATGGTTAAAGAAGTTGTGGTACGCACGTACAATGGAATATCACTCACCAATGAAATCTGTGTCATCAGGCCCGTCGCGGCATATTGAGTGGATCCAGGTACGATGATTCTAAGTGAAATAAGTCACACAGAAAATGAAACATCATAAGATATCACTAATACACGGAATGTAAACTTGGCTACACATGAACTGAATTACAAAACAGAACAGGGTCTCAAATTTAGAGCACCAACTTATGCTTGCTTATGGGGAAAGGTGAGGTGGGATGCTGCATAAAACCAGAGATAGAAATTAGCACACATACCTTTCCATAAGCCAAATATGTAATAGTCAAGACTTACACCTTGCTCAACGAAATGGACTAAACACACCATATTCAACTCCTAGGATTACACATGACTAGTAAGAATCTTCAAACCCATGGATTTATATGTCTCCGTAAGAGAATCAAGTGTGTGTACAGCTGCATGAAGGCAGCAGAGAAAATCCGATAAATCCCATTATCAAAATAAACTACAAAAACAAACACAATGACAGTGAAATAGAGAGCAATTCTTAAATAATTCATTCAGGGCTTGTGATGCAACCTGGATTTACCACATCTACACCTAGAGCTGAGTGAGACATAAGGTTCGACACTTTGGGCTGATAGCATTGGTGAGGTTCGGTGAGAAAATGCAGGCCATTTGAAGTCATACTGCATGGTACCCATTGCATGGGTCCCACCTCTCCAGGTTTAAGGGATTCTTCCTTCAGGTAAAACACGCATGGGAAACCCAGAATATGGTCCACCGTGTGACCGGGAAACCTTTTTAAATGCATCTCAGTTTTCTTCCCCTCATACTCGGTTTTACCATTCCAGACGCTTTACTAACTCTTTCCCCAATTGGAGAGTCAGTGCCTTTAACCTCCTGTTTGGCACAGTTTGGAATTTCTGAGCAAGATGAACAGGAATAGGGAGAACCAATGAGAGATTAGCTGTAGGTGTCTGCACGAGCAAATTTAACGCTCATTTCCCATCAGGAAGAGGAATTAGCCTAAGGCTCAACATGCCATGCCGGAACCAGATTAGGGCCTGAAGCAATCCTGCGGTTTTGCGGCCAGCTCACAAGAAAGCGAGTTGAAGAATGGAGCTCAGGGGCACTGTAATTCACAAACCTGCAGAGTTATAAATGACAGCTATCGTCCAAAAATATATTGAAGTAAGGCTGCAAAGAGGACTTGAAGGCGGGGCAGAATTCCAGGAATACGATTTCAGGAGGTAGATGGGAAGTCCTCTGAAAGTATAGGAGAAGAGGCAGAACTTCGACAATGATGCACTTGGTCAAAAAGGGCATATGCGTTTCTTCCAGGGCCCTCATTAAAGAGGGTAGGAGGCTCCCAGCATGCTTCAGTGGCCAACAGAGGGCCTACGTCGCCAAGGCGACGTGAGCCATCCAGGCAGGAGTGACCTCACATCAGAGCGCCCACCTCACAGAAGGGTAAGGAACCCAGTCATGATCAGACTCTCACCAGAGTGCCCACATAAGCAAGGGGCTGGGAATCAGGCACGAGTGTCCTCACACCCGTGGGGCCACATCATCGAAAGTTGAGGTACCCAGCACATGTGGCCTCAAACCAGAAGACCCACATCACCATGGGTCTCAGAGCGAGGCAGGCAGGATTAACCTCAAAACACATGGCCCATTGTATAAAAAGGTGAGGAATCCAGCAGTTGGAACATCCCAGCAGGCGGCCCAGAGCACCGAGGCTATGGGATCCAGGCAGTGATGAACTCACAACAGAGGGCCCTCATCGTGATACTGTAAGCAACCCAGCCGTTGTGACCTCAGAGCACAAGGCCCACATCCCCATGGGGAAGGGAACCAAGCAGGAGTGTCATCGCACCAGTGGGCACACAACAGAAAATGTGGGGAGCCCAGCAGTTAGGGCCGGACGCCAGAGGGCCCTCATCACTGAGGAGAGGAGGCTCCCAGCAAGCTCCAACTGCTACCAGAGGGCCGACGTCGCCAATGCGGGGTGTGCCAGCCAGGCAGGAGTGACCTCAGAGCAGAGGGCCAACCACACAAAAGTGTGAGGAACCCAAAGAGGATCAGACTCTCACCAGAGGGCCCACATCACCAAGGGAATGGAAACCAGGCAGGAGTGTCCTCACACCAGTGGGGCCACATCACCGAAATGTGACGGACCCAGCACACGTGGCCTCAAACTACAGGACACACATCACCAAGGGGCTGGGAGTGAGGCAGGCAGGAGGAGCCTCAAAACAGAGGGCCCATTGCGTAAAAAAGGTGAGGAATCCCGCAGTTGGAACCTCCCAGCAGGCGGCCAGGAGCAGCGAGGCTATGGGATCCAGGCCTGACTGAACTCAAAACAGAGGGCCCACATTCTGACACTGTGAGCAACCCAGCCGTTGGGACCACAGAGCAGAAAGCCCACATCCCCTAGGGAAGGGACCCTGGCTGGAGTGTACTCACACGACAGGGCGCACATCAGAAAATTTTGGGAGCCCATGAGTTAGGGCCTGACGCCAGAGGGCCCTCATTACCGAGGGGAGGAGACTCCCAGCAGGCACCAACTCCCAACTGAGGGCCCACATCGCCAACGTGACGTGTGCCAGCCAGGCAGGAGTGACCTCACAGCAGAGGGCCCACCTCCCAGAAGTGTGAGGAATCCAGACAGGATCAGACTCTCACAAGAGGGCCCCAATCACCAAGGGGATGGGAACCAGGCAGGAGTGTCCTCACACCAGTGGGGCCACATCAATAAAGGTGAGGAAACCGGTACATGTGGCCTTAAACCAGAGGACCTACATCACAAAGGGGCTGGGAGTGAGTCAGGAAGTAGGAGCATAAAAACACAGGACCCAAAGAATAAAAAAGGTAAGGAATCCAGCAGTAGGAACCTCCCAGCAGTCGGCTCAGAGCACAGAGTCTATGGGATCTAGGCCTGAGTGAACTAACACCAGAGAGACAACATCATGAAACGGTGAACAACACAGGTGTTGGGACCTTAGAGCAGAAGGCCCACATGCCCATGGGGATGGGAACCTCGCAGGAGTGTCCTCGCACCACTTAGCACGTATCAGAAAATGTGGGTACCCAGCAGTTAGGGCCTGACGCTAGAGGGCCCCCATCACCGAGGGGAGGAGGCTCCCAGCAGGCTCCAAGTGCCACAAGAGGGCCGATGTTGCCCAGGTGGGGTGTGCCAGCCAGGCAGGAGTGACCTCACAGCAGAGGGCCCACCTCACAGAAGGGTGAGGAACCCAGCCAGGATCAGACTCTCACCAGAGGGCCCACATCATCAAGGGGATAGGAAGCAGGCAGGAGTGTCCTCACACCAGTGTGGCCACATCATCCAAAGGCGAGGGACCCAGCACACGTGGCCTCACACCAGAGGACACACATCACCAAGGGACTGGGAGTGAGGCAGGCAGGAGGAGTCTCAAAACAGAGGGTCCATAGAAGAAAAAAGGTGAGGAATCCCGCAGTTGGAACCTCCCAGCAGGTGGCCAGGATCAGCGAGGCTATGGGATCCAGGTCGGAGAGAACTCACAGCAGAGGGCCCTCATCATGAAACTGAGCAACCCACGGTTGGGACCTCAGAGCAGAAGGCCCACATTCCCATGGGGTTGGGAACCTGGCACGAGTGTACTCGAACCACAGGGCGCATATCAGAAAATATTGGGAGCCCAGGAATTAGGGCCTGACGCCAGAGGGCCCTCATTACCGAGGGCAGGAGACACCCAGCAGGCACCAAATCCCACCAGAGGGCCGACTTCGCCAAGGCGGGGTGTGCCAGCCAGGCAGGAGTGACGTCAGAGAAGAGGGCCCACCTCACAGAAGTGTGAGGAACCCAACCAGGATCAGACTCTCACCGGATGGCCCACATCACCAAGGGGATGGGAACCAGGCAGGAGTGTCCTCACACCAGTGGGGCCACATCAGCCAAAGGTGAGGAACCCAGCACATGTGGCCTCAAACCACAGGACACACATCACCAAGGGGCTGGGAGTGAGGCAGGTGTCCGGAGGGGCACATTTAACTCTAATTTCCCACCAGGAAGAGGAATTAACCAAAGGCTCAGAGTGCCGTGCCAGACCCTGATTATGGCCTAAAGCAAACCTGCGGTTCTGTGGCCAGCTTTCAAGGAAACGAGTTAAGAAAGGAAATCACAGGCACTGTAATTCACAAACCTGCAGAGTTATAAATGACAGCTATTGGCAAAAATATACTGAAGTAAGTCTGCAAAGAGGACTTCAAAACGAGGCAGAATTGCAGGAATCATATTTCAGGAGGTAGATTGGAATTGCGTTTAAAGCATGTGAAAAGCGGCAGATCTTTGACAGTGATGCACTTGGACAAAAGTGCGTAAACATTTTTTCCTGAATATATTCAGGAAAAAACACATATGCCCTTTTTGGCCAACCAAGCACTCGAGCAATGGAAATCCGCACTACAATGAAGTCTCATTTCCCATTCGTCAAAAGGGCCATCTGAAAAATGTGTAAAAACCAGAAACACAGGACAGGCCATGGAGAACAGGGAGCCTTGTTATGCTGATGGGCGGGATGTAAATTGCCAACAGACACTCTGGAGATGTTTATGGTGTATCCTGAAACATCTGAAAAACAAAGCTACAGACCCTAGGGCACTTCCACTTTTGGCCCTATAGCTTAGGAAAATTAAAATCAACAAGACACAGCCAACACCAAATTTAGGGCTGCTGTGTTTACAAGAACCTTGAGTCCAGTACAAATTAAATATCCCAGAAAGAAAAATATGGATAAAGGAGTTGTGCTACTTACGTACAATGGAATATCACTCAGCAATGAAATCAATGTCATCAGGCCTGTAGCAGCAAATTGAGTGGATTTAAGTATGATGATTCTAAGAGAAATATGTCACACAGAGAAAGGTAATTATCATAAGATATCACTAATAGAGAGAGTGTAAACTTGGCTACACATAAACTGAATTCCAAAACCGAACAGAGTCTCACATTTAGATAAAAACTTATGCTTGCTTAAGGGGAAAGTTGAGTTGCGGTGCTGTATAAAACCAGAGATTGAAATTAGCACACATACCGTTCCATAAGCCAAATATGTAATAGACAAGACCTACTCTTTGCTCAACGAAATAGACTCATCCATGGTGTATCACCTCACACCTGTTAGAATGGGCATCATCAGAAAATCTACAAACAACAAATGCTGGAAAGGGTGTGGAGATAAGGAACCCTCTTCCGCTATTGTTGGGAATGAAATTGATACAGTCACTGTGGAGAACGTTATGGAGTTTCTTATAAAACTAAGAATAGAATTACCATATGATACAGCAGTCCCACTACTGGGCATATACCCAGACAAAACCATAAATCAAAAAGAGACATTCACCGCAATGTTCATTGCATCACTATTTACAATATCCAGGTAATGGAAGCAACCTAAATGCCCACAGACAGACGAATGCATAAAGAAGTGGTACATATATAAAATGGAATATTACTAAGCCATAAAAAGGAATGAAATTGGGTCATTTGTAGAGACGTTGATGGATCTAGAGACTGTCATACAGAGTGAAGTAAGTCAGAAAGAGAAAAAGAAATCTTGTCTATTAATGGCTATATGTGGAACCTAGACAAATTGTACAGATGAACCGTTTTGCAAGGCAGAAATAGAGCAACAGATGTAGACAACAAACGTATGGACACCAAGGGGGGAAAGCTGTTGGGGGGTGGTGGTGGGAGGAGTTGAGAGATTGGGATTGGCATGTATACATTTATATGTATAAAATAGATAACCAAAAAGAACCTGCTGTATAAAAAAATAAAATAAAATTCAAATTACAAAAAGTAAAACAGAAAAAATATTCTTCCCTTCACATACATGTATTTATATGAATAAATTATTTCCATGCTTATATCTGTAAATACAAAAAAGAGGAATAAAATCTACCTTGAACCAAAAAAGAAAAAAAAACAGAACCCACCAGCTACACAGAGGAAAACCGTATCAGGGCACTTGCTCCAGTTGTAAACAATTCTGAAGTTGGTCGGTGGTGGGGAATCATCTCCCATTCAGCCAGCAGGCCCCACGCAACAAGCGTCCTCATTGCAAAGCTGGGGGACAGTGCCGAGGCATCTGTGAGTAAACGTGGGCTGAGCCCCAGGCCAGCTGCTGCTGAAATGTTCCCACCCTTCCCAGGTAAAACACCTGAATATGTACAAGGACTTGAAAGCCTAGAGGAAGGGCCATGGAGCCACATGAGCGACAGCATGCCAGCCGACTTGGTGCCTGCAGGCCAGCCAGGATGGTCCTGGTCCTGGGTGCTCTTCTGGAAGCTTTCCATTTCCCTGCCTGAGATACCCCTGCTGTCCCGGCCCCCACTGCTTTCTTCCTCACTCACCTCTGCCCAGGGAGAAATTCCAGCGGCAGGTATGGGTGACACATCCTCTTCTTTAGCAGGTGGCATCTTGGCAACTGCTGCAGAAAGTCCAGCAGAGCCCCACTCACACTGGGCCACCCACAAAGCCGTGGCCTCTCACTCCCTCCCACCAGTCCAGCCCCAAGACTGCTGACAGGGCAGAGAAAATGGCGTCAGGCACAGCTGCAGGGGCTCTTGCTGCCTGGAGCGGTGTTTATATTGATCTGAACCCAGGCACACCTGGGGAGGGCTGGCCGGCACGGTCAGGCTTCCCAGGCCAGCCAATAATCACCCCTCAGGGGCTCACAGTTGCAGAAACTGGAACTTGCTGAATCGGCCAGGTCCAAGGAACAGGTGTGGGCTCCTGAGAGTCAGGATAGACAAGGGGCTGCAGCTCTGGCTTGTTTTCTAATTATATTATCTGGCCCATGAGTGGGAGACAACTTCAAGAAAACCCTCTCCTAATGAGAGGAACCCAGGAGTCAGGGAGAGGAGGGGTGGCTGGTGGGTGGAGACAGAGGCCTGGTGCCCCGGGTGCAGTGGAAGTCTCTGGAACACCAGGTGAAGGGAGGCCACACAGAGTGATGCCCAGGGTCACAGACCTGTCGGAGCTGCTATTTGTTAGTTCAAGTCCTGCTCTGAGGTGCTCTGTGTCAGATCTGAGTGACAGGTGAGATGGGAGTGCTCTGCAATGAGGGCGATATGCACGGTTCCTGTGTTCCCAGCCCTGCCATGGTACCTGCAAGGGTAGCTCTGTATCCTGGGAGGGGCCTGACCACGAGAGCCCCATGGGCTGCAGGGGGACCTGCCCAGGGAACCCCATATCCTGGGAGGGTCCTGAACACGAGAGCCCCGTGGGCTGGGGTGGGGTACCTGCCCAGGTGAGCTCCATATCCTGGGATTGGCCTGACCTCGAGAGCCCCATGGGCTGCTGGAGTCCTGGTAAAGGATGTCAGGACAGTCAGTGAAGCCACCGAGGATATACCTCCAGTAGTTCCTAAATCCTACACCCTGCTGGTCATTCTACCAACCACCAGGACATGGTATTCTGTATTAGTCTTCAATGATGCCTTCTTTTGTATTCTATTAGTCCCAGAGTCACAAGAAATTTTGGCTTGTGAGTGGCAGGACTCAACATACAGCTAAAACAATACTTCCGGGCCGTGTTGCCCCAAGGGTTCAAAAATTCCCACACCATCTTTGGGGAAAGCTCAGCTAAAGACCTAAAAGTTCTACCTCTGGAAAAGGAAACACTCCTTCAATATGCAGACGACATTCTGATCGCCAGCCCTACTAAGGAGACCTCTGAACTACGAAGCCAATAAAGGATACAAGTTGTCCAAGAAAAAGCTCAAATATCACAGACTACGGTGACCTGCCTGGGCTTCATTCTCACAGAAGGTCGGAGAAGCCCATCCCAGGAAAGGGAAGAAACAATTTACAGCCTTACCCATTTCTGAAACTAGAAGACAGCTTAGGGGTTCCTGGGGAGGCCAGGGTTTGCTGCTTCTGGATCCCTAACTACAGTCTACTAGCTCGGCCTCTATATGAAACACTGAAAGGAAAAGGTGATGATCCTTTTGAATAGAATGCAGAAGTGGCCTTTCAAGAATGGAAAGAGCAGTCAATTCAGACCCTTGCCCTGGAACTCCCTAATTTAGCTAAACCCTTTGACCTTTACATTCCTGGTAAACGGTGAATCGCCATTGGAGTATTAGTGCAAAACCTGGGACCACTTGAAATGGAACAATGCAAGAATGCGATCCAGGTAGGATAAACTACGGTCACCAAGGGGCTTGGCCCACCGCCACATCTGGCCAAGATACTGGCAGTATCTGATAACCTGGAAATCAGCAGCCCAAAAGGCCACCTCCCTCCTAAGGAAAAAGGAACCCTCGTGGTCATCCTAACCCCCAACCATGCCCTGAAGTTGCAGGGTTGGCTCCGTGGGCACACTGATCTTGAGTGAGGAGGCCTTCCAACTCCAACCTCCATAGAGATAACCGGGGCAAAGGGGCACCATGACGACTCATGTGAAGGTGTCTGAACATGGAAATTTAACGGTCATTTCCCACCAGGAAGAGGAATTAACCAAAGGCTCAGCATGCCATGCCGGAACCATATTAGGGCCTGAAGCAATCCTGCGGGTTTGTGGCCAGCTCACAAGAAAGCGGGTTGAAGAAAGGAGCTCAGGGGCACTGTAATTCACAAAACTGCAGAGTAATGAATGACAGCTATCGTCCAAAAATGTACTGAAGTAAGTCTTCGAAGAGGACTTGAAATCGGGGCAGAATTTCAGGAAAACGATTTCAGGGGGTAGACTGGAATTGCACTTAAAGAATAAGATTAGAGGCAGAATGTCGACAATGATGCACTTGGCCAAAAAGGGCGTATGCGTTTTTTCCTGAATATATTCAGGAAAAAACGCATACGCCCTTTTTGGGCAACCAAGAAACCGTGTAAAGGAAATGTGTACTACAATGAAGTCTCACTGCCCCCCGGTCAAAAGGGCCATCTGAAAAATGTGTAAATTCCAGAAAGGCACGACAGGTCATGGAGAACAGGGAGACTTGTTATGCTGATGGGCGGGATGTAAATTGCCAACAGCCACTCTGGAGAAGTGTATGGTGTTTCCTGAAACACGTAGGAAACAAAGCAACACAGCCTATGGCACTTCCACTTATGGTCCTATAGCATAGAGAAATTAAAATCAAAAACACACAGCCACCCCAAAATTTGGGATGGCTCTGTTTACAAGAACCTCGTCTACGGTACAAGTTAAATATCCGAGAAAGGAAAAAATGGATAAAGAAGTTGTGGTACGCACGTACAATGGAATATCACTCAGCAATGAAACCTACGTCATCAGGCCCGTAGCGGCATAATGAGTGGATTCAGGTACGATGATTCTACGAGAAATAAGTCACACAGAAAAAGAAACATCATAAGATATCACTAATACACGGAAGGTAAACTTGGCCACACATGAACTGAATTACAAAACAGAACAGGGTCTCAAATTTAAAAAACCAACTTATGCTTGCTTATGGGGAAAGGTGAGTTGGGGTGCTGAATAAAAGCAGAGATTTAAATTAGCACAGATACCATTCCATAAGCCAAATATATAATAGACAATACCTACTCCTTGCTCAACGAAATGGACTCAACACCCCATATTCAACGCATGGGAATATACCTGAAAATTAAGAATCTTAAAACCCATGGATTTATATGTCTCCATAAGGAAATCAAGCGTGTGTACAGCGGCCTAAATGCAGCAGTGAAAATCCGATAAATCCCATTATCAAAATAAATTTCAAAAACAAAACACAATGACAGTGAAATAGAGAGCAATTCTTAAATAATTCATTCAGGGCTTGTGATGCAACCTGGATTTACCACATCTACACCCAGAGCTGGGTGAGACATAAGGCTGGGCACTTCGGGCTGATAGCATTGGTGAGGTTCGGTGAGCAAACGCAGACCCTTTGAAGTCATACTGCATGGTACCCATTCCATGGGTACCAACTCTCCAGGTTTAAGGGATTCTTCCTTCAGCTAAAACATGCATTGGAAACCCAGACTATCGTCCGCCGTGTGATTGGGAAACGTTTTCAAATGCATCTCAGTTTTCGTCCCCTGGTACTCGGGTTCACCATTCCAGACGCTTTACTAACACCCTCCCCACTTGGAGAGTCAGTGCCTTTAACCTCCTGTTTGGCACAGTTTTCAATTTCTGTGCAAGATGAACAGGCATAGGGAGAACCAATGAGAGACTAGCTGTTGGTGTCTGCACGGGCAAATTGAACGCTCATTTCCCATCAGGAAGAGGAATTAACCAAAGGCTCAGCATGCCCGGCCGGAAACAGATTAGGGCCTGAAGCAATCCTGCGGTTTTGCGGCCAGCTCACAAGAAAACGAGTTGAAGAAAGGAGCTCAGGGGCACTGTAATTCACAAACCTGCAGAGTTATGAATGACAGCTATCGTCCAAAAATGTATAGAAGTAAGTCTTCGAAGAGGACTTGAAAGCGGGGCAGAATTTCAGGAAAACGATTTCAGGGGGTAGACTGGAATTGCACTTAAAGCATAGGAAAAGAGGCAGAATGTCGACAATGATGCACTTGGCCAAAAAGGGCGTATGCGTTTTTTCCTGAATATATACAGGAAAAAACGCATACGCACTTTTTGGCCAACCAAGCAAGCGTGTAAAGGAAATCTGCACTACAATGAAGTCTCACTGCCCCCCAGTCAAAAGGGCCATCTGAGAAAAGTGTTAAATCCATTAAGACAGGACAGGTCATGGAGAACAGGGAGCCTTGTTATGCTGATGGGCGGGATGTAAATTGCCGACAGCCACTCTGGAGAAATGTATGGTGTATCCTGAAACACGTAGGAAACAAAGCAACACAGCCTATGGCACTTCCACTTATGGTCCTATAGCTTAGGGAAATTAAAATCAAAAACACACAACCACCCCAAAGTTTGGGATGGCTCTGTTTACAAGAACCTTGTCTACGGTACAAGTTAAATATCCGAGAAAGGAAAAAATGGATAAAGAAGTTCTGGTACGCACGTACAATGGAATATCACTCAGCAAAGAAATCTACGTCTTCAGGCCCATAGCGGCATAAAGAGTGGATTCAGGTACGATGATTCTACGAGAAATACGTCACACAGAAATAGAAACATCATAATATATAAGTAATACACGGAACGTAAACTTGGCTACACATAAACTGAATTACAAAACAGAACAGGGTCTCAAATTTAGAAAACCAACTTATGCTTGCTAATGGGGAAAGGTGAGTTGGGGTGCTGCATAAAACCAGAGATTGAAATTAGCACAGATACCGTTCCATAAGCCAAATATATAATAGACAAGACCTACTCCTTGCTCAACGAAATGGACTCAACACCCCATATTCAACGCCTTGCAAGATACCTGACAAGTAAGAATCTTAAAACCCATGGATTTATATGTCTCCATAAGGAAATCAAGCGTGTGTACAACGGCCTAAATGCAGCAGTGAAAATCCGATAAATCCCATTATCAAAATAAATTTCAAAAACAAAACACAATGACAGTGAAATAGAGAGCAATTCTTAAATAATTCATTCAGGGCTTGTGATGCAACCTGGATTTACCACATCTACACCCAGAGCTGGGTGAGACATAAGGCTGGACACTTCGGGCTGATAGCATTGGTGAGGTTCGATGAGCAAACGCAGACCCTTTGAAGTCATACTGCATGGTACCCATTCCATGGGTTCCAAATTTCCAGGTTTAAGGGATTCTTCCTTCAGCTAAAACATGCATGGGAAACCCATAGTATGGTCCACCGTGTGATTGGGAAACGTTTTCAAATGCATCTCAGTTTTCGTCCCCTGGTACTCGGGTTCACCATTCCAGACGCTTTACTAACACTGTCCCCACTTGGAGAGTCAGTGCCATTAACCTCCTGTTTGGCACACTTTGCAATTTCTGCGCAAGATGAACAGGAATAGGGAGAAGCAATGAGAGAGTAGCTGTAGGTGTCTGCACGGGCAAATGGAACGCTCATTTCCGACCAGGAAGAGCAATTAAACAAAGGCTCAGCGTGCCCTGCCGGAAAGAGACTTTGGGCTGAAGCAATCCTGCGGTTTTGCGGCCAGCTCACAAGAAAGCGAGTTGAAGACATGAGCTCAGGGGCACTGTAATTCACAAACCTGCAGAGTTATGAATGACAGCTATCGTCCAAAAATGTACTGAAGTAAGTCTTCAAAGAGGACTTGAAAGCGGGGCAGAATTTCAGGAAAACGATTTCAGGGGATAGACTGGAATTGCACTTAAAGCATAGGAAAAGAGGCAGAATGTCGACAATGATGCACTGGGCCAAAAAGGGCGTATGCGTTTTTTCCTGAATATATTCAGGAAAAAATGCATACGCACTTTTTGGCCAACGAAGCAAGCGTGTAAAGGAAATCCGCACTACAATGAAGTCTCACTGCCCCCCGGTCAAAAGGGCCATCTGAAAAAAGTGTAAAATCCAGAAAGGCAGGACAGGTCTTGGAGAACAGGGAGCCTTGTTATGCTGATGGGCGGATTTAAATTGCCAACAGCCACTCTGGAAAACTGTATGGTGTTTCCGGAAACACGTAGGAAACAAAGCAACACAGCCTATGGCACTTCCACTTATGGTCCTATAGCTTAGGGAAATTAAAATCAAAAACACACAGCCACCCCAAAGTTTGGGATGGCTCTGTTTACAAGAACCTCATCTACGGTAGAAGTTAAATATCCGAGAAAGCATAAAATGGATAAAGAAGTTGTGGTACACACGTACAATGGAATATCACTTAGCAATTAAATCTACGACATCAGGACCGTAACGGCATAATGAGTGGATTCAGGTACGATGATTCTATGAGAAATAAGTCAGACAGAAAAAGAAACATCATAAGTTATCACTAATACACGGAATGTAATCTTGGCTACCCATGAACTGAATTACAAAACAGAACAGGGTCTCAAATTTAGCAAACCAACTTATGCTTGCTTATGGGGAAAGGTCAGTTGGGATGCTGCATAAAACCAGAGATTGAAATTAGCACAGATACCGTTCCATAAGCCAAATATATAATACACAAAACCTACTCCTTGCTCAACGAAATGGACTCAACACCCTATATTCATCGCCTGGGAAGATACCTGACAAGTAAGAATCTTAAAACCCATGGATTTATATGTCTCTATAAGGAAATCAAGCGTGTGTACAGTGGCCTAAAAGCAGCAGTGAAAATCCGATAAATCCCATTATCAAAATGAATTTCAAAAACAAAACACAATGACAGTGAAATAGAGAGCAATTCTTAAATAATTCATTCAGGGCTTGTGATGCAACCTGTATTTACCACATCTACACCCAGAGCTGGATGAGACATAAGGCTGGACACTTCGGGCTGATAGCATTGTTGAGGTTCGGTGAACAAACGCAGACCCTTTGAAGTCATACTGCATGGTACCCATTCCATGGGTGCCAACTCTCCAGGTTTAAGGGATTCTTGCTTCAGGTAAAACATGCATGGGAAACCCAGAATATCGTCCACCATGAGATTGGGAAACGTTTTCAAATGCATCTCAGTTTTCGACCCTGGTACTCGGGTTCAACATTTGAACGCTTTACTAACACTCTCCCCACTTGGAGAGTCAGTGCCATTAACCTCCTGTTTGGCACAGTTTGCAATTTCTGTGCAAGATGAACAAGAATAGGGAGAAGCAATGAGAGACTAGCTGTAGGTGTCTGCACGGGCAAATGGAACGCTCATTTCCCACCAGGAAGAGGAATTAACCAAAGGCTCAGCGTGCCCTGCCGGAAACAGATTAGGGCCTGAAGCAATCCTGCGGTTTTGCGGCCAGCTCACAAGAAAGCGAGTTGAAGAAATGAGCTCAGGGGCACTGTAATTCACAAACCTGCAGAGTTATGAATGACAGCTATCGTCCAAAAATGTATTGAAGTAAGTCTTCGAAGAAGACTTGATAGCGGGGCAGAATTTCAGGAAAACGATTTCAGGGGGTAGACTGGAATTGTACTAACAGCATAGATAAAGAGGCAGAATGTCGACAATGATGCACTTGGCCAAAAAGGGCGTATGCGTTTTTTCCTGAATATATTCAGGACAAAACACATACGCCCTTTTTGGCCAACCAAGCAAGCGTGTAATGGAAATCTGCACTACAATGAAGTCTCACTGCCCCCCGGTCAAAAGGGCCATCTGAAAAAAATGTAAAATCCAGAAAGTCAAGACAGGTCATGGAGAACATGGAGCCTTGTCATGCTGATGGGCGGGATGTAAATTGCCAACAACCACTCTGGAGAAGTGTATGGTGTTTCCAGAAACACGTAGGAAACAAAGCAACACAGCCTATGGCACTTCCACTTATGGTCCTATAGCTTAGGGAAATTAAAATCAAAATCACACAGCCACCCCAGAGTTTGGGACGGCTCTGTTTACAAGAACCTCGTCTATGGTACAAGTAAAATATCCCAGAAAGCAAAAAATGGATAAAGAAGTTGTGGTACGCACGTACAATGGAATATCACTCAGCAATGAAATCTACGTCATCAGGCCCGTAGCGGCATAATGAGTGGATTCAGGTAGGATGATTCTACGAGAAATAAGTCACACAGAAAAAGAAACATCATAAGATATCACTAATACACGTAATGTAAATTTGGATACACATGAACTGAATTACAAAACAGAACAGGGTCTCAAATTTAGAAAACCAACTTATGCTTGCTTATGGGGAAAGGTGAGTTGGGGTGCTGCATAAAACCAGAGATTGAAATTAGCACAGATACCATTCCATAAGCCAAATATATAATAGACAAGCCCTACTCCCTGCTCAACGTAATGGACTCAACACCCCATATACAACGCCTGGCAAGATACTTGACAAATAAGAATCTTAAAACCCATGGATTTATATGTCTCCATAAGGAAATCAAGCGTGTGTACAGCGGCCTAAACGCAGCAGTGAAAATCCGATAAATCTCATTATCAAAATAAATTTCAAAAACAAAACACAATGACAGTGAAATAGAGAGCAATTCTTAAATAATTCATTCAGGGCTTGTGATGCAACCTGGATTTTCCACATCTACACCCAGAGCTGGGTGAGACATAAGGCTGGGCACTTCGGGCTGATAGCATTGGTGAGGTTCGGTGAGCAAACGCAGACCCTTTGAAGTCATACTGCATGGTACCCATTCCATGGGTCCCAACTCTCCAGGTTTAAGGGATTCTTCCTTCAGCTAAAACATGCATGGGAAACCCAGACTATCGTCCGCTGTGTGATTGGGAAACTTTCAAATGCATCTCAGTTTTCGTCCCCTGGTACTTGGTTTCACCATTCCAGACGCTTTACTAACACTCTCCCCACTTGGAGAGTCAGTGCCATTAACCTCCTGTTTGGCACAGTTTGCAATTTCTGCGCAAGATGTACAGGAATAGGGAGAACCAATGAGAGACTAGCTGTAGGTGCCTGCACGGGCAAAAGGAACGCTCATTTCCGACCAGGAAGAGGAATTAAAAAAGGCTCAGCATGCCCTTCCGGAAAGAGACTTTGGCCTGAAGCAATCCTGCGGTTTTGCGGCCAGCTCACAAAAAGCGAGTTGAAGACATGAGCTCAGGGCACTGTAATTCACAAACCTGCAGAGTTATGAATGACAGCTATCGTCCAAAAATATATAGAAGTAAGTCTTCCAAGAGGACTTGTAAGCGGGGCAGAATTTCAGGAAAACGATTTCAGGGGGTAGACTGGAATTGTACTAAAAGCATAGGAAAAGAGGCAGAATGTCGACAACGATGCACTTGGCCAAAAAGGGCGTATGCGTTTTTTCCTGAATATATTCAGGAAAAAACGCATACGCCCATTTTGGCCAACCAAGGAAGCGTGTAAAGGAAATCTGCACTACAATGAAGTCTCACTGCCCCCCCGGTCAAAAGGGCCATCTGAAAAAAGTGTAAAATCCAGAAAGGCAGGACAGGTCATGGAGAACAGGGAGCCTTGTCATGCTGATGGGCGGGATGTAAATTGCCAACAACCAGTCTGGAGAAGTGTATGGTGTTTCCAGAAACACGTAGGAAACAAAGCAACACAGCCTATGGCACTTCCACTTGTGGTCCTATAGCTTAGGGAAATTAAAATCAAAAACACACAGCCACCCCAGAGTTTGGGACGGCTCTGTTTACAAGAACCTCGTCTACGGTACAAGTAAAATATCCCAAAAAGTAAAAAATGGATAAAGAAGTTGTGGTACGCACGTACAATGGAATATCACTCAGCAAAGAAATCTACGTCATCAGGCCCGTAGCGGCATAATGAGTGGATTCAGGTATGATGATTCTACGAGAAATAAGTCACACAGAAAAAGAAACATCATAAGATATGACTAATACACGGAATGTAAACTTGGCTACCCATGAACTGAATTACAAAACAGAACAGGGTCTCAAATTTAGAAAACCAACTTATGCTTGCTTATGGGGAAAGGTGAGTTGGGGTGCTGCATAAAACCAGAGATTGAAATTAGCACAGATACCGTTCCATAAGCCAAATATATAATAGACAAGACCTACTCCTTGCTCAACGAAATGGACTCAACACCCCATATTCAACGCCTGGCAAGATACCTGACAAGTAAGAATCTTAAAACCCATGGATTTATATGTCTCCATAAGGAAATCAAGCGTGTGTACAGTGGCCTAAACGCAGCAGTGAAAATCCGATAAATCCCATTATCAAAATAAATTTCAAAAACAAAACACAATGACAGTGAAATAGAGAGCAATTCTTAAATAATTCATTCAGGGCTTGTGATGCAACCTGGATTTCCCACATCTACACCCAGAGCTGGGTGAGACATAAGGCTGGACACTTCAGGCTGATAGCATTGGTGAGGTTCGGTGAGCAAACGCAGACCCTTTGAAGTCATACTGCATGGTACCCATTCCATGGGTTCCAAATTTCCAGGATTAAGGGATTCTTCCTTCAGCTAAAACATGCATGGGAAACACATAGTATAGTCCACCGTGTGATTGGGAAACGTTTTCAAATGCATCTCAGTTTTCGTCCCCTGGTACTCGGGTTCACCATTCCAGACGCTTTACTAACACTCTCCCCACTTGGAGAGTCAGTGCATTTAACCTCCTGTTTGTCACACTTTGCAATTTCTGCGCACGATGAACAGGAATAGGGAGAAGCAATGAGAGACTAGCTGTAGGTGTCTGCACGGGCAAATGGAACGCTCATTTCCCACCAGGAAGAGGAATTAACCAAAGGCTCAGCGTGCCCTGCCGGAAAGAGATTAGGGCCTGAAGCAATCCTGCGGTTTTGCAGCCAGCTCACAAGAAAGCGAGTTGAAGAAAGGAGCTCAGGGGCACTGTAATTCACAAACCTGCAGAGTTATGAATGACAGCTATCGTCCAAAAATGTATAGAAGTAAGTGTTCGAAGAGGACTTGAAAGCGGGGCAGAATTTCAGGAAAACGATTTCAGGGGGTAGACTGGAATTGCACTAAAGCATAGTAAAAGAGGCAGAATGTCGACAATGATGCACTTGGCCAAAAAGGGCGTATGCGTTTTTTCCTGAATATATTCAGGAAAAAACGCATACGCCCTTTTTGGCCAACCAAGCAAGCGTGTAAAGGAAATCTGCACTACAATGAAGTCTCACTGCCCCCCGGTCAAAAGGGCCATCTGAAAAAAGTGTAAAATCCAGAAAGGCAGGACAGGTCATGGAGAACAGGGAGCCTTGTTATGCTGATGGGCGGATTTAAATTGCCAACAGCCACTCTGGAAAAGTTTATGGTGTTTCCTGAAACACGTAGGAAACAAAGCAACACAGCTTATGGCAATTCCACTTATGGTCCTATAGCTTAGGGAAATTAAAATCAAAAACACACAGCCACCCCAAAGTTTGGGATGGCTCTGTTTACAAGAACCTCATCTACGGTAGAAGTTAAATATCCGAGAAAGCATAAAATGGATAAAGAAGTTGTGGTAAGCACGTACAATGGAATATCACTCAGCAATGAAATCTACGTCATCAGGACCGTAGCGGCATAATGAGTGGATTCAGGTACGATGATTCTATGAGAAATAAGTCAGACAGAAAAAGAAACATCATAAGTTATCACTAATACACGGAATGTAAACTTGGCTACCCATGAACTGAATTACAAAACAGAAAAGGGTCTCAAATTTAGCAAACCAACTTATGTTGCTTATGGGGAAAGGTCAGTTGGGATGCTGCATAAAACCAGAGATTGAAATTAGCACAGATACCGTTCCATAAGCCAAATATATAATAGACAAAACCTACTCCTTGCTCAACGAAATGGACTCAACACCCTATATTCAACGCCTGGGAAGATACCTGACAAGTAAGAATCTTAAAACCCATGGATTTATATGTCTCCATAAGGAAATCAAGCGTGTGTACAGTGGCCTAAAAGCAGCAGTGTAAATCCGATAAATCCCATTATCAAAATGAATTTCAAAAAAAAAACACAATGACAGTGAAATAGAGAGCAATTCTTAAATAATTCATTCAGGGCTTGTGATGCAACCTGGATTTACCACATCTACACCCAGAGCTGGATGAGACATAAGGCTGGACACTTCGGGCTGATAGCATTGGTGAGGTATGATGAGCAAACGCAGACCCTTTGAAGTCATACTGCATGGTACCCATTCCATGGGTCCCAACTCTCCAGGTTTAAGGGATTCTTCCTTCAGCTAAAACATGCATGGGAAACCCAGAGTATGGTCCACCGTGTGATTGGGAAACGTTTTCAAATGCATCTCAGTTTTCGTCCCCTGGTACTCGGGTTCAACATTTGAACGCTTTACTAACACTCTCCCCACTTGGAGAGTCAGTGCCATTAACCTCCTGTTTGGCACAGTTTGCAATTTCTGTGCAAGATGAACAGGAATAGGGAGAACCAATGAGAGACTAGCTGTAGGTGTCTGCACGGGCAAATGGAACGCTCATTTCCCACCAGGAAGAGGAATTAACCAAAGGCTCAGCGTGCCCTGCCGGAAAAAGATTAGGGCCTGAAGCAATCCTACGGTTTTGCGGCCAGTTCACAAGAAAGCGAGTTGAAGAAATGAGCTCAGGGGCACTGTAATTCACAAACTTGCAGAGTTATGAATGACAGCTATCGTCCAAAAATATATTTAAGTAAGTCTTCGAAGAGGACTTGAAAGCGGGGCAGAATTTCAGGTAAACGATTTCAGGGGGTAGACAGGAATTGTACTAAAAGCATAGGAAAAGAGGCAGAATGTCGACAATGATGCACTTGGCCAAAAAGGGCGTATGCGTTTTTTCCTGAATATATTCAGGAAAAAACGCATACGTCCTTTTTGGCCAACCAGGCAAGCGTGTAATGGAAATCTGCACTACAATGAAGTCTCACTGCCCCCCGGTCAAAAGGGCCATCTGAAAAAAATGTAAATTCCACAAAGTCAGGACAGGTCATGGAGAACAGGGAGCCTTGTCATGCTGATGGGTGGGATGTAAATTGCCAACAACCACTCTGGAGAAATGTATGGTGTATCCTGAAACACGTAGGAAACAAAGCAACACAGCCTATGTCACTTCCACTTATGGTCTTATAGCTTAGGGAAATTAAAATCAAAAACACACAGCGACCCCAAAGTTTGGGATGGCTCTGTTTACAAGAACCTTGTCTACGGTACAAGTTAAATATCCGAGAAAGGAAAAAATGGATAAAGAAGTTCTGGTACGCACGTACAATGGAATATCACTCAGCAAAGAAATCTACGTCTGCAGGCCCATAGCGGCATAATGAGTGGATTCAGGTACGATGATTCTACGAGAAATAAGTCACACAGAAAAAGAAACATCATAATATATCAGTAATACACGGAATGTAAACTTGGCTACACATAAACTGAATTACAAAACAGAACAGGGACTCAAATTTAGAAAACCAACTTATGCTTGCTTATGGGGAAAGGTGAGTTGGGGTGCTGCATAAAACCAGAGATTGAAATTAGCACAGATACCGTTCCATAAGCCAAATATATAATAGACAAGACCTACTCCTTGCTCAACGAAATGGACTCAACACCCCATATTCAACGCCTTTCAAGATACCTGACAAGTAAGAATCTTAAAACCCATGGATTTATATGTCTCCATAATGAAATCAAGCATGTGTACAACGGCCTAAACGCAGCAGTGAAAATCCGATAAATCCCATTATCAAAATAAATTTCAAAAACAAAACACAATGACAGTGAAATAGAGAGCAATTCTTAAATAATTCATACAGGGCTTGTGATGCAACCTGGATTTACCACATCTACACCTAGAGCTGAGTGAGACATAAGGTTCGACACTTTGGGCTGATAGCATTGGTGAGGTTCGGTGAGAAAATGCAGGCCATTTGAAGTCATACTGCATGGTACACATTGCATGGTTCCCACCTCTCCAGGTTTAAGGGATTCTTCCTTCAGGTAAAACACGCATGGGAAACCCAGAATATGGTCCACCGTGTGACCGGGAAACCTTTTTAAATGCATCTCAGTTTTCTTCCCCTCATACTCGGTTTTACCATTCCAGACGCTTTACTAACTCTTTCCCCAATTGGAGAGTCAGTGCCTTTAACCTCCTGTTTGGCACAGTTTGGAATTTCTGAGCAAGATGAACAGGAATAGGGAGAACCAATGAGAGATTAGCTGTAGGTGTCTGCACGAGCAAATTTAACGCTCATTTCCCATCAGGAAGAGGAATTAGCCTAAGGCTCAACATGCCATGCCGGAACCAGATTAGGGCCTGAAGCAATCCTGCGGTTTTGCGGCCAGCTCACAAGAAAGCGAGTTGAAGAATGGAGCTCAGGGGCACTGTAATTCACAAACCTGCAGAGTTATAAATGATAGCTATCGTTCAAAAATATATTGAAGTAAGGCTGCAAAGAGGACTTGAAGGCGGGGCAGAATTCCAGGAATACGATTTCAGGAGGTAGATGGGAAGTCCTCTGAAAGTATAGGAGAAGAGGCAGAACTTCGACAATGATGCACTTGGTCAAAAAGGGCATATGCGTTTCTTCCAGGGCCCTCATTAAAGAGGGTAGGAGGCTCCCAGCATGCTTCAGTGGCCAACAGAGGGCCTACGTCGCCAAGGCGACGTGAGCCATCCAGGCAGGAGTGACCTCACATCAGAGCGCCCACCTCACAGAAGGGTAAGGAACCCAGTCATGATCAGACTCTCACCAGAGTGCCCACATAAGCAAGGGGCTGGGAATCAGGCACGAGTGTCCTCACACCCGTGGGGCCACATCATCGAAAGTTGAGGTACCCAGCACATGTGGCCTCAAACCAGAAGACCCACATCACCATGGGTCTCAGAGCGAGGCAGGCAGGATTAACCTCAAAACACATGGCCCATTGTATAAAAAGGTGAGGAATCCAGCAGTTGGAACATCCCAGCAGGCGGCCCAGAGCACCGAGGCTATGGGATCCAGGCAGTGATGAACTCACAACAGAGGGCCCTCATCGTGATACTGTAAGCAACCCAGCCGTTGTGACCTCAGAGCACAAGGCCCACATCCCCATGGGGAAGGGAACCAAGCAGGAGTGTCATCGCACCAGTGGGCACACAACAGAAAATGTGGGGAGCCCAGCAGTTAGGGCCGGACGCCAGAGGGCCCTCATCACTGAGGAGAGGAGGCTCCCAGCAAGCTCCAACTGCTACCAGAGGGCCGACGTCGCCAATGCGGGGTGTGCCAGCCAGGCAGGAGTGACCTCAGAGCAGAGGGCCAACCACACAAAAGTGTGAGGAACCCAAAGAGGATCAGACTCTCACCAGAGGGCCCACATCACCAAGGGAATGGAAACCAGGCAGGAGTGTCCTCACACCAGTGGGGCCACATCACCGAAATGTGACGGACCCAGCACACGTGGCCTCAAACTACAGGACACACATCACCAAGGGGCTGGGAGTGAGGCAGGCAGGAGGAGCCTCAAAACAGAGGGCCCATTGCGTAAAAAAGGTGAGGAATCCCGCAGTTGGAACCTCCCAGCAGGCGGCCAGGAGCAGCGAGGCTATGGGATCCAGGCCTGACTGAACTCAAAACAGAGGGCCCACATTCTGACACTGTGAGCAACCCAGCCGTTGGGACCACAGAGCAGAAAGCCCACATCCCCTAGGGAAGGGACCCTGGCTGGAGTGTACTCACACGACAGGGCGCACATCAGAAAATTTTGGGAGCCCATGAGTTAGGGCCTGACGCCAGAGGGCCCTCATTACCGAGGGGAGGAGACTCCCAGCAGGCACCAACTCCCAACTGAGGGCCCACATCGCCAACGTGACGTGTGCCAGCCAGGCAGGAGTGACCTCACAGCAGAGGGCCCACCTCCCAGAAGTGTGAGGAATCCAGACAGGATCAGACTCTCACAAGAGGGCCCCAATCACCAAGGGGATGGGAACCAGGCAGGAGTGTCCTCACACCAGTGGGGCCACATCAATAAAGGTGAGGAAACCGGTACATGTGGCCTTAAACCAGAGGACCTACATCACAAAGGGGCTGGGAGTGAGTCAGGAAGTAGGAGCATAAAAACACAGGACCCAAAGAATAAAAAAGGTAAGGAATCCAGCAGTAGGAACCTCCCAGCAGTCGGCTCAGAGCACAGAGTCTATGGGATCTAGGCCTGAGTGAACTAACACCAGAGAGACAACATCATGAAACGGTGAACAACACAGGTGTTGGGACCTTAGAGCAGAAGGCCCACATGCCCATGGGGATGGGAACCTCGCAGGAGTGTCCTCGCACCACTTAGCACGTATCAGAAAATGTGGGTACCCAGCAGTTAGGGCCTGACGCTAGAGGGCCCCCATCACCGAGGGGAGGAGGCTCCCAGCAGGCTCCAAGTGCCACAAGAGGGCCGATGTTGCCCAGGTGGGGTGTGCCAGCCAGGCAGGAGTGACCTCACAGCAGAGGGCCCACCTCACAGAAGGGTGAGGAACCCAGCCAGGATCAGACTCTCACCAGAGGGCCCACATCATCAAGGGGATAGGAAGCAGGCAGGAGTGTCCTCACACCAGTGTGGCCACATCATCCAAAGGCGAGGGACCCAGCACACGTGGCCTCACACCAGAGGACACACATCACCAAGGGACTGGGAGTGAGGCAGGCAGGAGGAGTCTCAAAACAGAGGGTCCATAGAAGAAAAAAGGTGAGGAATCCCGCAGTTGGAACCTCCCAGCAGGTGGCCAGGATCAGCGAGGCTATGGGATCCAGGTCGGAGAGAACTCACAGCAGAGGGCCCTCATCATGAAACTGAGCAACCCACGGTTGGGACCTCAGAGCAGAAGGCCCACATTCCCATGGGGTTGGGAACCTGGCACGAGTGTACTCGAACCACAGGGCGCATATCAGAAAATATTGGGAGCCCAGGAATTAGGGCCTGACGCCAGAGGGCCCTCATTACCGAGGGCAGGAGACACCCAGCAGGCACCAAATCCCACCAGAGGGCCGACTTTGCCAAGGCGGGGTGTGCCAGCCAGGCAGGAGTGACGTCAGAGAAGAGGGCCCACCTCACAGAAGTGTGAGGAACCCAACCAGGATCAGACTCTCACCGGATGGCCCACATCACCAAGGGGATGGGAACCAGGCAGGAGTGTCCTCACACCAGTGGGGCCACATCAGCCAAAGGTGAGGAACCCAGCACATGTGGCCTCAAACCACAGGACACACATCACCAAGGGGCTGGGAGTGAGGCAGGTGTCCGGAGGGGCACATTTAACTCTAATTTCCCACCAGGAAGAGGAATTAACCAAAGGCTCAGAGTGCCGTGCCAGACCCTGATTATGGCCTAAAGCAAACCTGCGGTTCTGTGGCCAGCTTTCAAGGAAACGAGTTAAGAAAGGAAATCACAGGCACTGTAATTCACAAACCTGCAGAGTTATAAATGACAGCTATTGGCAAAAATATACTGAAGTAAGTCTGCAAAGAGGACTTCAAAACGAGGCAGAATTGCAGGAATCATATTTCAGGAGGTAGATTGGAATTGCGTTTAAAGCATGTGAAAAGCGGCAGATCTTTGACAGTGATGCACTTGGACAAAAGTGCGTAAACATTTTTTCCTGAATATATTCAGGAAAAAACACATATGCCGTTTTTGGCCAACCAAGCACTCGAGCAATGGAAATCCGCACTACAATGAAGTCTCATTTCCCATTCGTCAAAAGGGCCATCTGAAAAATGTGTAAAAACCAGAAACACAGGACAGGCCATGGAGAACAGGGAGCCTTGTTATGCTGATGGGCGGGATGTAAATTGCCAACAGACACTCTGGAGATGTTTATGGTGTATCCTGAAACATCTGAAAAACAAAGCTACAGACCCTAGGGCACTTCCACTTTTGGCCCTATAGCTTAGGAAAATTAAAATCAACAAGACACAGCCAACACCAAATTTAGGGCTGCTGTGTTTACAAGAACCTTGAGTCCAGTACAAATTAAATATCCCAGAAAGAAAAATATGGATAAAGGAGTTGTGCTACTTACGTACAATGGAATATCACTCAGCAATGAAATCAATGTCATCAGGCCTGTAGCAGCAAATTGAGTGGATTTAAGTATGATGATTCTAAGAGAAATATGTCACACAGAGAAAGGTAATTATCATAAGATATCACTAATAGAGAGAGTGTAAACTTGGCTACACATAAACTGAATTCCAAAACCGAACAGAGTCTCACATTTAGATAAAAACTTATGCTTGCTTAAGGGGAAAGTTGAGTTGCGGTGCTGTATAAAACCAGAGATTGAAATTAGCACACATACCGTTCCATAAGCCAAATATGTAATAGACAAGACCTACTCTTTGCTCAACGAAATAGACTCATCCATGGTGTATCACCTCACACCTGTTAGAATGGGCATCATCAGAAAATCTACAAACAACAAATGCTGGAAAGGGTGTGGAGATAAGGAACCCTCTTCCGCTATTGTTGGGAATGAAATTGATACAGTCACTGTGGAGAACGTTATGGAGTTTCTTATAAAACTAAGAATAGAATTACCATATGATACAGCAGTCCCACTACTGGGCATATACCCAGACAAAACCATAAATCAAAAAGAGACATTCACCGCAATGTTCATTGCATCACTATTTACAATATCCAGGTAATGGAAGCAACCTAAATGCCCACAGACAGACGAATGCATAAAGAAGTGGTACATATATAAAATGGAATATTACTAAGCCATAAAAAGGAATGAAATTGGGTCATTTGTAGAGACGTTGATGGATCTAGAGACTGTCATACAGAGTGAAGTAAGTCAGAAAGAGAAAAAGAAATCTTGTCTATTAATGGCTATATGTGGAACCTAGACAAATTGTACAGATGAACCGTTTTGCAAGGCAGAAATAGAGCAACAGATGTAGACAACAAACGTATGGACACCAAGGGGGGAAAGCTGTTGGGGGGTGGTGGTGGGAGGAGTTGAGAGATTGGGATTGGCATGTATACATTTATATGTATAAAATAGATAACCAAAAAGAACCTGCTGTATAAAAAAATAAAATAAAATTCAAATTACAAAAAGTAAAACAGAAAAAATATTCTTCCCTTCACATACATGTATTTATATGAATAAATTATTTCCATGCTTATATCTGTAAATACAAAAAAGAGGAATAAAATCTACCTTGAACCAAAAAAGAAAAAAAAACAGAACCCACCAGCTACACAGAGGAAAACCGTATCAGGGCACTTGCTCCAGTTGTAAACAATTCTGAAGTTGGTCGGTGGTGGGGAATCATCTCCCATTCAGCCAGCAGGCCCCACGCAACAAGCGTCCTCATTGCAAAGCTGGGGGACAGTGCCGAGGCATCTGTGAGTAAACGTGGGCTGAGCCCCAGGCCAGCTGCTGCTGAAATGTTCCCACCCTTCCCAGGTAAAACACCTGAATATGTACAAGGACTTGAAAGCCTAGAGGAAGGGCCATGGAGCCACATGAGCGACAGCATGCCAGCCGACTTGGTGCCTGCAGGCCAGCCAGGATGGTCCTGGTCCTGGGTGCTCTTCTGGAAGCTTTCCATTTCCCTGCCTGAGATACCCCTGCTGTCCCGGCCCCCACTGCTTTCTTCCTCACTCACCTCTGCCCAGGGAGAAATTCCAGCGGCAGGTATGGGTGACACATCCTCTTCTTTAGCAGGTGGCATCTTGGCAACTGCTGCAGAAAGTCCAGCAGAGCCCCACTCACACTGGGCCACCCACAAAGCCGTGGCCTCTCACTCCCTCCCACCAGTCCAGCCCCAAGACTGCTGACAGGGCAGAGAAAATGGCGTCAGGCACAGCTGCAGGGGCTCTTGCTGCCTGGAGCGGTGTTTATATTGATCTGAACCCAGGCACACCTGGGGAGGGCTGGCCGGCACGGTCAGGCTTCCCAGGCCAGCCAATAATCACCCCTCAGGGGCTCACAGTTGCAGAAACTGGAACTTGCTGAATCGGCCAGGTCCAAGGAACAGGTGTGGGCTCCTGAGAGTCAGGATAGACAAGGGGCTGCAGCTCTGGCTTGTTTTCTAATTATATTATCTGGCCCATGAGTGGGAGACAACTTCAAGAAAACCCTCTCCTAATGAGAGGAACCCAGGAGTCAGGGAGAGGAGGGGTGGCTGGTGGGTGGAGACAGAGGCCTGGTGCCCCGGGTGCAGTGGAAGTCTCTGGAACACCAGGTGAAGGGAGGCCACACAGAGTGATGCCCAGGGTCACAGACCTGTCGGAGCTGCTGTTTGTTAGTTCAAGTCCTGCTCTGAGGTGCTCTGTGTCAGATCTGAGTGACAGGTGAGATGGGAGTGCTCTGCAATGAGGGCGATATGCACGGTTCCTGTGTTCCCAGCCCTGCCATGGTACCTGCAAGGGTAGCTCTGTATCCTGGGAGGGGCCTGACCACGAGAGCCCCATGGGCTGCAGGGGGACCTGCCCAGGGAACCCCATATCCTGGGAGGGTCCTGAACACGAGAGCCCCGTGGGCTGGGGTGGGGTACCTGCCCAGGTGAGCTCCATATCCTGGGATTGGCCTGACCTCGAGAGCCCCATGGGCTGCTGGAGTCCTGGTAAAGGATGTCAGGACAGTCAGTGAAGCCACCGAGGATATACCTCCAGTAGTTCCTAAATCCTACACCCTGCTGGTCATTCTACCAACCACCAGGACATGGTATTCTGTATTAGTCTTCAATGATGCCTTCTTTTGTATTCTATTAGTCCCAGAGTCACAAGAAATTTTGGCTTGTGAGTGGCAGGACTCAACATACAGCTAAAACAATACTTCCGGGCCGTGTTGCCCCAAGGGTTCAAAAATTCCCACACCATCTTTGGGGAAAGCTCAGCTAAAGACCTAAAAGTTCTACCTCTGGAAAAGGAAACACTCCTTCAATATGCAGACGACATTCTGATCGCCAGCCCTACTAAGGAGACCTCTGAACTACGAAGCCAATAAAGGATACAAGTTGTCCAAGAAAAAGCTCAAATATCACAGACTACGGTGACCTGCCTGGGCTTCATTCTCACAGAAGGTCGGAGAAGCCCATCCCAGGAAAGGGAAGAAACAATTTACAGCCTTACCCATTTCTGAAACTAGAAGACAGCTTAGGGGTTCCTGGGGAGGCCAGGGTTTGCTGCTTCTGGATCCCTAACTACAGTCTACTAGCTCGGCCTCTATATGAAACACTGAAAGGAAAAGGTGATGATCCTTTTGAATAGAATGCAGAAGTGGCCTTTCAAGAATGGAAAGAGCAGTCAATTCAGACCCTTGCCCTGGAACTCCCTAATTTAGCTAAACCCTTTGACCTTTACATTCCTGGTGAACGGTGAATCGCCATTGGAGTATTAGTGCAAAACCTGGGACCACTTGAAATGGAACAATGCAAGAATGCGATCCAGGTAGGATAAACTACGGTCACCAAGGGGCTTGGCCCACCGCCACATCTGGCCAAGATACTGGCAGTATCTGATAACCTGGAAATCAGCAGCCCAAAAGGCCACCTCCCTCCTAAGGAAAAAGGAACCCTCGTGGTCATCCTAACCCCCAACCATGCCCTGAAGTTGCAGGGTTGGCTCCGTGGGCACACTGATCTTGAGTGAGGAGGCCTTCCAACTCCAACCTCCATAGAGATAACCGGGGCAAAGGGGCACCATGACGACTCATGTGAAGGTGTCTGAACATGGAAATTTAACGGTCATTTCCCACCAGGAAGAGGAATTAACCAAAGGCTCAGCATGCCATGCCGGAACCATATTAGGGCCTGAAGCAATCCTGCGGGTTTGTGGCCAGCTCACAAGAAAGCGGGTTGAAGAAAGGAGCTCAGGGGCACTGTAATTCACAAAACTGCAGAGTAATGAATGACAGCTATCGTCCAAAAATGTTCTGAAGTAAGTCTTCGAAGAGGACTTGAAATCGGGGCAGAATTTCAGGAAAACGATTTCAGGGGGTAGACTGGAATTGCACTTAAAGAATAAGATTAGAGGCAGAATGTCGACAATGATGCACTTGGCCAAAAAGGGCGTATGCGTTTTTTCCTGAATATATTCAGGAAAAAACGCATACGCCCTTTTTGGCCAACCAAGAAACCGTGTAAAGGAAATGTGTACTACAATGAAGTCTCACTGCCCCCCGGTCAAAAGGGCCATCTGAAAAATGTGTAAATTCCAGAAAGGCACGACAGGTCATGGAGAACAGGGAGCCTTGTTATGCTGATGGGCGGGATGTAAATTGCCAACAGCCACTCTGGAGAAGTGTATGGTGTTTCCTGAAACACGTAGGAAACAAAGCAACACAGCCTATGGCACTTCCACTTATGGTCCTATAGCATAGAGAAATTAAAATCAAAAACACACAGCCACCCCAAAATTTGGGATGGCTCTGTTTACAAGAACCTCGTCTACGGTACAAGTTAAATATCCGAGAAAGCAAAAAATGGATAAAGAAGTTGTGGTACGCACGTACAATGGAATATCACTCAGCAATGAAACCTACGTCATCAGGCCCGTAGCGGCATAATGAGTGGATTCAGGTACGATGATTCTACGAGAAATAAGTCACACAGAAAAAGAAACATCATAAGATATCACTAATACACGGAATGTAAACTTGGCCACACATGAACTGAATTACAAAACAGAACAGGGTCTCAAATTTAGAAAACCAACTTATGCTTGCTTATGGGGAAAGGTGAGTTGGGGTGCTGCATAAAACCAGAGATTGAAATTAGCACAGATACCGTTCCATAAGCCAAATATATAATAGACAAGACCTACTCCTTGCTCAACGAAATGGACTCAACACCCCATATTCAACGCCTGGCAAGATACCTGACAAGTAAGAATCTTAAAACCCATGGATTTATATGTCTCCATAAGGAAATCAAGCGTGTGTACAGCGGCCTAAACGCAGCAGTGAAAATCCGATAAATCCCATTATCAAAATAAATTTCAAAAACAAAACAAAATGACAGTGAAATAGAGAGCAATTCTTAAATAATTCATTCAGGGCTTGTGATGCAACCTGGATTTACCACATCTACACCCAGAGCTGGGTGAGACATAAGGCTGGACACTTCGGGCTGATAGCATTGGTGAGGTTCGGTGAGCAAACGCAGACCCTTTGAAGTCATACTGCATGGTACCCATTCCATGGGTCCCAACTCTCCAGGTTTAAGGAATTCTTCCTTCAGCTAAAACATGCATGGGAAACCCACAGTACTGTGCACTGTGTGACCGGGAAACGTTTTCAAATGCATCTCAGTTATCGTCCCCTGGTACTCGGGTTCACCATTCCAGACGCTTTACTAACACTCTCCCCACTTGGAGAGTCAGTGCCATTAAACTCCTGTTTGGCACAGTTTGCAATTTCTGCGCAAGATGAACAGGAATAGGGAGAACCAATGAGAGACTAGCTGTAGGTGCCTGCACGGGCAAAAGGAACACTCATTTCCTACCAGGAAGAGGAATTAAACAAAGGCTCAGCATGCCCTGCCGGAAAGAGATTATGGCCTGAAGCAATCCTGCGGTTTTGCGGCCAGCTCACAAGAAAGCGAGTTGAAGACATGAGCTCAGGGGCACTGTAATTCAAAAACCTGAATTGTTATGAATGACAGCTATCGTCCAAAAATGTATTGAAATAAGTCTTCGAAGAGGACTTGTAAGCGGGGCAGAATTTCAGGAAAACGATTTCAGGGGGTAGACTGGAATTGTACTAAAAGCATAGGAAAAGAGGCAGAATGTCGACAACGATGCACTTGGCCAAAAAGGGCGTATGCGTTTTTTCCTGAATATATTCAGAAAAAAACGCATACGCCCTTTTTGGCCAACCAAGCAAGCGTGTAAAGGAAATCTGCACTACAATGAAGTCTCACTGCCCCCCGGTCAAAAGGGCCATCTGAAAAAAGTGTAAAATCCAGAAAGGCAGGACAGGTCATGGAGAACAGGGAGCCTTGTCATGCTGATGGGCGGGATGTAAATTGCCAACAACCACTCTGGAGAAGTGTATGGTGTTTCCAGAAACACGTAGGAAACATAGCAACACAGCCTATGGCACTTCCACTTATGGTCCTAGAGTTTAGGGAAATTAAAATCAAAAACACACAGCCACCCCAGAGTTGGGGACGGCTCTGTTTACAAGAACCTCGTCTACGGTACAAGTAAAATATCCCAGAAAGTAAAAAATGGATAAAGAAGTTGTGGTACGCACGTACAATGGAATATCACTCAGCAATGAAATCTACGTCATCAGTCCCGTAGCGACATAATGAGTGGATTCAGGTACGATGATTCTACGAGAAATAAGTCACACAGAAAAAGAAATATCATAAGATATCACTAATACACGGAATGTAAACTTGGCTACCCATGAACTGAATTACAAAACAGAACAGGGTCTCAAATTTAGAAAACCAACTTATGCTTGCTTATGGGGAAAGGTGAGTTGGGGTGCTGCATAAAACCAGAGATTGAAATTAGCACAGATACCGTTCCATAAGCCAAATATATAATAGACAAGACCTACTCCTTGCTCAACGAAATGGACTCAACACCCCATATTCAACGCCTGGCAAGATACCTGACAAGTAAGAATCTTAAAACCCATGGATTTATATGTCTCCATAAGGAAATCAAGCGTGTGTACAGCGGCCTAAACGCAGCAGTGAAAATCCGATAAATCCCATTATCAAAATAAATTTCAAAAACAAAACAAAATGACAGTGAAATAGAGAGCAATTCTTAAATAATTCATTCAGGGCTTGTGATGCAACCTGGATTTACCACATCTACACCCAGAGCTGGGTGAGACATAAGGCTGGGCACTTCGGGCTGATAGCATTGGTGAGGTTCGGTGAGCAAACGCAGACCCTTTGAAGTCATACTGCATGGTACCCATTCCATGGGTCCCAAATTTCCAGGTTTAAGGGATTCTTCCTTAGGCTAAAACATGCATGGGAAACCCATAGTATGGTCCACCGTGTGACTGGCAAACGTTTTCAAATGCATCTCAGTTTTCGTCCCCTGGTACTCGGGTTCACCATTCCAGACGCTTTACTAACACTCTCCCCACTTGGAGAGTCAGTGCCATTAACCTACTGTTTGGCACAGTTTGCAATTTCTGCGCAAGATGAACAGGAATAGGGAGAAGCAATGAGAGACTAGCTGTAGGTGTCTGCACGGGAAAATGGAACGCTCATTTCCCACCAGGAAGAGGAATTAACCAAAGGCTCAGCGTGCCCTGCCGGAAAGAGATTAGGGCCTGAAGCAATCCTGCTGTTTTGCGGCCAGCTCATAAGAAAGCGAGTTGAAGAAAGGAACTCAGGGGCACTGTATTCACAAACCTGCAGAGTTATGAATGACACCTATCGTCCAAAAATGTATAGAAGTAAGTCTTCGAAGAGGACTTGAAAGCGGGGCAGAATTTCAGGAAAACGATTTCAGGGGGTAGACTGGAATTGCACTTAAAGCATAGGAAAAGAGGCAGAATGTTGACAATGATGCACTTGGCCAAAAAGAGCGTATGCGTTTTTTCCTGAATATATTCAGGAAAAAACGCACACGCCCTTTTTGGCCAACCAAGCAAGCCTGTAAAGGAAATCTGCACTACAATGAAGTCTCACTGCCCCCCGGTCAAAAAGGCCATCTGAAAAAAGTGTAAAATCCAGAAAGGCAGGACAGGTCATGGAGAACAGGGAGCCTTGTTATGCTGATGGGCGGATTTAAATTGCCAACAGCCACTCTGGAAAAGTGTATGGTGTTTCCTGAAACATGTAGGAAACAAAGCAACACAGCCTATGGCACTTCCACTTATGGTCCTATAGCTTAGGGAAATTAAAATCAAAAACACACAGCCACCCCAAAGTTTGGGATGGCTCTGTTTACAAGAACCTCATCTATGGTAGCAGTTAAATATCCCAGAAAGCATAAAATGGATAAAGAAGTTGTGGTACGCACGTACAATGGAATATCACTCAGCAATAAAATCTACGTCATCAGGACCGTAGCGGCATAATGAGTGGATTCAGGTACGATGATTCTATGAGAAATAAGTCAGACAGAAAAAGAAACATCATAATATATCAGTAATACACGGAATGTAAACTTGGCTACCCATGAACTGAATTACAAAACAGAACAGGGTCTCAAATTTAGCAAACCAACTTATGCTTGCTTATGGGGAAAGGTCAGTTGGGATGCTGCATAAAACCAGAGATTGAAATTAGCACAGATACCGTTCCATAAGCCAAATATATAATAGACAAAACCTACTCCTTGCTCAACGAAATGGACTGAAAACCCTATATTCAACGCCTGGGAAGATACCTGACAAGTAAGAATCTTAAAACCCATGGATTTATATGTCTCCATAAGGAAATCAAGCGTGTGTACAGTGGCCTAAAAGCAGCACTGAAAATCCGATAAATCCCATTATCAAAATGAATTTCAAAAACAAAACACAATGACAGTGAAATAGAGAGCAATTCTTAAATAATTCATTCAGGGCTTGTGATGCAACCTGTATTTACCACATCTACACCCAGAGCTGGATGAGACATAAGGCTGGACACTTCAGCCGGATAGCATTGGTGAGGTTTGGTGAGCAAACGCAGACCCTTTGAAGTCATACTGCATGGTACCCCTTCCATGGGTCCCAACTCTCCAGGTTTAAGGGATTCTTCCTTCAGCTAAAACATGCATGGGAAACCCAGAGTATGGTCCACCGTGTGATTGGGAAACGTTTTCAAATGCATCTCAGTTTTCGTCCCCTGGTACTCGGGTTCAACATTTGAACGCTTTACTAACACTCTCCCCAGTTGGAGAGTCAGTGCCATTAACCTCCTGTTTGGCACAGTTTGCAATTTCTGCGCAAGATGAACAGGAATAGGGAGAAGCAATGAGAGACTAGCTGTAGGTGTCTGCACGGGCAAATGGAACGCTCATTTCCCACCAGGAAGAGGAATTAACCAAAGGCTCAGCGTGCCCTGCCGGAAAAAGATTAGGGCCTGAAGCAATCCTGCGGTTTTGCGGCCAGCTCACAAGAACGCGAGTTGAAGAAAGGAGCTCAGGGGCACTGTAATTCACAAACCTGCAGAGTTATGAATGACAGCTATCGTCCAAAAATGTATTGAAGTAAGTCTTCGAAGAGGACTTGAAAGCGGGGCAGAATTTCAGAAAAACGATTTCAGGGGGTAGACTGGAATTGTACTAAAAGCATAGGAAAAGAGGCAGAATGTCGACAATGATGCACTTGGCCAAAAAGAGCGTATGCGTTTTTTCCTGAATATATTCAGGAAAAAACGCACACGCCCTTTTTGGCCAACCAAGCAAGCCTGTAAAGGAAATCTGCACTACAATGAAGTCTCACTGCCCCCCGGTCAAAAAGGCCATCTGAAAAAAGTGTAAAATCCAGAAAGGCAGGACAGGTCATGGAGAACAGGGAGCCTTGTTATGCTGATGGGCGGATTTAAATTGCCAACAGCCACTCTGGAAAAGTGTATGGTGTTTCCTGAAACATGTAGGAAACAAAGCAACACAGCCTATGGCACTTCCACTTATGGTCCTATAGCTTAGGGAAATTAAAATCAAAAACACACAGCCACCCCAAAGTTTGGGATGGCTCTGTTTACAAGAACCTCATCTATGGTAGCAGTTAAATATCCCAGAAAGCATAAAATGGATAAAGAAGTTGTGGTACGCACGTACAATGGAATATCACTCAGCAATAAAATCTACGTCATCAGGACCGTAGCGGCATAATGAGTGGATTCAGGTACGATGATTCTATGAGAAATAAGTCAGACAGAAAAAGAAACATCATAATATATCAGTAATACACGGAATGTAAACTTGGCTACCCATGAACTGAATTACAAAACAGAACAGGGTCTCAAATTTAGCAAACCAACTTATGCTTGCTTATGGGGAAAGGTCAGTTGGGATGCTGCATAAAACCAGAGATTGAAATTAGCACAGATACCGTTCCATAAGCCAAATATATAATAGACAAAACCTACTCCTTGCTCAACGAAATGGACTCAAAACCCTATATTCAACGCCTGGGAAGATACCTGACAAGTAAGAATCTTAAAACCCATGGATTTATATGTCTCCATAAGGAAATCAAGCGTGTGTACAGTGGCCTAAAAGCAGCAGTGAAAATCCGATAAATCCCATTATCAAAATGAATTTCAAAAACAAAACACAATGACAGTGAAATAGAGAGCAATTCTTAAATAATTCATTCAGGGCTTGTGATGCAACCTGTATTTACCACATCTACACCCAGAGCTGGATGAGACATAAGGCTGGACACTTCAGCCGGATAGCATTGGTGAGGTTCGGTGAGCAAACGCAGACCCTTTGAAGTCATACTGCATGGTACCCATTCCATGGGTCCCAACTCTCCAGGTTTAAGGGATTCTTCCTTCAGCTAAAACATGCATGGGAAACCCAGAGTATGGTCCACCGTGTGATTGGGAAACGTTTTCAAATGCATCTCAGTTTTCGTCCCCTGGTACTCGGGTTCAACCTTTGAACGCTTTACTAACACTCTCCCCAGTTGGAGAGTCAGTGCCATTAACCTCCTGTTTGGCACAGTTTGCAATTTCTGCGCAAGATGAACAGGAATAGGGAGAAGCAATGAGAGACTAGCTGTAGGTCTCTGCACGGGCAAATGGAACGCTCATTTCCCACCAGGAAGAGGAATTAACCAAAGGCTCAGCGTGCCCTGCCGGAAAAAGATTAGGGCCTGAAGCAATCCTGCGGTTTTGCGGCCAGCTCACAAGAAAGCGAGTTGAAGACATGAGCTCAGGGGCACTGTAATTCACAAACCTGCAGAGTTATGAATGACAGCTATCGTCCAAAAATGTATTGAAGTAAGTCTTCGAAGAGGACTTGAAAGCGGGGCAGAATTTCAGAAAAACGATTTCAGGGGGTAGACTGGAATTGTACTAAAAGCATAGGAAAAGAGGCAGAATGTCGACAATGATGCCCTTGGCCAAAAAGGGCGTATGCGTTTTTTCCTGAATATATTCAGGAAAAAACGCATACGCCCTTTTTGGCCAACCAAGCAAGCGTGTAATGGAAATCTGCACTACAATGAAGTCTCACTGCCCCCCGGTCAAAAGGGCCATCTGAAAAAAGAGTAAAATCCAGAAAGACAGGACAGGTCATGGAGAACAGGGAGCCTTGTCATGCTGATGGGCGGGATGTAAATTGCCAACAACCACTCTGGAGAAGTGTATGGTGTTTCCAGAAACACGTAGGAAACAAAGCAACACAGCCTATGGCACTTCCACTTATGATCCTATAGCTTAGGGAAATTAAAATCAAAAACACACAGCCACCCCAGAGTTTGGGATGGCTCTGTTTACAAGAACCTCGTCTACGGTACAAGTAAAATATCCCAGAAAGCAAAAAATGGATAAAGAAGTTGTGGTACGCACGTACAATGGAATATCACTCACCAATGAAATCTATGTCATCAGGCCCGTCGCGGCATATTGAGTGGATCCAGGTACGATGATTCTAAGTGAAATAAGTCACACAGAAAATGAAACATCATAAGATATCACTAATGCACGGAATGTAAACTTGGCTACACATGAACTGAATTACAAAACAGAACAGGGTCTCAAATTTAGAACACCAACTTATGCTTGCTTATGGGGAAAGGTGAGGTGGGGTGCTGCATAAAACCAGAGATAGAAATTAGCACACATAGCTTTCCATAAGCCAAATATGTAATAGTCAAGATTTACACCTTGCTCAACGAAATGGACTAAACACACCATATTCAACTCCTAGGATTACACATGACTAGTAAGAATCTTCAAACCCATGGATTTATATGTCTCCGTAAGAGAATCAAGTGTGTGTACAGCTGCATGAAGGCAGCAGAGAAAATCCGATAAATCCCATTATCAAAATAAACTACAAAAACAAACACAATGACAGTGAAATAGAGAGCAATTCTTAAATAATTCATTCAGGGCTTGTGATGCAACCTGGATTTACCACATCTACACCTAGAGCTGAGTGAGACATAAGGTTCGACACTTTGGGCTGATAGCATTGGTGAGGTTCGGTGAGAAAATGCAGGCCATTTGAAGTCATACTGCATGGTACCCATTGCATGGGTCCCACCTCTCCAGGTTTAAGGGATTCTTCCTTCAGGTAAAACACGCATGGGAAACCCAGAATATGGTCCACCGTGTGACCGGGAAACCTTTTTAAATGCATCTCAGTTTTCTTCCCCTCATACTCGGTTTTACCATTCCAGACGCTTTACTAACTCTTTCCCCAATTGGAGAGTCAGTGCCTTTAACCTCCTGTTTGGCACAGTTTGGAATTTCTGAGCAAGATGAACAGGAATAGGGAGAACCAATGAGAGATTAGCTGTAGGTGTCTGCACGAGCAAATTTAACGCTCATTTCCCATCAGGAAGAGGAATTAGCCAAAGGCTCAACATGCCGTGCCGGAACCAGATTAGGGCCTGAAGCAATCCTGTGGTTTTGCGGCCAGCTCACAAGAAAGCGAGTTGAAGAATGGAGCTCAGGGGCACTGTAATTCACAAACCTGCAGAGTTATAAATGACAGCTATCGTCCAAAAATATATTGAAGTAAGGCTGCAAAGAGGACTTGAACGCGGGGCAGAATTCCAGGAATACGATTTCAGGAGGTAGATGGGAAGTCCTCTGAAAGTATAGGAGAAGAGGCAGAACTTCGACAATGATGCACTTGGTCAAAAAGGGCATATGCGTTTCTTCCAGGGCCCTCATTAAAGAGGGTAGGAGGCTCCCAGCATGCTTCAGTGGCCAACAGAGGGCCTACGTCGCCAAGGCGACGTGAGCCATCCAGGCAGGAGTGACCTCACATCAGAGCGCCCACCTCACAGAAGGGTAAGGAACCCAGTCATGATCAGACTCTCACCAGAGTGCCCACATAAGCAAGGGGCTGGGAATCAGGCACGAGTATCCTCACACCCGTGGGGCCACATCATCGAAAGTTGAGGTACCCAGCACATGTGGTCTCAAACCAGAAGACCCACATCACCATGGGTCTCAGAGCGAGGCAGGCAGGATTAACCTCAAAACACATGGCCCATTGTATAAAAAGGTGAGGAATCCAGCAGTTGGAACATCCCAGCAGGCGGCCCAGAGCACCGAGGCTATGGGATCCAGGCAGTGATGAACTCACAACAGAGGGCCCTCATCGTGATACTGTAAGCAACCCAGCCGTTGTAACCTCAGAGCACAAGGCCCACATCCCCATGGGGAAGGGAACCAAGCAGGAGTGTCATCGCACCAGTGGGCACACAACAGAAAATGTGGGGAGCCCAGCAGTTAGGGCCGGACGCCAGAGGGCCCTCATCACTGAGGTGAGGAGGCTCCCAGCAAGCTCCAACTGCTACCAGAGGGCCGACGTCGCCAATGCGGGGTGTGCCAGCCAGGCAGGAGTGACCTCAGAGCAGAGGGCCAACCACACAAAAGTGTGAGGAACCCAAAGAGGATCAGACTCTCACCAGAGGGCCCACATCACCAAGGGAATGGAAACCAGGCAGGAGTGTCCTCACACCAGTGGGGCCACATCACCGAAATGTGACGGACCCAGCACACGTGGCCTCAAACTACAGGACACACATCACCAAGGGGCTGGGAGTGAGGCAGGCAGGAGGAGCCTCAAAACAGAGGGCCCATTGCGTAAAAAAGGTGAGGAATCCCGCAGTTGGAACCTCCCAGCAGGCGGCCAGGAGCAGCGAGGCTATGGGATCCAGGCCTGACTGAACTCAAAACAGAGGGCCCACATTCTGACACTGTGAGCAACCCAGCCGTTGGGACCACAGAGCAGAAAGCCCACATCCCCTAGGGAAGGGACCCTGGCTGGAGTGTACTCACACGACAGGGCGCACATCAGAAAATTTTGGGAGCCCATGAGTTAGGGCCTGACGCCAGAGGGCCCTCATTACCGAGGGGAGGAGACTCCCAGCAGGCACCAACTCCCAACTGAGGGCCCACATCGCCAACGTGACGTGTGCCAGCCAGGCAGGAGTGACCTCACAGCAGAGGGCCCACCTCCCAGAAGTGTGAGGAATCCAGACAGGATCAGACTCTCACAAGAGGGCCCCAATCACCAAGGGGATGGGAACCAGGCAGGAGTGTCCTCACACCAGTGGGGCCACATCAATAAAGGTGAGGAAACCGGTACATGTGGCCTTAAACCAGAGGACCTACATCACAAAGGGGCTGGGAGTGAGTCAGGAAGTAGGAGCATAAAAACACAGGACCCAAAGAATAAAAAAGGTAAGGAATCCAGCAGTAGGAACCTCCCAGCAGTCGGCTCAGAGCACAGAGTCTATGGGATCTAGGCCTGAGTGAACTAACACCAGAGAGACAACATCATGAAACGGTGAACAACACAGGTGTTGGGACCTTAGAGCAGAAGGCCCACATGCCCATGGGGATGGGAACCTCGCAGGAGTGTCCTCGCACCACTTAGCACGTATCAGAAAATGTGGGTACCCAGCAGTTAGGGCCTGACGCTAGAGGGCCCCCATCACCGAGGGGAGGAGGCTCCCAGCAGGCTCCAAGTGCCACAAGAGGGCCGATGTTGCCCAGGTGGGGTGTGCCAGCCAGGCAGGAGTGACCTCACAGCAGAGGGCCCACCTCACAGAAGGGTGAGGAACCCAGCCAGGATCAGACTCTCACCAGAGGGCCCACATCATCAAGGGGATAGGAAGCAGGCAGGAGTGTCCTCACACCAGTGTGGCCACATCATCCAAAGGCGAGGGACCCAGCACACGTGGCCTCACACCAGAGGACACACATCACCAAGGGACTGGGAGTGAGGCAGGCAGGAGGAGTCTCAAAACAGAGGGTCCATAGAAGAAAAAAGGTGAGGAATCCCGCAGTTGGAACCTCCCAGCAGGTGGCCAGGAGCAGCGAGGCTATGGGATCCAGGCCAGAGAGAACTCACAGCAGAGGGCCCTCATCATGAAACTGAGCAACCCACGGTTGGGACCTCAGAGCAGAAGGCCCACATTCCCATGGGGTTGGGAACCTGGCACGAGTGTACTCGAACCACAGGGCGCATATCAGAAAATATTGGGAGCCCAGGAATTAGGGCCTGACGCCAGAGGGCCCTCATTACCGAGGGCAGGAGACCCCCAGCAGGCACCAAATCCCACCAGAGGGCCGACTTCGCCAAGGCGGGGTGTGCCAGCCAGGCAGGAGTGACGTCAGAGAAGAGGGCCCACCTCACAGAAGTGTGAGGAACCCAACCAGGATCAGACTCTCAGCGGATGGCCCACATCACCAAGGGGATGGGAACCAGGCAGGAGTGTCCTCACACCAGTGGGGCCACATCAGCCAAAGGTGAGGAACCCAGCACATGTGGCCTCAAACCACAGGACACACATCACCAAGGGGCTGGGAGTGAGGCAGGTGTCCGGAGGGGCACATTTAACTCTAATTTCCCACCAGGAAGAGGAATTAACCAAAGGCTCAGAGTGCCGTGCCAGACCCTGATTATGGCCTAAAGCAAACCTGCGGTTCTGTGGCCAGCTTTCAAGGAAACGAGTTAAGAAAGGAAATCACAGGCACTGTAATTCACAAACCTGCAGAGTTATAAATGACAGCTATTGGCAAAAATATACTGAAGTAAGTCTGCAAAGAGGACTTCAAAACGAGGCAGAATTGCAGGAATCATATTTCAGGAGGTAGATTGGAATTGCGTTTAAAGCATGTGAAAAGCGGCAGATCTTTGACAGTGATGCACTTGGACAAAAGTGCGTAAACATTTTTTCCTGAATATATTCAGGAAAAAACACATATGCCCTTTTTGGCCAACCAAGCACTCGAGCAATGGAAATCCGCACTACAATGAAGTCTCATTTCCCATTCGTCAAAAGGGCCATCTGAAAAAAGTGTAAAATCCAGAAACACAGGACAGGCCATGGAGAACAGGGAGCCTTGTTATGCTGATGGGCGGGATGTAAATTGCCAACAGACACTCTGGAGATGTTTATGGTGTATCCTGAAACATCTGAAAAACAAAGATACAGACCCTAGGGCACTTCCACTTTTGGCCCTATAGCTTAGGAAAATTAAAATCAACAAGACACAGCCAACACCAAATCTAGGGCTGCTGTGTTTACAAGAACCTTGAGTCCAGTACAAATTAAATATCCCAGAAAGAAAAATATGGATAAAGGAGTTGTGCTACTTACGTACAATGGAATATCACTCAGCAATGAAATCAATGTCATCAGGCCTGTAGCAGCAAATTGAGTGGATTTAAGTATGATGATTCTAAGAGAAATATGTCACACAGAGAAAGGTAATTATCATAAGATATCACTAATAGAGAGAGTGTAAACTTGGCTACACATAAACTGAATTCCAAAACCGAACAGAGTCTCACATTTAGATAAAAACTTATGCTTGCTTAAGGGGAAAGTTGAGTTGCGGTGCTGTATAAAACCAGAGATTGAAATTAGCACACATACCGTTCCATAAGCCAAATATGTAATAGACAAGACCTACTCTTTGCTCAACGAAATAGACTCATCCATGGTGTATCACCTCACACCTGTTAGAATGGGCATCATCAGAAAATCTACAAACAACAAATGCTGGAAAGGGTGTGGAGATAAGGAACCCTCTTCCGCTATTGTTGGGAATGAAATTGATACAGTCAATGTGGAGAAAGTTATGGAGTTTCTTATAAAACTAAGAATAGAATTACCATATGATACAGCAGTCCCACTACTGGGCATATACCCAGACAAAACCATAAATCAAAAAGAGACATTCACCGCAATGTTCATTGCATCACTATTTACAATATCCAGGTAATGGAAGCAACCTAAATGCCCACAGACAGACGAATGCATAAAGAAGTGGTACATATATAAAATGGAATATTACTAAGCCATAAAAAGGAATGAAATTGGGTCATTTGTAGAGATGTTGATGGATCTAGAGACTGTCATACAGAGTGAAGTAAGTCAGAAAGAGAAAAAGAAATCTTGTCTATTAATGGCTATATGTGGAACCTAGACAAATTGTACAGATGAACCGTTTTGCAAGGCAGAAATAGAGCAACAGATGTAGACAACAAACGTATGGACACCAAGGGGGGAAAGCTGTTGGGGGGTGGTGGTGGGAGGAGTTGAGAGATTGGGATTGGCATGTATACATTTATATGTATAAAATAGATAACCAAAAAGAACCTGCTGTATAAAAAAATAAAATAAAATTCAAATTACAAAAAGTAAAACAGAAAAAATATTCTTCCCTTCACATACATGTATTTATATGAATAAATTATTTCCATGCTTATATCTGTAAATACAAAAAAGAGGAATAAAATCTACCTTGAACCAAAAAAGCAAAAAAAACAGAACCCACCAGCTACACAGAGGAAAACCGTATCAGGGCACTTGCTCCAGTTGTAAACAATTCTGAAGTTGGTCGGTGGTGGGGAATCATCTCCCATTCAGCCAGCAGGCCCCACGCAACAAGCGTCCTCATTGCAAAGCTGGGGGACCGTGCCGAGGCATCTGTGAGTAAACGTGGGCTGAGCCCCAGGCCAGCTGCTGCTGAAATGTTCCCACCCTTCCCAGGTAAAACACCTGAATATGTACAAGGACTTGAAAGCCTAGAGGAAGGGCCATGGAGCCACATGAGCGACAGCATGCCAGCCGACTTGGTGCCTGCAGGCCAGCCAGGATGGTCCTGGTCCTGGGTGCTCTTCTGGAAGCTTTCCATTTCCCTGCCTGAGATACCCCTGCTGTCCCGGCCCCCACTGCTTTCTTCCTCACTCACCTCTGCCCAGGGAGAAATTCCAGCGGCAGGTATGAGTGACACATCCTCTTCTTTAGCAGGTGGCATCTTGGCAACTGCTGCAGAAAGTCCAGCAGAGCCCCACTCACACTGGGCCACCCACAAAGCCGTGGCCTCTCACTCCCTCCCACCAGTCCAGCACCAAGACTGCTGACAGGGCAGAGAAAATGGCGTCAGGCACAGCTGCAGGGGCTCTTGCTGCCTGGAGCGGTGTTTATATTGATCTGAACCCAGGCACACCTGGGGAGGGCTGGCCGGCACGGTCAGGCTTCCCAGGCCAGCCAATAATCACCCCTCAGGGGCTCACAGTTGCAGAAACTGGAACTTGCTGAATCGGCCAGGTCCAAGGAACAGGTGTGGGCTCCTGAGAGTCAGGATAGACAAGGGGCTGCAGCTCTGGCTTGTTTTCTAATTATATTATCTGGCCCATGAGTGGGAGACAACTTCAAGAAAACACTCTCCTAATGAGAGGAACCCAGGAGTCAGGGAGAGGAGGGGTGGCTGGTGGGTGGAGACAGAGGCCTGGTGCCCCGGGTGCAGTGGAAGTCTCTGGAAAACCAGATGGAGGGAGGCCACACAGAGTGATGCCCAGGGTCACAGACCTGTCGGAGCTGCTGTTTGTTAGTTCAAGTCCTGCTCTGAGATGCTCTGTGTCAGATCTGAGTGACAGGTGAGCTGGGAGTGCTCTGCAATGAGGGCGATATGCACGGTTCCTGTGTTCCCAGCCCTGCCATGGTACCTGCAAGGGTAGCTCTGTATCCTGGGAGGGGCCTGACCACGAGAGCCCCATGGGCTGCAGGGGGAGCTGCCCAGGGAACACCATATCCTGGGAGGGTCCTGAACACGAGAGCGCCGTGGGCTGGGGTGGGGTACCTGCCCAGGTGAGCTCCATATCCTGGGATTGGCCTGACCTCGAGAGCCCCATGGGCTGCTGGAGTCCTGGTAAAGGATGTCAGGACAGTCAGTGAAGCCACCGAGGATATACCTCCAGTAGTTCCTAAATCCTACACCCTGCTGGTCATTCTACCAACCACCAGGACATGGTATTCTGTATTAGTCTTCAATGATGCCTTCTTTTGTATTCTATTAGTCCCAGAGTCACAAGAAATTTTGGCTTGTGAGTGGCAGGACTCAACATACAACTAAAACAATACTTCCGGGCCGTGTTGCCCCAAGGGTTCAAAAATTCCCACACCATCTTTGGGGAAAGCTCAGCTAAAGACCTAAAAGTTCTACCTCTGGAAAAGGAAACACTCCTTCAATATGCAGACGACATTCTGATCACCAGCCCTACTAAGGAGACCTCTGAACTACGAAGCCAATAAAGGATACAAGTTGTCCAAGAAAAAGCTCAAATATCACAGACTACGGTGACCTGCCTGGGCTTCATTCTCACAGAAGGTCGGAGAAGCCCATCCCAGGAAAGGGAAGAAACAATTTACAGCCTTACCCATTTCTGAAACTAGAAGACAGCTTAGGGGTTCCTGGGGAGGCCAGGGTTTGCTGCTTCTGGATCCCTAACTACAGTCTACTAGCTCGGCCTCTATATGAAACACTGAAAGGAAAAGTTGATGATCCTTTTGAATAGAATGCAGAAGTGGCCTTTCAAGAATGGAAAGAGCAGTCAATTCAGACCCTTGCCCTGGAACTCCCTAATTTAGCTAAACCCTTTGACCTTTACATTCCTGGTGAACGGTGAATCGCCATTGGAGTATTAGTGCAAAACCTGGGACCACTTGAAATGGAACAATGCAAGAATGCGATCCAGGTAGGATAAACTACGGTCACCAAGGGGCTTGGCCCACCGCCACATCTGGCCAAGATACTGGCAGTATCTGATAACCTGGAAATCAGCAGCCCAAAAGACCACCTCCCTCCTAAGGAAAAAGGAACTCTCATGGTGATCCTAATCCCCAGCCATGCCCTGAAGTTGCAGGGTTTGCTCCGTGGGCACACTGATCTTGAGTGAGGAGGCCTTCCAACTCCAACCTCCATAGAGATAACCGGGGCAAAGGGGCACCATGACGACTCATGTGAAGGTGTCTGAACATGGAAATTTAACGCTCATTTCCCACCAGGAAGAGGAATTAACGAAAGGCTCAGCATGCCATGCCGGAACCATATTAGGGCCTGAAGCAATCCTGCGGGTTTGCGGCCAGCTCACAAGAAAGCGAGTTGAAGAAAGGAGCTCAGGGGCAATGTAATTCACAAAATTGCAGAGTAATGAATGACAGCTATCGTCCAAAAATGTTTTGAAGTAAGTCTTCGAAGAGGACGTGAAATTGGGGCAGAATTTCAGGAAAACGATTTCAGGGGGTAGACTGGAATTGCACTTAAAGAATAAGATTAGAGGCAGAATGTCGACAATGATGCACTTGGCCAAAAAGGGCGTATGCGTTTTTTCCTGAATATATTCAGGAAAAAACGCATACGCCCTTTTTGGCCAACCAAGCAACCGTGTAAAGGAAATGTGTACTACAATGAAGTCTCACTGCCCCCCGGTCAAAAGGGCCATCTGAAAAATGTGTAAATTCCAGAAAGGCACGACAGGTCATGGAGAACAGGGAGCCTTGTTATGCTGATGGGCGGGATGTAAATTGCCAACAACCACTCTGGAGAAAAGTATGGTGTTTCCTGAAACACGTAGGAAACAAAGCAACACAGCCTATGGCACTTCCACTTATGGTCCTATAGCATAGAGAAATTAAAATCAAAAACACACAGCCACCCCAAAATTTGGGATGGCTCTTTTTACAAGAACCTCGTCTACGGTACAAGTTAAATATCCGAGAAAGCAAAAAATGGATAAAGAAGTTGTGGTACGCACGTACAATGGAATATCACTCAGCAATGAAACCTACGTCATCAGGCCCATAGCGGCATAATGAGTGGATTCAGGTACGATGATTCTACGAGAAATAAGTCACACAGAAAAAGAAACATCATAAGATATCTCTAATACAAGGATTGTAAACTTGGCCACACATGAACTGAATTACAAAACAGAACAGGGTCTCAAATTTAGAAAACCAACTTATGCTTGCTTATGGGGAAAGGTGAGTTGGGGTGCTGCATAAAACCAGAGATTGAAATTAGCACAGATACCGTTCCATAAGCCAAATATATAATGGACAAGCCCTACTCCTTGCTCAACGAAATGGACTCAACACCCCATATTCAACGCCTGGCAAGATACCTGACAAGTAAGAATCTTAAAACCCATGGATTTATATGTCTCCATAAGGAAATCAAGCGTGTGTACAGCGGCCTAAACGCAGCAGTGAAAATCCGATAAATCCCATTATCAAAATAAATTTCAAAAACAAAACAAAATGACAGTGAAATAGAGAGCAATTCTTAAATAATTCATTCAGGCTTTGTGATGCAACCTGGATTTACCACATCTACACCCAGAGCTGGGTGAGACATAAGGCTGGACACTTCGGGCTGATAGCATTGGTGAGGTTCGGTGAGCAAACGCAGACCCTTTGAAGTCATACTGCATGGTAACCATTCCATGGGTCCCAACTCTCCAGGTTTAAGGAATTCTTCCTTCAGCTAAAACATGCATGGGAAACCCACAGTACTGTGCACTGTGTGACCGGGAAACGTTTTCAAATGCATCTCAGTTATCGTCCCCTGGTACTCGGGTTCACCATTCCAGACGCTTTACTAACACTCTCCCCACTTGGAGAGTCAGTGCCATTAAACTCCTGTTTGGCACAGTTTGCAATTTCTGCGTAAGATGTACAGGAATAGGGAGAACCAATGAGAGACTAGCTGTAGGTGCCTGCACGGGCAAAAGGAACACTCATTTCCTACCAGGAAGAGGAATTAAACAAAGGCTCAGCATGCCCTGCCGGAAAGAGATTATGGCCTGAAGCAATCCTGCGGTTTTGCGGCCAGCTCACAAGAAAGCGAGTTGAAGACATGAGCTCAGGGGCACTGTAATTCAAAAACCTGAATTGTTATGAATGACAGCTATCGTCCAAAAATGTATTGAAATAAGTCTTCGAAGAGGTCTTGTAAGCGGGGCAGAATTTCAGGAAAACGATTTCAGGGGGTAGACTGGAATTGTACTAAAAGCATAGGAAAAGAGGCAGAATGTCGACAACGATGCACTTGGCCAAAAAGGGCGTATGCGTTTTTTCCTGAATATATTCAGAAAAAAACGCATACGCCCTTTTTGGCCAACCAAGCAAGCGTGTAAAGGAAATCTGCACTACAATGAAGTCTCACTGCCCTCCCGGTCAAAAGGGCCATCTGAAAAAAGTGTAAAATCCAGAAAGGCAGGACAGGTCATGGAGAACAGGGAGCCTTGTCATGCTGATGGGCGGGATGTAAATTGCCAACAACCACTCTGGAGAAGTGTATGGTGTTTCCAGAAACACGTAGGAAACAAAGCAACACAGCCTAAGGCACTTCCACTTATGGTCCTAGAGTTTAGGGAAATTAAAATCAAAAACACACAGCCACCCCAAAGTTTGGGATGGCTCTGTTTACAAGAACCTCATCTATGGTAGCAGTTAAATATCCCAGAAAGCATAAAATGGATAAAGAAGTTGTGGTACGCACGTACAATGGAATATCACTCAGCAATAAAATCTACGTCATCAGGACCGTAGCGGCATAATGAGTGGATTCAGGTACGATGATTCTATGAGAAATAAGTCAGACAGAAAAAGAAACATCATAATATATCAGTAATACACGGAATGTAAACTTGGCTACCCATGAACTGAATTACAAAACAGAACAGGGTCTCAAATTTAGCAAACCAACTTATGCTTGCTTATGGGGAAAGGTCAGTTGGGATGCTGCATAAAACCAGAGATTGAAATTAGCACAGATACCGTTCCATAAGCCAAATATATAATAGACAAAACCTACTCCTTGCTCAACGAAATGGACTCAAAACCCTATATTCAACGCCTGGGAAGATACCTGACAAGTAAGAATCTTAAAACCCATGGATTTATATGTCTCCATAAGGAAATCAAGCGTGTGTACAGTGGCCTAAAAGCAGCACTGAAAATCCGATAAATCCCATTATCAAAATGAATTTCAAAAACAAAACACAATGACAGTGAAATAGAGAGCAATTCTTAAATAATTCATTCAGGGCTTGTGATGCAACCTGTATTTACCACATCTACACCCAGAGCTGGATGAGACATAAGGCTGGACACTTCAGCCGGATAGCATTGGTGAGGTTTGGTGAGCAAACGCAGACCCTTTGAAGTCATACAGCATGGTACCCCTTCCATGGGTCCCAACTCTCCAGGTTTAAGGGATTCTTCCTTCAGCTAAAACATGCATGGGAAACCCAGAGTATGGTCCACCGTGTGATTGGGAAACGTTTTCAAATGCATCTCAGTTTTCGTCCCCTGGTACTCGGGTTCAACATTTGAACGCTTTACTAACACTCTCCCCAGTTGGAGAGTCAGTGCCATTAACCTCCTGTTTGGCACAGTTTGCAATTTCTGCGCAAGATGAACAGGAATAGGGAGAAGCAATGAGAGACTAGCTGTAGGTGTCTGCACGGGCAAATGGAACGCTCATTTCCCACCAGGAAGAGGAATTAACCAAAGGCTCAGCGTGCCCTGCCGGAAAGAGATTAGGGCCTGAAGCAATCCTGCTGTTTTGCGGCCAGCTCATAAGAAAGCGAGTTGAAGAAAGGAACTCAGGGGCACTGTATTCACAAACCTGCAGAGTTATGAATGACACCTATCGTCCAAAAATGTATAGAAGTAAGTCTTCGAAGAGGACTTGAAAGCGGGGCAGAATTTCAGGAAAACGATTTCAGGGGGTAGACTGGAATTGCACTTAAAGCATAGGAAAAGAGGCAGAATGTTGACAATGATGCACTTGGCCAAAAAGAGCGTATGCGTTTTTTCCTGAATATATTCAGGAAAAAACGCACACGCCCTTTTTGGCCAACCAAGCAAGCCTGTAAAGGAAATCTGCACTACAATGAAGTCTCACTGCCCCCCGGTCAAAAAGGCCATCTGAAAAAAGTGTAAAATCCAGAAAGGCAGGACAGGTCATGGAGAACAGGGAGCCTTGTTATGCTGATGGGCGGATTTAAATTGCCAACAGCCACTCTGGAAAAGTGTATGGTGTTTCCTGAAACATGTAGGAAACAAAGCAACACAGCCTATGGCACTTCCACTTATGGTCCTATAGCTTAGGGAAATTAAAATCAAAAACACACAGCCACCCCAAAGTTTGGGATGGCTCTGTTTACAAGAACCTCATCTATGGTAGCAGTTAAATATCCCAGAAAGCATAAAATGGATAAAGAAGTTGTGGTACGCACGTACAATGGAATATCACTCAGCAATAAAATCTACGTCATCAGGACCGTAGCGGCATAATGAGTGGATTCAGGTACGATGATTCTATGAGAAATAAGTCAGACAGAAAAAGAAACATCATAATATATCAGTAATACACGGAATGTAAACTTGGCTACCCATGAACTGAATTACAAAACAGAACAGGGTCTCAAATTTAGCAAACCAACTTATGCTTGCTTATGGGGAAAGGTCAGTTGGGATGCTGCATAAAACCAGAGATTGAAATTAGCACAGATACCGTTCCATAAGCCAAATATATAATAGACAAAACCTACTCCTTGCTCAACGAAATGGACTGAAAACCCTATATTCAACGCCTGGGAAGATACCTGACAAGTAAGAATCTTAAAACCCATGGATTTATATGTCTCCATAAGGAAATCAAGCGTGTGTACAGTGGCCTAAAAGCAGCACTGAAAATCCGATAAATCCCATTATCAAAATGAATTTCAAAAACAAAACACAATGACAGTGAAATAGAGAGCAATTCTTAAATAATTCATTCAGGGCTTGTGATGCAACCTGTATTTACCACATCTACACCCAGAGCTGGATGAGACATAAGGCTGGACACTTCAGCCGGATAGCATTGGTGAGGTTTGGTGAGCAAACGCAGACCCTTTGAAGTCATACTGCATGGTACCCCTTCCATGGGTCCCAACTCTCCAGGTTTAAGGGATTCTTCCTTCAGCTAAAACATGCATGGGAAACCCAGAGTATGGTCCACCGTGTGATTGGGAAACGTTTTCAAATGCATCTCAGTTTTCGTCCCCTGGTACTCGGGTTCAACATTTGAACGCTTTACTAACACTCTCCCCAGTTGGAGAGTCAGTGCCATTAACCTCCTGTTTGGCACAGTTTGCAATTTCTGCGCAAGATGAACAGGAATAGGGAGAAGCAATGAGAGACTAGCTGTAGGTGTCTGCACGGGCAAATGGAACGCTCATTTCCCACCAGGAAGAGGAATTAACCAAAGGCTCAGCGTGCCCTGCCGGAAAAAGATTAGGGCCTGAAGCAATCCTGCGGTTTTGCGGCCAGCTCACAAGAAAGCGAGTTGAAGAAATGAGCTCAGGGGCACTGTAATTCACAAACCTGCAGAGTTATGAATGACAGCTATCGTCCAAAAATGTATTGAAGTAAGTCTTCGAAGAGGACTTGAAAGCGGGGCAGAATTTCAGAAAAACGATTTCAGGGGGTAGACTGGAATTGTACTAAAAGCATAGGAAAAGAGGCAGAATGTCGACAATGATGCACTTGGCCAAAAAGAGCGTATGCGTTTTTTCCTGAATATATTCAGGAAAAAACGCACACGCCCTTTTTGGCCAACCAAGCAAGCCTGTAAAGGAAATCTGCACTACAATGAAGTCTCACTGCCCCCCGGTCAAAAAGGCCATCTGAAAAAAGTGTAAAATCCAGAAAGGCAGGACAGGTCATGGAGAACAGGGAGCCTTGTTATGCTGATGGGCGGATTTAAATTGCCAACAGCCACTCTGGAAAAGTGTATGGTGTTTCCTGAAACATGTAGGAAACAAAGCAACACAGCCTATGGCACTTCCACTTATGGTCCTATAGCTTAGGGAAATTAAAATCAAAAACACACAGCCACCCCAAAGTTTGGGATGGCTCTGTTTACAAGAACCTCATCTATGGTAGCAGTTAAATATCCCAGAAAGCATAAAATGGATAAAGAAGTTGTGGTACGCACGTACAATGGAATATCACTCAGCAATAAAATCTACGTCATCAGGACCGTAGCGGCATAATGAGTGGATTCAGGTACGATGATTCTATGAGAAATAAGTCAGACAGAAAAAGAAACATCATAATATATCAGTAATACACGGAATGTAAACTTGGCTACCCATGAACTGAATTACAAAACAGAACAGGGTCTCAAATTTAGCAAACCAACTTATGCTTGCTTATGGGGAAAGGTCAGTTGGGATGCTGCATAAAACCAGAGATTGAAATTAGCACAGATACCGTTCCATAAGCCAAATATATAATAGACAAAACCTACTCCTTGCTCAACGAAATGGACTCAAAACCCTATATTCAACGCCTGGGAAGATACCTGACAAGTAAGAATCTTAAAACCCATGGATTTATATGTCTCCATAAGGAAATCAAGCGTGTGTACAGTGGCCTAAAAGCAGCAGTGAAAATCCGATAAATCCCATTATCAAAATGAATTTCAAAAACAAAACACAATGACAGTGAAATAGAGAGCAATTCTTAAATAATTCATTCAGGGCTTGTGATGCAACCTGTATTTACCACATCTACACCCAGAGCTGGATGAGACATAAGGCTGGACACTTCAGCCGGATAGCATTGGTGAGGTTCGGTGAGCAAACGCAGACCCTTTGAAGTCATACTGCATGGTACCCATTCCATGGGTCCCAACTCTCCAGGTTTAAGGGATTCTTCCTTCAGCTAAAACATGCATGGGAAACCCAGAGTATGGTCCACCGTGTGATTGGGAAACGTTTTCAAATGCATCTCAGTTTTCGTCCCCTGGTACTCGGGTTCAACCTTTGAACGCTTTACTAACACTCTCCCCAGTTGGAGAGTCAGTGCCATTAACCTCCTGTTTGGCACAGTTTGCAATTTCTGCGCAAGATGAACAGGAATAGGGAGAAGCAATGAGAGACTAGCTGTAGGTCTCTGCACGGGCAAATGGAACGCTCATTTCCCACCAGGAAGAGGAATTAACCAAAGGCTCAGCGTGCCCTGCCGGAAAAAGATTAGGGCCTGAAGCAATCCTGCGGTTTTGCGGCCAGCTCACAAGAAAGCGAGTTGAAGACATGAGCTCAGGGGCACTGTAATTCACAAACCTGCAGAGTTATGAATGACAGCTATCGTCCAAAAATGTATTGAAGTAAGTCTTCGAAGAGGACTTGAAAGCGGGGCAGAATTTCAGAAAAACGATTTCAGGGGGTAGACTGGAATTGTACTAAAAGCATAGGAAAAGAGGCAGAATGTCGACAATGATGCCCTTGGCCAAAAAGGGCGTATGCGTTTTTTCCTGAATATATTCAGGAAAAAACGCATACGCCCTTTTTGGCCAACCAAGCAAGCGTGTAAAGGAAATCTGCACTACAATGAAGTCTCACTGCCCCCCGGTCAAAAGGGCCATCTGAAAAAAGAGTAAAATCCAGAAAGACAGGACAGGTCATGGAGAACAGGGAGACTTGTCATGCTGATGGGCGGGATGTAAATTGCCAACAACCACTCTGGAGAAGTGTATGGTGTTTCCAGAAACACGTAGGAAACAAAGCAACACAGCCTATGGCACTTCCACTTATGATCCTATAGCTTAGGGAAATTAAAATCAAAAACACACAGCCACCCCAGAGTTTGGGATGGCTCTGTTTACAAGAACCTCGTCTACGGTACAAGTAAAATATCCCAGAAAGCAAAAAATGGATAAAGAAGTTGTGGTACGCACGTACAATGGAATATCACTCACCAATGAAATCTATGTCATCAGGCCCGTCGCGGCATATTGAGTGGATCCAGGTACGATGATTCTAAGTGAAATAAGTCACACAGAAAATGAAACATCATAAGATATCACTAATGCACGGAATGTAAACTTGGCTACACATGAACTGAATTACAAAACAGAACAGGGTCTCAAATTTAGAACACCAACTTATGCTTGCTTATGGGGAAAGGTGAGGTGGGGTGCTGCATAAAACCAGAGATAGAAATTAGCACACATAGCTTTCCATAAGCCAAATATGTAATAGTCAAGATTTACACCTTGCTCAACGAAATGGACTAAACACACCATATTCAACTCCTAGGATTACACATGACTAGTAAGAATCTTCAAACCCATGGATTTATATGTCTCCGTAAGAGAATCAAGTGTGTGTACAGCTGCATGAAGGCAGCAGAGAAAATCCGATAAATCCCATTATCAAAATAAACTACAAAAACAAACACAATGACAGTGAAATAGAGAGCAATTCTTAAATAATTCATTCAGGGCTTGTGATGCAACCTGGATTTACCACATCTACACCTAGAGCTGAGTGAGACATAAGGTTCGACACTTTGGGCTGATAGCATTGGTGAGGTTCGGTGAGAAAATGCAGGCCATTTGAAGTCATACTGCATGGTACCCATTGCATGGGTCCCACCTCTCCAGGTTTAAGGGATTCTTCCTTCAGGTAAAACACGCATGGGAAACCCAGAATATGGTCCACCGTGTGACCGGGAAACCTTTTTAAATGCATCTCAGTTTTCTTCCCCTCATACTCGGTTTTACCATTCCAGACGCTTTACTAACTCTTTCCCCAATTGGAGAGTCAGTGCCTTTAACCTCCTGTTTGGCACAGTTTGGAATTTCTGAGCAAGATGAACAGGAATAGGGAGAACCAATGAGAGATTAGCTGTAGGTGTCTGCACGAGCAAATTTAACGCTCATTTCCCATCAGGAAGAGGAATTAGCCAAAGGCTCAACATGCCGTGCCGGAACCAGATTAGGGCCTGAAGCAATCCTGTGGTTTTGCGGCCAGCTCACAAGAAAGCGAGTTGAAGAATGGAGCTCAGGGGCACTGTAATTCACAAACCTGCAGAGTTATAAATGACAGCTATCGTCCAAAAATATATTGAAGTAAGGCTGCAAAGAGGACTTGAACGCGGGGCAGAATTCCAGGAATACGATTTCAGGAGGTAGATGGGAAGTCCTCTGAAAGTATAGGAGAAGAGGCAGAACTTCGACAATGATGCACTTGGTCAAAAAGGGCATATGCGTTTCTTCCAGGGCCCTCATTAAAGAGGGTAGGAGGCTCCCAGCATGCTTCAGTGGCCAACAGAGGGCCTACGTCGCCAAGGCGACGTGAGCCATCCAGGCAGGAGTGACCTCACATCAGAGCGCCCACCTCACAGAAGGGTAAGGAACCCAGTCATGATCAGACTCTCACCAGAGTGCCCACATAAGCAAGGGGCTGGGAATCAGGCACGAGTATCCTCACACCCGTGGGGCCACATCATCGAAAGTTGAGGTACCCAGCACATGTGGTCTCAAACCAGAAGACCCACATCACCATGGGTCTCAGAGCGAGGCAGGCAGGATTAACCTCAAAACACATGGCCCATTGTATAAAAAGGTGAGGAATCCAGCAGTTGGAACATCCCAGCAGGCGGCCCAGAGCACCGAGGCTATGGGATCCAGGCAGTGATGAACTCACAACAGAGGGCCCTCATCGTGATACTGTAAGCAACCCAGCCGTTGTAACCTCAGAGCACAAGGCCCACATCCCCATGGGGAAGGGAACCAAGCAGGAGTGTCATCGCACCAGTGGGCACACAACAGAAAATGTGGGGAGCCCAGCAGTTAGGGCCGGACGCCAGAGGGCCCTCATCACTGAGGTGAGGAGGCTCCCAGCAAGCTCCAACTGCTACCAGAGGGCCGACGTCGCCAATGCGGGGTGTGCCAGCCAGGCAGGAGTGACCTCAGAGCAGAGGGCCAACCACACAAAAGTGTGAGGAACCCAAAGAGGATCAGACTCTCACCAGAGGGCCCACATCACCAAGGGAATGGAAACCAGGCAGGAGTGTCCTCACACCAGTGGGGCCACATCACCGAAATGTGACGGACCCAGCACACGTGGCCTCAAACTACAGGACACACATCACCAAGGGGCTGGGAGTGAGGCAGGCAGGAGGAGCCTCAAAACAGAGGGCCCATTGCGTAAAAAAGGTGAGGAATCCCGCAGTTGGAACCTCCCAGCAGGCGGCCAGGAGCAGCGAGGCTATGGGATCCAGGCCTGACTGAACTCAAAACAGAGGGCCCACATTCTGACACTGTGAGCAACCCAGCCGTTGGGACCACAGAGCAGAAAGCCCACATCCCCTAGGGAAGGGACCCTGGCTGGAGTGTACTCACACGACAGGGCGCACATCAGAAAATTTTGGGAGCCCATGAGTTAGGGCCTGACGCCAGAGGGCCCTCATTACCGAGGGGAGGAGACTCCCAGCAGGCACCAACTCCCAACTGAGGGCCCACATCGCCAACGTGACGTGTGCCAGCCAGGCAGGAGTGACCTCACAGCAGAGGGCCCACCTCCCAGAAGTGTGAGGAATCCAGACAGGATCAGACTCTCACAAGAGGGCCCCAATCACCAAGGGGATGGGAACCAGGCAGGAGTGTCCTCACACCAGTGGGGCCACATCAATAAAGGTGAGGAAACCGGTACATGTGGCCTTAAACCAGAGGACCTACATCACAAAGGGGCTGGGAGTGAGTCAGGAAGTAGGAGCATAAAAACACAGGACCCAAAGAATAAAAAAGGTAAGGAATCCAGCAGTAGGAACCTCCCAGCAGTCGGCTCAGAGCACAGAGTCTATGGGATCTAGGCCTGAGTGAACTAACACCAGAGAGACAACATCATGAAACGGTGAACAACACAGGTGTTGGGACCTTAGAGCAGAAGGCCCACATGCCCATGGGGATGGGAACCTCGCAGGAGTGTCCTCGCACCACTTAGCACGTATCAGAAAATGTGGGTACCCAGCAGTTAGGGCCTGACGCTAGAGGGCCCCCATCACCGAGGGGAGGAGGCTCCCAGCAGGCTCCAAGTGCCACAAGAGGGCCGATGTTGCCCAGGTGGGGTGTGCCAGCCAGGCAGGAGTGACCTCACAGCAGAGGGCCCACCTCACAGAAGGGTGAGGAACCCAGCCAGGATCAGACTCTCACCAGAGGGCCCACATCATCAAGGGGATAGGAAGCAGGCAGGAGTGTCCTCACACCAGTGTGGCCACATCATCCAAAGGCGAGGGACCCAGCACACGTGGCCTCACACCAGAGGACACACATCACCAAGGGACTGGGAGTGAGGCAGGCAGGAGGAGTCTCAAAACAGAGGGTCCATAGAAGAAAAAAGGTGAGGAATCCCGCAGTTGGAACCTCCCAGCAGGTGGCCAGGAGCAGCGAGGCTATGGGATCCAGGCCGGAGAGAACTCACAGCAGAGGGCCCTCATCATGAAACTGAGCAACCCACGGTTGGGACCTCAGAGCAGAAGGCCCACATTCCCATGGGGTTGGGAACCTGGCACGAGTGTACTCGAACCACAGGGCGCATATCAGAAAATATTGGGAGCCCAGGAATTAGGGCCTGACGCCAGAGGGCCCTCATTACCGAGGGCAGGAGACCCCCAGCAGGCACCAAATCCCACCAGAGGGCCGACTTCGCCAAGGCGGGGTGTGCCAGCCAGGCAGGAGTGACGTCAGAGAAGAGGGCCCACCTCACAGAAGTGTGAGGAACCCAACCAGGATCAGACTCTCAGCGGATGGCCCACATCACCAAGGGGATGGGAACCAGGCAGGAGTGTCCTCACACCAGTGGGGCCACATCAGCCAAAGGTGAGGAACCCAGCACATGTGGCCTCAAACCACAGGACACACATCACCAAGGGGCTGGGAGTGAGGCAGGTGTCCGGAGGGGCACATTTAACTCTAATTTCCCACCAGGAAGAGGAATTAACCAAAGGCTCAGAGTGCCGTGCCAGACCCTGATTATGGCCTAAAGCAAACCTGCGGTTCTGTGGCCAGCTTTCAAGGAAACGAGTTAAGAAAGGAAATCACAGGCACTGTAATTCACAAACCTGCAGAGTTATAAATGACAGCTATTGGCAAAAATATACTGAAGTAAGTCTGCAAAGAGGACTTCAAAACGAGGCAGAATTGCAGGAATCATATTTCAGGAGGTAGATTGGAATTGCGTTTAAAGCATGTGAAAAGCGGCAGATCTTTGACAGTGATGCACTTGGACAAAAGTGCGTAAACATTTTTTCCTGAATATATTCAGGAAAAAACACATATGCCCTTTTTGGCCAACCAAGCACTCGAGCAATGGAAATCCGCACTACAATGAAGTCTCATTTCCCATTCGTCAAAAGGGCCATCTGAAAAAAGTGTAAAATCCAGAAACACAGGACAGGCCATGGAGAACAGGGAGCCTTGTTATGCTGATGGGCGGGATGTAAATTGCCAACAGACACTCTGGAGATGTTTATGGTGTATCCTGAAACATCTGAAAAACAAAGATACAGACCCTAGGGCACTTCCACTTTTGGCCCTATAGCTTAGGAAAATTAAAATCAACAAGACACAGCCAACACCAAATCTAGGGCTGCTGTGTTTACAAGAACCTTGAGTCCAGTACAAATTAAATATCCCAGAAAGAAAAATATGGATAAAGGAGTTGTGCTACTTACGTACAATGGAATATCACTCAGCAATGAAATCAATGTCATCAGGCCTGTAGCAGCAAATTGAGTGGATTTAAGTATGATGATTCTAAGAGAAATATGTCACACAGAGAAAGGTAATTATCATAAGATATCACTAATAGAGAGAGTGTAAACTTGGCTACACATAAACTGAATTCCAAAACCGAACAGAGTCTCACATTTAGATAAAAACTTATGCTTGCTTAAGGGGAAAGTTGAGTTGCGGTGCTGTATAAAACCAGAGATTGAAATTAGCACACATACCGTTCCATAAGCCAAATATGTAATAGACAAGACCTACTCTTTGCTCAACGAAATAGACTCATCCATGGTGTATCACCTCACACCTGTTAGAATGGGCATCATCAGAAAATCTACAAACAACAAATGCTGGAAAGGGTGTGGAGATAAGGAACCCTCTTCCGCTATTGTTGGGAATGAAATTGATACAGTCAATGTGGAGAAAGTTATGGAGTTTCTTATAAAACTAAGAATAGAATTACCATATGATACAGCAGTCCCACTACTGGGCATATACCCAGACAAAACCATAAATCAAAAAGAGACATTCACCGCAATGTTCATTGCATCACTATTTACAATATCCAGGTAATGGAAGCAACCTAAATGCCCACAGACAGACGAATGCATAAAGAAGTGGTACATATATAAAATGGAATATTACTAAGCCATAAAAAGGAATGAAATTGGGTCATTTGTAGAGATGTTGATGGATCTAGAGACTGTCATACAGAGTGAAGTAAGTCAGAAAGAGAAAAAGAAATCTTGTCTATTAATGGCTATATGTGGAACCTAGACAAATTGTACAGATGAACCGTTTTGCAAGGCAGAAATAGAGCAACAGATGTAGACAACAAACGTATGGACACCAAGGGGGGAAAGCTGTTGGGGGGTGGTGGTGGGAGGAGTTGAGAGATTGGGATTGGCATGTATACATTTATATGTATAAAATAGATAACCAAAAAGAACCTGCTGTATAAAAAAATAAAATAAAATTCAAATTACAAAAAGTAAAACAGAAAAAATATTCTTCCCTTCACATACATGTATTTATATGAATAAATTATTTCCATGCTTATATCTGTAAATACAAAAAAGAGGAATAAAATCTACCTTGAACCAAAAAAGAAAAAAAAACAGAACCCACCAGCTACACAGAGGAAAACCGTATCAGGGCACTTGCTCCAGTTGTAAACAATTCTGAAGTTGGTCGGTGGTGGGGAATCATCTCCCATTCAGCCAGCAGGCCCCACGCAACAAGCGTCCTCATTGCAAAGCTGGGGGACCGTGCCGAGGCATCTGTGAGTAAACGTGGGCTGAGCCCCAGGCCAGCTGCTGCTGAAATGTTCCCACCCTTCCCAGGTAAAACACCTGAATATGTACAAGGACTTGAAAGCCTAGAGGAAGGGCCATGGAGCCACATGAGCGACAGCATGCCAGCCGACTTGGTGCCTGCAGGCCAGCCAGGATGGTCCTGGTCCTGGGTGCTCTTCTGGAAGCTTTCCATTTCCCTGCCTGAGATACCCCTGCTGTCCCGGCCCCCACTGCTTTCTTCCTCACTCACCTCTGCCCAGGGAGAAATTCCAGCGGCAGGTATGAGTGACACATCCTCTTCTTTAGCAGGTGGCATCTTGGCAACTGCTGCAGAAAGTCCAGCAGAGCCCCACTCACACTGGGCCACCCACAAAGCCGTGGCCTCTCACTCCCTCCCACCAGTCCAGCACCAAGACTGCTGACAGGGCAGAGAAAATGGCGTCAGGCACAGCTGCAGGGGCTCTTGCTGCCTGGAGCGGTGTTTATATTGATCTGAACCCAGGCACACCTGGGGAGGGCTGGCCGGCACGGTCAGGCTTCCCAGGCCAGCCAATAATCACCCCTCAGGGGCTCACAGTTGCAGAAACTGGAACTTGCTGAATCGGCCAGGTCCAAGGAACAGGTGTGGGCTCCTGAGAGTCAGGATAGACAAGGGGCTGCAGCTCTGGCTTGTTTTCTAATTATATTATCTGGCCCATGAGTGGGAGACAACTTCAAGAAAACACTCTCCTAATGAGAGGAACCCAGGAGTCAGGGAGAGGAGGGGTGGCTGGTGGGTGGAGACAGAGGCCTGGTGCCCCGGGTGCAGTGGAAGTCTCTGGAAAACCAGATGGAGGGAGGCCACACAGAGTGATGCCCAGGGTCACAGACCTGTCGGAGCTGCTGTTTGTTAGTTCAAGTCCTGCTCTGAGATGCTCTGTGTCAGATCTGAGTGACAGGTGAGCTGGGAGTGCTCTGCAATGAGGGCGATATGCACGGTTCCTGTGTTCCCAGCCCTGCCATGGTACCTGCAAGGGTAGCTCTGTATCCTGGGAGGGGCCTGACCACGAGAGCCCCATGGGCTGCAGGGGGAGCTGCCCAGGGAACACCATATCCTGGGAGGGTCCTGAACACGAGAGCGCCGTGGGCTGGGGTGGGGTACCTGCCCAGGTGAGCTCCATATCCTGGGATTGGCCTGACCTCGAGAGCCCCATGGGCTGCTGGAGTCCTGGTAAAGGATGTCAGGACAGTCAGTGAAGCCACCGAGGATATACCTCCAGTAGTTCCTAAATCCTACACCCTGCTGGTCATTCTACCAACCACCAGGACATGGTATTCTGTATTAGTCTTCAATGATGCCTTCTTTTGTATTCTATTAGTCCCAGAGTCACAAGAAATTTTGGCTTGTGAGTGGCAGGACTCAACATACAGCTAAAACAATACTTCCGGGCCGTGTTGCCCCAAGGGTTCAAAAATTCCCACACCATCTTTGGGGAAAGCTCAGCTAAAGACCTAAAAGTTCTACCTCTGGAAAAGGAAACACTCCTTCAATATGCAGACGACATTCTGATCACCAGCCCTACTAAGGAGACCTCTGAACTACGAAGCCAATAAAGGATACAAGTTGTCCAAGAAAAAGCTCAAATATCACAGACTACGGTGACCTGCCTGGGCTTCATTCTCACAGAAGGTCGGAGAAGCCCATCCCAGGAAAGGGAAGAAACAATTTACAGCCTTACCCATTTCTGAAACTAGAAGACAGCTTAGGGGTTCCTGGGGAGGCCAGGGTTTGCTGCTTCTGGATCCCTAACTACAGTCTACTAGCTCGGCCTCTATATGAAACACTGAAAGGAAAAGTTGATGATCCTTTTGAATAGAATGCAGAAGTGGCCTTTCAAGAATGGAAAGAGCAGTCAATTCAGACCCTTGCCCTGGAACTCCCTAATTTAGCTAAACCCTTTGACCTTTACATTCCTGGTGAACGGTGAATCGCCATTGGAGTATTAGTGCAAAACCTGGGACCACTTGAAATGGAACAATGCAAGAATGCGATCCAGGTAGGATAAACTACGGTCACCAAGGGGCTTGGCCCACCGCCACATCTGGCCAAGATACTGGCAGTATCTGATAACCTGGAAATCAGCAGCCCAAAAGACCACCTCCCTCCTAAGGAAAAAGGAACTCTCATGGTGATCCTAATCCCCAGCCATGCCCTGAAGTTGCAGGGTTTGCTCCGTGGGCACACTGATCTTGAGTGAGGAGGCCTTCCAACTCCAACCTCCATAGAGATAACCGGGGCAAAGGGGCACCATGACGACTCATGTGAAGGTGTCTGAACATGGAAATTTAACGCTCATTTCCCACCAGGAAGAGGAATTAACGAAAGGCTCAGCATGCCATGCCGGAACCATATTAGGGCCTGAAGCAATCCTGCGGGTTTGCGGCCAGCTCACAAGAAAGCGAGTTGAAGAAAGGAGCTCAGGGGCAATGTAATTCACAAAATTGCAGAGTAATGAATGACAGCTATCGTCCAAAAATGTTTTGAAGTAAGTCTTCGAAGAGGACGTGAAATTGGGGCAGAATTTCAGGAAAACGATTTCAGGGGGTAGACTGGAATTGCACTTAAAGAATAAGATTAGAGGCAGAATGTCGACAATGATGCACTTGGCCAAAAAGGGCGTATGCGTTTTTTCCTGAATATATTCAGGAAAAAACGCATACGCCCTTTTTGGCCAACCAAGCAACCGTGTAAAGGAAATGTGTACTACAATGAAGTCTCACTGCCCCCCGGTCAAAAGGGCCATCTGAAAAATGTGTAAATTCCAGAAAGGCACGACAGGTCATGGAGAACAGGGAGCCTTGTTATGCTGATGGGCGGGATGTAAATTGCCAACAACCACTCTGGAGAAAAGTATGGTGTTTCCTGAAACACGTAGGAAACAAAGCAACACAGCCTATGGCACTTCCACTTATGGTCCTATAGCATAGAGAAATTAAAATCAAAAACACACAGCCACCCCAAAATTTGGGATGGCTCTTTTTACAAGAACCTCGTCTACGGTACAAGTTAAATATCCGAGAAAGCAAAAAATGGATAAAGAAGTTGTGGTACGCACGTACAATGGAATATCACTCAGCAATGAAACCTACGTCATCAGGCCCATAGCGGCATAATGAGTGGATTCAGGTACGATGATTCTACGAGAAATAAGTCACACAGAAAAAGAAACATCATAAGATATCACTAATACAAGGATTGTAAACTTGGCCACACATGAACTGAATTACAAAACAGAACAGGGTCTCAAATTTAGAAAACCAACTTATGCTTGCTTATGGGGAAAGGTGAGTTGGGGTGCTGCATAAAACCAGAGATTGAAATTAGCACAGATACCGTTCCATAAGCCAAATATATAATGGACAAGCCCTACTCCTTGCTCAACGAAATGGACTCAACACCCCATATTCAACGCCTGGCAAGATACCTGACAAGTAAGAATCTTAAAACCCATGGATTTATATGTCTCCATAAGGAAATCAAGCGTGTGTACAGCGGCCTAAACGCAGCAGTGAAAATCCGATAAATCCCATTATCAAAATAAATTTCAAAAACAAAACAAAATGACAGTGAAATAGAGAGCAATTCTTAAATAATTCATTCAGGCTTTGTGATGCAACCTGGATTTACCACATCTACACCCAGAGCTGGGTGAGACATAAGGCTGGACACTTCGGGCTGATAGCATTGGTGAGGTTCGGTGAGCAAACGCAGACCCTTTGAAGTCATACTGCATGGTAACCATTCCATGGGTCCCAACTCTCCAGGTTTAAGGAATTCTTCCTTCAGCTAAAACATGCATGGGAAACCCACAGTACTGTGCACTGTGTGACCGGGAAACGTTTTCAAATGCATCTCAGTTATCGTCCCCTGGTACTCGGGTTCACCATTCCAGACGCTTTACTAACACTCTCCCCACTTGGAGAGTCAGTGCCATTAAACTCCTGTTTGGCACAGTTTGCAATTTCTGCGTAAGATGTACAGGAATAGGGAGAACCAATGAGAGACTAGCTGTAGGTGCCTGCACGGGCAAAAGGAACACTCATTTCCTACCAGGAAGAGGAATTAAACAAAGGCTCAGCATGCCCTGCCGGAAAGAGATTATGGCCTGAAGCAATCCTGCGGTTTTGCGGCCAGCTCACAAGAAAGCGAGTTGAAGACATGAGCTCAGGGGCACTGTAATTCAAAAACCTGAATTGTTATGAATGACAGCTATCGTCCAAAAATGTATTGAAATAAGTCTTCGAAGAGGTCTTGTAAGCGGGGCAGAATTTCAGGAAAACGATTTCAGGGGGTAGACTGGAATTGTACTAAAAGCATAGGAAAAGAGGCAGAATGTCGACAACGATGCACTTGGCCAAAAAGGGCGTATGCGTTTTTTCCTGAATATATTCAGAAAAAAACGCATACGCCCTTTTTGGCCAACCAAGCAAGCGTGTAAAGGAAATCTGCACTACAATGAAGTCTCACTGCCCTCCCGGTCAAAAGGGCCATCTGAAAAAAGTGTAAAATCCAGAAAGGCAGGACAGGTCATGGAGAACAGGGAGCCTTGTCATGCTGATGGGCGGGATGTAAATTGCCAACAACCACTCTGGAGAAGTGTATGGTGTTTCCAGAAACACGTAGGAAACAAAGCAACACAGCCTAAGGCACTTCCACTTATGGTCCTAGAGTTTAGGGAAATTAAAATCAAAAACACACAGCCACCCCAAAGTTTGGGATGGCTCTGTTTACAAGAACCTCATCTATGGTAGCAGTTAAATATCCCAGAAAGCATAAAATGGATAAAGAAGTTGTGGTACGCACGTACAATGGAATATCACTCAGCAATAAAATCTACGTCATCAGGACCGTAGCGGCATAATGAGTGGATTCAGGTACGATGATTCTATGAGAAATAAGTCAGACAGAAAAAGAAACATCATAATATATCAGTAATACACGGAATGTAAACTTGGCTACCCATGAACTGAATTACAAAACAGAACAGGGTCTCAAATTTAGCAAACCAACTTATGCTTGCTTATGGGGAAAGGTCAGTTGGGATGCTGCATAAAACCAGAGATTGAAATTAGCACAGATACCGTTCCATAAGCCAAATATATAATAGACAAAACCTACTCCTTGCTCAACGAAATGGACTCAAAACCCTATATTCAACGCCTGGGAAGATACCTGACAAGTAAGAATCTTAAAACCCATGGATTTATATGTCTCCATAAGGAAATCAAGCGTGTGTACAGTGGCCTAAAAGCAGCACTGAAAATCCGATAAATCCCATTATCAAAATGAATTTCAAAAACAAAACACAATGACAGTGAAATAGAGAGCAATTCTTAAATAATTCATTCAGGGCTTGTGATGCAACCTGTATTTACCACATCTACACCCAGAGCTGGATGAGACATAAGGCTGGACACTTCAGCCGGATAGCATTGGTGAGGTTTGGTGAGCAAACGCAGACCCTTTGAAGTCATACTGCATGGTACCCATTCCATGGGTCCCAACTCTCCAGGTTTAAGGGATTCTTCCTTCAGCTAAAACATGCATGGGAAACCCAGAGTATGGTCCACCGTGTGATTGGGAAACGTTTTCAAATGCATCTCAGTTTTCGTCCCCTGGTACTCGGGTTCAACATTTGAACGCTTTACTAACACTCTCCCCAGTTGGAGAGTCAGTGCCATTAACCTCCTGTTTGGCACAGTTTGCAATTTCTGCGCAAGATGAACAGGAATAGGGAGAAGCAATGAGAGACTAGCTGTAGGTGTCTGCACGGGCAAATGGAACGCTCATTTCCCACCAGGAAGAGGAATTAACCAAAGGCTCAGCGTGCCCTGCCGGAAAAAGATTAGGGCCTGAAGCAATCCTGCGGTTTTGCGGCCAGCTCACAAGAAAGCGAGTTGAAGAAATGAGCTCAGGGGCACTGTAATTCACAAACCTGCAGAGTTATGAATGACAGCTATCGTCCAAAAATGTATTGAAGTAAGTCTTCGAAGAGGACTTGAAAGCGGGGCAGAATTTCAGAAAAACGATTTCAGGGGGTAGACTGGAATTGTACTAAAAGCATAGGAAAAGAGGCAGAATGTCGACAATGATGCACTTGGCCAAAAAGAGCGTATGCGTTTTTTCCTGAATATATTCAGGAAAAAACGCACACGCCCTTTTTGGCCAACCAAGCAAGCCTGTAAAGGAAATCTGCACTACAATGAAGTCTCACTGCCCCCCGGTCAAAAAGGCCATCTGAAAAAAGTGTAAAATCCAGAAAGGCAGGACAGGTCATGGAGAACAGGGAGCCTTGTTATGCTGATGGGCGGATTTAAATTGCCAACAGCCACTCTGGAAAAGTGTATGGTGTTTCCTGAAACATGTAGGAAACAAAGCAACACAGCCTATGGCACTTCCACTTATGGTCCTATAGCTTAGGGAAATTAAAATCAAAAACACCCAGCCACCCCAAAGTTTGGGATGGCTCTGTTTACAAGAACCTCATCTATGGTAGCAGTTAAATATCCCAGAAAGCATAAAATGGATAAAGAAGTTGTGGTACGCACGTACAATGGAATATCACTCAGCAATAAAATCTATGTCATCAGGACCGTAGCGGCATAATGAGTGGATTCAGGTACGATGATTCTATGAGAAATAAGTCAGACAGAAAAAGAAACATCATAATATATCAGTAATACACGGAATGTAAACTTGGCTACCCATGAACTGAATTACAAAACAGAACAGGGTCTCAAATTTAGAAAACCAACTTATGCTTGCTTATGGGGAAAGGTCAGTTGGGATGCTGCATAAAACCAGAGATTGAAATTAGCACAGATACCGTTCCATAAGCCAAATATATAATAGACAAAACCTACTCCTTGCTCAACGAAATGGACTCAAAACCCTATATTCAACGCCTGGGAAGATACCTGACAAGTAAGAATCTTAAAACCCATGGATTTATATGTCTCCATAAGGAAATCAAGCATGTGTACAGTGGCCTAAAAGCAGCAGTGAAAATCCGATAAATCCCATTATCAAAATGAATTTCAAAAACAAAACACAATGACAGTGAAATAGAGAGCAATTCTTAAATAATTCATTCAGGGCTTGTGATGCAACCTGTATTTACCACATCTACACCCAGAGCTGGATGAGACATAAGGCTGGACACTTCAGCCGGATAGCATTGGTGAGGTTCGGTGAGCAAACGCAGACCCTTTGAAGTCATACTGCATGGTACCCATTCCATGGGTCCCAACTCTCCAGGTTTAAGGGATTCTTCCTTCAGCTAAAACATGCATGGGAAACCCAGAGTATGGTCCACCGTGTGATTGGGAAACGTTTTCAAATGCATCTCAGTTTTCGTCCCCTGGTACTCGGGTTCAACATTTGAACGCTTTACTAACACTCTCCCCAGTTGGAGAGTCAGTGCCATTAACCTCCTGTTTGGCACAGTTTGCAATTTCTGCGCAAGATGAACAGGAATAGGGAGAAGCAATGAGAGACTAGCTGTAGGTGTCTGCACGGGCAAATGGAACGCTCATTTCCCACCAGGAAGAGGAATTAACCAAAGGCTCAGCGTGCCCTGCCGGAAAAAGATTAGGGCCTGAAGCAATCCTGCGGTTTTGCGGCCAGCTCACAAGAAAGCGAGTTGAAGACATGAGCTCAGGGGCACTGTAATTCACAAACCTGCAGAGTTATGAATGACAGCTATCGTCCAAAAATGTATTGAAGTAAGTCTTCGAAGAGGACTTGAAAGCGGGGCAGAATTTCAGAAAAACGATTTCAGGGGGTAGACTGGAATTGTACTAAAAGCATAGGAAAAGAGGCAGAATGTCGACAATGATGCCCTTGGCCAAAAAGGGCGGATGCGTTTTTTCCTGAATATATTCAGGAAAAAACGCATACGCCCTTTTTGGCCAACCAAGCAAGCGTGTAATGGAAATCTGCACTACAATGAAGTCTCACTGCCCCCCGGTCAAAAGGGCCATCTGAAAAAAGAGTAAAATCCAGAAAGACAGGACAGGTCATGGAGAACAGGGAGACTTGTCATGCTGATGGGCGGGATGTAAATTGCCAACAACCACTCTGGAGAAGTGTATGGTGTTTCCAGAAACACGTAGGAAACAAAGCAACACAGCCTATGGCACTTCCACTTATGATCCTATAGCTTAGGGAAATTAAAATCAAAAACACACAGCCACCCCAGAGTTTGGGATGGCTCTGTTTACAAGAACCTCGTCTACGGTACAAGTAAAATATCCCAGAAAGCAAAAAATGGATAAAGAAGTTGTGGTACGCACGTACAATGGAATATCACTCACCAATGAAATCTATGTCATCAGGCCCGTCGCGGCATATTGAGTGGATCCATGTACGATGATTCTAAGTGAAATAAGTCACACAGAAAATGAAACATCATAAGATATCACTAATGCACGGAATGTAAACTTGGCTACACATGAACTGAATTACAAAACAGAACAGGGTCTCAAATTTAGAACACCAACTTATGCTTGCTTATGGGGAAAGGTGAGGTGGGGTGCTGCATAAAACCAGAGATAGAAATTAGCACACATAGCTTTCCATAAGCCAAATATGTAATAGTCAAGATTTACACCTTGCTCAACGAAATGGACTAAACACACCATATTCAACTCCTAGGATTACACATGACTAGTAAGAATCTTCAAACCCATGGATTTATATGTCTCCGTAAGAGAATCAAGTGTGTGTACAGCTGCATGAAGGCAGCAGAGAAAATCCGATAAATCCCATTATCAAAATAAACTACAAAAACAAACACAATGACAGTGAAATAGAGAGCAATTCTTAAATAATTCATTCAGGGCTTGTGATGCAACCTGGATTTACCACATCTACACCTAGAGCTGAGTGAGACATAAGGTTCGACACTTTGGGCTGATAGCATTGGTGAGGTTCGGTGAGAAAATGCAGGCCATTTGAAGTCATACTGCATGGTACCCATTGCATGGGTCCCACCTCTCCAGGTTTAAGGGATTCTTCCTTCAGGTAAAACACGCATGGGAAACCCAGAATATGGTCCACCGTGTGACCGGGAAACCTTTTTAAATGCATCTCAGTTTTCTTCCCCTCATACTCGGTTTTACCATTCCAGACGCTTTACTAACTCTTTCCCCAATTGGAGAGTCAGTGCCTTTAACCTCCTGTTTGGCACAGTTTGGAATTTCTGAGCAAGATGAACAGGAATAGGGAGAACCAATGAGAGATTAGCTGTAGGTGTCTGCACGAGCAAATTTAACGCTCATTTCCCATCAGGAAGAGGAATTAGCCAAAGGCTCAACATGCCGTGCCGGAACCAGATTAGGGCCTGAAGCAATCCTGCGGTTTTGCGGCCAGCTCACAAGAAAGCGAGTTGAAGAATGGAGCTCAGGGGCACTGTAATTCACAAACCTGCAGAGTTATAAATGACAGCTATCGTCCAAAAATATATTGAAGTAAGGCTGCAAAGAGGACTTGAACGCGGGGCAGAATTCCAGGAATACGATTTCAGGAGGTAGATGGGAAGTCCTCTGAAAGTATAGGAGAAGAGGCAGAACTTCGACAATGATGCACTTGGTCAAAAAGGGCATATGCGTTTCTTCCAGGGCCCTCATTAAAGAGGGTAGGAGGCTCCCAGCATGCTTCAGTGGCCAACAGAGGGCCTACGTCGCCAAGGCGACGTGAGCCATCCAGGCAGGAGTGACCTCACATCAGAGCGCCCACCTCACAGAAGGGTAAGGAACCCAGTCATGATCAGACTCTCACCAGAGTGCCCACATAAGCAAGGGGCTGGGAATCAGGCACGAGTGTCCTCACACCCGTGGGGCCACATCATCGAAAGTTGAGGTACCCAGCACATGTGGCCTCAAACCAGAAGACCCACATCACCATGGGTCTCAGAGCGAGGCAGGCAGGATTAACCTCAAAACACATGGCCCATTGTATAAAAAGGTGAGGAATCCAGCAGTTGGAACATCCCAGCAGGTGGCCCAGAGCACCGAGGCTATGGGATCCAGGCAGTGATGAACTCACAACAGAGGGCCCTCATCGTGATACTGTAAGCAACCCAGCCGTTGTGACCTCAGAGCACAAGGCCCACATCCCCATGGGGAAGGGAACCAAGCAGGAGTGTCATCGCACCAGTGGGCACACAACAGAAAATGTGGGGAGCCCAGCAGTTAGGGCCGGACGCCAGAGGGCCCTCATCACTGAGGAGAGGAGGCTCCCAGCAAGCTCCAACTGCTACCAGAGGGCCGACGTCGCCAATGCGGGGTGTGCCAGCCAGGCAGGAGTGACCTCAGAGCAGAGGGCCAACCACACAAAAGTGTGAGGAACCCAAAGAGGATCAGACTCTCACCAGAGGGCCCACATCACCAAGGGAATGGAAACCAGGCAGGAGTGTCCTCACACCAGTGGGGCCACATCACCGAAATGTGACGGACCCAGCACACGTGGCCTCAAACTACAGGACACACATCACCAAGGGGCTGGGAGTGAGGCAGGCAGGAGGAGCCTCAAAACAGAGGGCCCATTGCGTAAAAAAGGTGAGGAATCCCGCAGTTGGAACCTCCCAGCAGGCGGCCAGGAGCAGCGAGGCTATGGGATCCAGGCCTGACTGAACTCAAAACAGAGGGCCCACATTCTGACACTGTGAGCAACCCAGCCGTTGGGACAACAGAGCAGAAAGCCCACATCCCCTAGGGAAGGGACCCTGGCTGGAGTGTACTCACACGACAGGGCGCACATCAGAAAATTTTGGGAGCCCATGAGTTAGGGCCTGACGCCAGAGGGCCCTCATTACCGAGGGGAGGAGACTCCCAGCAGGCACCAACTCCCAACTGAGGGCCCACATCGCCAACGTGACGTGTGCCAGCCAGGCAGGAGTGACCTCACAGCAGAGGGCCCACCTCCCAGAAGTGTGAGGAATCCAGACAGGATCAGACTCTCACAAGAGGGCCCCAATCACCAAGGGGATGGGAACCAGGCAGGAGTGTCCTCACACCAGTGGGGCCACATCAATAAAGGTGAGGAAACCGGTACATGTGGCCTTAAACCAGAGGACCTACATCACAAAGGGGCTGGGAGTGAGTCAGGAAGTAGGAGCATAAAAACACAGGACCCAAAGAATAAAAAAGGTAAGGAATCCAGCAGTAGGAACCTCCCAGCAGTCGGCTCAGAGCACAGAGTCTATGGGATCTAGGCCTGAGTGAACTAACACCAGAGAGACAACATCATGAAACGGTGAACAACACAGGTGTTGGGACCTTAGAGCAGAAGGCCCACATGCCCATGGGGATGGGAACCTCGCAGGAGTGTCCTCGCACCACTTAGCACGTATCAGAAAATGTGGGTACCCAGCAGTTAGGGCCTGACGCTAGAGGGCCCCCATCACCGAGGGGAGGAGGCTCCCAGCAGGCTCCAAGTGCCACAAGAGGGCCGATGTTGCCCAGGTGGGGTGTGCCAGCCAGGCAGGAGTGACCTCACAGCAGAGGGCCCACCTCACAGAAGGGTGAGGAACCCAGCCAGGATCAGACTCTCACCAGAGGGCCCACATCATCAAGGGGATAGGAAGCAGGCAGGAGTGTCCTCACACCAGTGTGGCCACATCATCCAAAGGCGAGGGACCCAGCACACGTGGCCTCACACCAGAGGACACACATCACCAAGGGACTGGGAGTGAGGCAGGCAGGAGGAGTCTCAAAACAGAGGGTCCATAGAAGAAAAAAGGTGAGGAATCCCGCAGTTGGAACCTCCCAGCAGGTGGCCAGGAGCAGCGAGGCTATGGGATCCAGGCCGGAGAGAACTCACAGCAGAGGGCCCTCATCATGAAACTGAGCAACCCACGGTTGGGACCTCAGAGCAGAAGGCCCACATTCCCATGGGGTTGGGAACCTGGCAGGAGTGTACTCGAACCACAGGGCGCATATCAGAAAATATTGGGAGCCCAGGAATTAGGGCCTGACGCCAGAGGGCCCTCATTACCGAGGGCAGGAGACACACAGCAGGCACCAAATCCCACCAGAGGGCCGACTTCGCCAAGGCGGGGTGTGCCAGCCAGGCAGGAGTGACGTCAGAGAAGAGGGCCCACCTCACAGAAGTGTGAGGAACCCAACCAGGATCAGACTCTCAGCGGATGGCCCACATCACCAAGGGGATGGGAACCAGGCAGGAGTGTCCTCACACCAGTGGGGCCACATCAGCCAAAGGTGAGGAACCCAGCACATGTGGCCTCAAACCACAGGACACACATCACCAAGGGGCTGGGAGTGAGGCAGGTGTCCGGAGGGGCACATTTAACTCTAATTTCCCACCAGGAAGAGGAATTAACCAAAGGCTCAGAGTGCCGTGCCAGACCCTGATTATGGCCTAAAGCAAACCTGCGGTTCTGTGGCCAGCTTTCAAGGAAACGAGTTAAGAAAGGAAATCACAGGCACTGTAATTCACAAACCTGCAGAGTTATAAATGACAGCTATTGGCAAAAATATACTGAAGTAAGTCTGCAAAGAGGACTTCAAAACGAGGCAGAATTGCAGGAATCATATTTCAGGAGGTAGATTGGAATTGCGTTTAAAGCATGTGAAAAGCGGCAGATCTTTGACAGTGATGCACTTGGACAAAAGTGCGTAAACATTTTTTCCTGAATATATTCAGGAAAAAACACATATGCCCTTTTTGGCCAACCAAGCACTCGAGCAATGGAAATCCGCACTACAATGAAGTCTCATTTCCCATTCGTCAAAAGGGCCATCTGAAAAAAGTGTAAAAACCAGAAACACAGGACAGGCCATGGAGAACAGGGAGCCTTGTTATGCTGATGGGCGGGATGTAAATTGCCAACAGACACTCTGGAGATGTTTATGGTGTATCCTGAAACATCTGAAAAACAAAGATACAGACCCTAGGGCACTTCCACTTTTGGCCCTATAGCTTCGGAAAATTAAAATCAACAAGACACAGCCAACACCAAAGTTAGGGCTGCTGTGTTTACAAGAACCTTGAGTCCAGTACAAATTAAATATCCCAGAAAGAAAAATATGGATAAAGGAGTTGTGCTACTTACGTACAATGGAATATCACTCAGCAATGAAATCAATGTCATCAGGCCTGTAGCAGCAAATAGAGTGGATTTAAGTATGATGATTCTAAGAGAAATATGTCACACAGAGAAAGGTAATTATCATAAGATATCACTAATAGAGAGAGTGTAAACTTGGCTACACATAAACTGAATTCCAAAACCGAACAGAGTCTCACATTTAGATAAAAACTTATGCTTGCTTAAGGGGAAAGTTGAGTTGGGGTGCTGTATAAAACCAGAGATTGAAATTAGCACACATACCGTTCCATAAGCCAAATATGTAATAGACAAGACCTACTCTTTGCTCAACGAAATAGACTCATCCATGGTGTATCACCTCACACCTGTTAGAATGGGCATCATCAGAAAATCTACAAACAACAAATGCTGGAAAGGGTGTGGAGATAAGGAACCCTCTTCCGCTATTGTTGGGAATGAAATTGATACAGTCACTGTGGAGAAAGTTATGGAGTTTCTTATAAAACTAAGAATAGAATTACCATATGATACAGCAGTCCCACTACTGGGCATATACCCAGACAAAACCATAAATCAAAAAGAGACATTCACCGCAATGTTCATTGCATCACTATTTACAATATCCAGGTAATGGAAGCAACCTAAATGCCCACAGACAGACGAATGCATAAAGACGTGGTACATATATAAAATGGAATATTACTAAGCCATAAAAAGGAATGAAATTGGGTCATTTGTAGAGACGTTGATGGATCTAGAGACTGTCATACAGAGTGAAGTAAGTCAGAAAGAGAAAAAGAAATCTTGTCTATTAATGGCTATATGTGGAACCTAGACAAATTGTACAGATGAACCGTTTTGCAGGGCAGAAATAGAGCAACAGATGTAGACAACAAACGTATGGACACCAAGGGGGGAAAGCTGTTGGGGGGTGGTGGTGGGAGGAGTTGAGAGATTGGGATTGGCATGTATACATTTATATGTATAAAATAGATAACCAAAAAGAACCTGCTGTATAAAAAAATAAAATAAAATTCAAATTACAAAAAGTAAAACAGAAAAAATATTCTTCCCTTCACATACATGTATTTATATGAATAAATTATTTCCATGCTTATATCTGTAAATACAAAAAAGAGGAATAAAATCTACCTTGAACCAAAAAAGAAAAAAAAAACAGAACCCACCAGCTACACAGAGGAAAACCGTATCAGGGCACTTGCTCCAGTTGTAAACAATTCTGAAGTTGGTCGGTGGTGGGGAATCATCTCCCATTCAGCCAGCAGGCCCCACGCAACAAGCGTCCTCATTGCAAAGCTGGGGGACCGTGCCGAGGCATCTGTGAGTAAACGTGGGCTGAGCCCCAGGCCAGCTGCTGCTGAAATGTTCCCACCCTTCCCAGGTAAAACACCTGAATATGTACAAGGACTTGAAAGCCTAGAGGAAGGGCCATGGAGCCACATGAGCGACAGCATGCCAGCCGACTTGGTGCCTGCAGGCCAGCCAGGATGGTCCTGGTCCTGGGTGCTCTTCTGGAAGCTTTCCATTTCCCTGCCTGAGATACCCCTGCTGTCCCGGCCCCCACTGCTTTCTTCCTCACTCACCTCTGCCCAGGGAGAAATTCCAGCGGCAGGTATGGGTGACACATCCTCTTCTTTAGCAGGTGGCATCTTGGCAACTGCTGCAGAAAGTCCAGCAGAGCCCCACTCACACTGGGCCACCCACAAAGCCGTGGCCTCTCACTCCCTCCCACCAGTCCAGCCCCAAGACTGCTGACAGGGCAGAGAAAATGGCGTCAGGCACAGCTGCAGGGGCTCTTGCTGCCTGGAGCGGTGTTTATATTGATCTGAACCCAGGCACACCTGGGGAGGGCTGGCCGGCACGGTCAGGCTTCCCAGGCCAGCCAATAATCACCCCTCAGGGGCTCACAGTTGCAGAAACTGGAACTTGCTGAATCGGCCAGGTCCACGGAACAGGTGTGGGCTCCTGAGAGTCAGGATAGACAAGGGGCTGCAGCTCTGGCTTGTTTTCTAATTATATTATCTGGCCCATGAGTGGGAGACAACTTCAAGAAAACCCTCTCCTAATGAGAGGAACCCAGGAGTCAGGGAGAGGAGGGGTGGCTGGTGGGTGGAGACAGAGGCCTGGTGCCCCGGGTGCAGTGGAAGTCTCTGGAAAACCAGATGGAGGGAGGCCACACAGAGTGATGCCCAGGGTCACAGACCTGTCGGAGCTGCTGTTTGTTAGTTCAAGTCCTGCTCTGAGATGCTCTGTGTCAGATCTGAGTGACAGGTGAGCTGGGAGTGCTCTGCAATGAGGGCGATATGCACGGTTCCTGTGTTCCCAGCCCTGCCATGGTACCTGCAAGGGTAGCTCTGTATCCTGGGAGGGGCCTGACCACGAGAGTCCCATGGGCTGCAGGGGGAGCTGCCCAGGGAACCCCATATCCTGGGAGGGTCCTGAACACGAGAGCCCCGTGGGCTGGGGTGGGGTACCTGCCCAGGTGAGCTCCATATCCTGGGATTGGCCTGACCTCGAGAGCCCCATGGGCTGCTGGAGTCCTGGTAAAGGATGTCAGGACAGTCAGTGAAGCCACCGAGGATATACCTCCAGTAGTTCCTAAATCCTACACCCTGCTGGTCATTCTACCAACCACCAGGACATGGTATTCTGTATTAGTCTTCAATGATGCCTTCTTTTGTATTCTATTAGTCCCAGAGTCACAAGAAATTTTGGCTTGTGAGTGGCAGGACTCAACATACAGCTAAAACAATACTTCCGGGCCGTGTTGCCCCAAGGGTTCAAAAATTCCCACACCATCTTTGGGGAAAGCTCAGCTAAAGACCTAAAAGTTCTACCTCTGGAAAAGGAAACACTCCTTCAATATGCAGACGACATTCTGATCGCCAGCCCTACTAAGGAGACCTCTGAACTACGAAGCCAATAAAGGATACAAGTTGTCCAAGAAAAAGCTCAAATATCACAGACTACGGTGACCTGCCTGGGCTTCATTCTCACAGAAGGTCGGAGAAGCCCATCCCAGGAAAGGGAAGAAACAATTTACAACCTTACCCATTTCTGAAACTAGAAGACAGCTTAGGGGTTCCTGGGGAGGCCAGGGTTTGCTGCTTCTGGATCCCTAACTACAGTCTACTAGCTCGGCCTCTATATGAAACACTGAAAGGAAAAGGTGATGATCCTTTTGAATAGAATGCAGAAGTGGCCTTTCAAGAATGGAAAGAGCAGTCAATTCAGACCCTTGCCCTGGAACTCCCTAATTTAGCTAAACCCTTTGACCTTTACATTCCTGGTGAACGGTGAATCGCCATTGGAGTATTAGTGCAAAACCTGGGACCACTTGAAATGGAACAATGCAAGAATGCGATCCAGGTAGGATAAACTACGGTCACCAAGGGGCTTGGCCCACCGCCACATCTGGCCAAGATACTGGCAGTATCTGATAACCTGGAAATCAGCAGCCCAAAAGGCCACCTCCCTCCTAAGGAAAAAGGAACCCTCGTGGTGATCCTAACCCCCAGCCATGCCCTGAAGTTGCAGGGTTTGCTCCGTGGGCACACTGATCTTGAGTGAGGAGGCCTTCCAACTCCAACCTCCATAGAGATAACCGGGGCAAAGGGGCACCATGACGACTCATGTGAAGGTGTCTGAACATGGAAATTTAACGCTCATTTCCCACCAGGAAGAGGAATTAACCAAAGGCTCAGCATGCCATGCCGGAACCATATTAGGGCCTGAAGCAATCCTGCGGGTTTGCAGCCAGCTCACAAGAAAGCGAGTTGAAGAAAGGAGCTCAGGGGCACTGTAATTCACAAAACTGCAGAGTAATGAATGACAGCTATCGTCCAAAAATGTTTTGAAGTAAGTCTTCGAAGAGGACTTGAAATCGGGGCAGAATTTCAGGAAAACGACTTCAGGGGGTAGACTGGAATTGCACTTAAAGAATAAGATTAGAGGCAGAATGTCGACAATGATGCACTTGGCCAAAAAGGGCGTATGCGTTTTTTCCTGAATATATTCAGGAAAAAACGCATACGCCCTTTTTGGCCAACCAAGCAACCGTGTAAAGGAAATGTGTACTACAATGAAGTCTCACTGCCCCCCGATCAAAAGGGCCATCTGAAAAATGTGTAAATTCCAGAAAGGCACGACAGGTCATGGAGAACAGGGAGCCTTGTTATGCTGATGGGCGGGATGTAAATTGCCAACAGCCACTCTGGAGAAGTGTATGGTGTTTCCTGAAACACGTAGGAAACAAAGCAACACAGCCTATGGCACTTCCACTTATGGTCCTATAGCATAGAGAAATTAAAATCAAAAACACACAGCCACCCCAAAATTTGGGATGGCTCTGTTTACAAGAACCTCGTCTACGGTACAAGTTAAATATCCGAGAAAGCAAAAAATGGATAAAGAAGTTGTGGTACGCACGTACAATGGAATATCACTCAGCAATGAAATCTACGTCATCAGGCCCGTAGCGGCATAATGAGTGGATTCAGGTATGATGATTCTACGAGAAATAAGTCACACAGAAAAAGAAACATCATAAGATATCACTAATACACGGAATGTAAACTTGGCTACCCATGAACTGAATTACAAAACAGAACAGGGTCTCAAATTTAGAAAACCCACTTATGCTTACTTATGGGGAAAGGTGAGTTGGGGTGCTGCATAAAACCAGAGATTGAAATTAGCACAGATACCGTTCCATAAGCCAAATATATAATAGACAAGACCTACACCTTGCTCAACGAAATGGACTCAACACCCCATATTCAACGCCTGGCAAGATACCTGACAAGTAAGAATCTTAAAACCCATGGATTTATATGTCTCCATAAGGAAATCAAGCGTGTGTACAGCGGCCTAAACGCAGCAGAGAAAATCCGATAAATCCCATTATCAAAATAAATTTCAAAAACAAAACACAATGACAGTGAAATAGAGAGCAATTCTTAAATAATTCATTCAGGGCTTGTGATGCAACCTGGATTTCCCACATCTACACCCAGAGCTGGGTGAGACATAAGGCTGGACACATCGGGCTGATAGCATTGGTGAGGTTCGGTGAGCAAACGCAGACCCTTTGAAGTCATACTGCATGGTACCCATTCCATGGGTTCCAAATTTCCAGGTTTAAGGGATTCTTCCTTCAGCTAAAACATGCATGGGAAACCCATAGTATGGTCCACCGTGTGATTGGGAAACGTTTTCAAATGCATCTCAGTTTTCGTCCCCTGGTACTCGGGTTCACCATTCCAGACGCTTTACTAACACTCTCCCCACTTGGAGAGTCAGTGCATTTAACTTCCTGTTTGGCACACTTTGCAATTTCTGTGCAAGATGAACAGGAATAGGGAGAAGCAATGAGAAACTAGCTGTAGGTGTCTGCACGGGCAAATGGAACGCTCATTTCCCACCAGGAAGAGGAATTAACCAAAGGCTCAGCGTGCCCTGCCGGAAAGAGATTAGGGCCTGAAGCAATCCTGCGGTTTTGCGGCCAGCTCACAAGAAAGCGGGTTGAAGAAATGAGCTCAGGGGCACTGTAATTCACAAACCTGCAGAGTTATGAATGACAGCTATCGTCCAAAAATGTATTGAAGTAAGTCTTCGAAGAGGACTTGATAGCGGGGCAGAATTTCAGGAAAACGATTTCAGGGGGTAGACTGGAATTGTACTAACAGCATAGGAAAAGAGGCAGAATGTCGACAATGATGCACTTGGCCAAAAAGGGCGTATGCGTTTTTTCCTGAATATATTCAGGAAAAAACGCATACGCCCTTTTTGGCCAACCAAGCAAGCGTGTAATGGAAATCTGCACTACAATGAAGCCTCACTGCCCCCCGGTCAAAAGTGCCATCTGAAAAAAATGTAAAATCCAGAAAGTCAAGACAGGTCGTGGAGAACAAGGAGCCTTGTCATGCTGATGGGCGGGATGTAAATTGCCAACAACCACTCTGGAGAAGTGTATGGTGTTTCCAGAAACACGTAGGAAACAAAGCAACACAGCCTATGGCACTTCCACTTATGGTCCTATAGCTTAGGGAAATTAAAATCAAAAACACACAGCCACCCCAGAGTTTGGGACGGCTCTGTTTACAAGAACCTCGTCTATGGTACAAGTAAAATATCCCAGAAAGCAAAAAATGGATAAAGAAGTTGTGGTACGCACGTACAATGGAATATCACTCAGCAATGAAATCTATGTCATCAGGCCCGTAGCGGCATAATGAGTGGATTCAGGTACGATGATTCTACGAGAAATAAGTCACACAGAAAAAGAAACATCATAAGATATCACTAATACACGGAATGTAAAGTAGGATACACATGAACTGAATTACAAAACAGAACAGGGTCTCAAATTTAGAAAACCAACTTATGCTTGCTTATGGGGAAAGGTGAGTTGGGGTGCTGCATAAAACCAGAGATTGAAATTAGCACAGATACCGTTCCATAAGCCAAATATATAATAGACAAGCCCTACTCCTTGCTCAACGAAATGGACTCAACACCCCATATTCAACGCCTGGCAAGATACCTGACAAGTAAGAATCTTAAAACCCATGGATTTATATGTCTCCATAAGGAAATCAAGCGTGTGTACAGCGGCCTAAACGCAGCAGTGAAAATCCGATAAATCCCATTATCAAAATAAATTTCAAAAACAAAACACAATGACAGTGAAATAGAGAGCAATTCTTAAATAATTCATTCAGGGCTTGTAATGCAACCTGGATTTTCCACATCTACACCCAGAGCTGGGTGAGACATAAGGCTGGGCACTTCGGGCTGATAGCATTGTGAGGTTAGGTGAGCAAACGCAGACCCTTTGAAGTCATACTGCATGGTACCCATTCCATGGGTCCCAACTCTCCAGGTTTAAGGGATTCTTCCTTCAGCAAAAACATGCATGGGAAACCCAGACTATCGTCCGCTGTGTGATTGGGAAACGTTTTCAAATGCATCTCAGTTTTCGTCCCCTGGTACTTGGTTTCACCATTCCAGACGCTTTACTAACACTCTCCCCACTTGGAGAGTCAGTGCCTTTAACCTCCTCTTTCGCACAGTTTGCAATTTCTGCGCCCGATATACAGGCATAGGGAGAACCAATGAGAGACTAGCTGTTGGTGTCTGCACGGGCAAATTGAATGCTCATTTCCCACCAGGAAGAGGAATTAACCAAAGGCTCAGCGTGCCATGTCGGAAACAGATTAGGGCCTGAAGCAATCCTGCGGTTTTGCGGCCAGCTCACAAGAAAACGAGTTGAAGAAAGGAGCTCAGGGGCACTGTAATTCACAAACCTGCAGAGTTATGAATGACAGCTATCGTCCAAAAATGTACTGAAGTAAGTCTTCAAAGAGGACTTGAAAGCGGGGCAGAATTTCAGGAAAACGATTTCAGGGGGTAGACTGGAATTGCACTTAAAGCATAGGAAAAGAGGCAGAATGTCGACAATGATGCAGTTGGCCAAAAAGGTCGTATGCGTTTTTTCCTGAATATATTCAGGAAAAAACGCATATGCCCTTTTTGGCCAACCAAGCAAGCGTGTAAAGGAAGTCTGCACTACAATGAAGTCTCACTGCCCCCCGGTCAAAAGTGCCATCTGAAAAAAGAGTAAAATCCAGAAAGACAGGACAGGTCATGGAGAACAGGGAGCCTTGTTATGCTGATGGGCGGGATGTAAATTGCCAACAGCCACTCTGGAGAAATGTATGGTGTATCCTGAAACACGTAGGAAACAAAGCAACACAGCCTATGTCACTTCCACTTATGGTCCTATAGCTTAGGGAAATTAAAATCGAAAACACACAGCCACCCCAAAGCTTGGGATGGCTCTGTTTACAAGAACCTTCTCTACGGTACAAGTTAAATATCCGAGAAAGCAAAAAATGGATAAAGAAGTTGTGGTACGCACGTACAATGGAATATCACTCAGCAATGAAATCTACGGCATCAGGCCCGTAGCGGCATAATGAGTGGATTCAGGTACGATGATTCTACGAGAAATAAGTCACACAGAAAAAGAAACATCATAAGATATCACTAATACACGGAATGTAAAGTTGGCTACACATGAAATGAATTACAAAACAGAACAGGGTCTCAAATTTAGCAAAGCAACTTATGCTTGCTTATGGGGAAAGGTGAGTTGGGGTGCTGCATAAAACCAGAGATTGAAATTAGCACAGATACCGTTCCATAAGCCAAATATATAATAGACAAGCCCTACTCCTTGCTCAACGAAATGGACTCAACACCCCATATTCAACGCCTGGCAAGATACCTGACAAGTAAGAATCTTAAAACCCATGGATTTATATGTCTCCATAAGGAAATCAAGCGTGTGTACAGCGGCCTAAACGCAGCAGTGAAAATCCGATAAATCCCATTATCAAAATAAATTTCAAAAACAAAACAAAATGACAGTGAAATAGAGAGCAATTCTTAAATAATTCATTCAGGGCTTGTGATGCAACCTGGATTTACCACATCTACACCCAGAGCGGGGTGAGACATAAGGCTGGACACTTCGGGCTGATAGCATTGGTGAGGTTCGGTGAGCAAACGCAGACCCTTTGAAGTCATACTGCATGGTACCCATTCCATGGGTCCCAACTCTCCAGGTTTAAGGGATTCTTCCTTCAGCTAAAACATGCATGGGAAACCCATAGTGTGGTCCACTGTGTGATTGGGAAACGTTTTCAAATGCATCTCAGTTTTCGTCCCCTGGTACTCGGGTTCACCATTCCAGACGCTTTACTAACACTCTCCCCACTTGGAGAGTCAGTGCCATTAACCTCCTGTTTGGCACAGTTTGCAATTTCTGCGCAAGATGTACAGGAATAGGGAGAACCAATGAGAGACAAGCTGTAGGTGCCTGCACGGGCAAAAGGAGCGATCATTTCCGACCAGGAAGAGGAATTAAACAAAGGCTCAGCATGCCCTGCCGGAAAGAGACTTTGGCCTGAAGCAATCCTGCGGTTTTGCGGCCAGCTCACAAGAAAGCGAGTTGAAGACATGAGCTCAGGGGCACTGTAATTCACATACCTGCAGAGTTATGAATGACAGCTATCGTCCAAAAATGTATTGAAGTAAATCTTCCAAGAGGACTTGAAAGCGGGGCAGAATTTCAGGAAAACGATTTCAGGGGGTAGACTGGAATTGTACTAAAAGCATAGGAAAAGAGGCAGAATGTCGACAACGATGCACTTGGCCAAAAAGGGCGTATGCGTTTTTTCCTGAATATATTCAGGAAAAAACGCATACGCCCTTTTTGGCCAACCAAGCAAGCGTGTAAAGGAACTCTGCACTACAAGGAAGTCTCACTGCCCCCCCGGTCAAAAGGGCCATCTGAAAAAAGTGTAAAATCCAGAAAGGCAGGACAGGTCATGGAGAACAGGGAGCCTTGTCATGCTGATGGGCGGGATGTAAATTGCCAACAACCACTCTGGAGAAGTGTATGGTGTTTCCAGAAACACGTAGGAAACAAAGCAACACAGCCTATGGAACTTCCACTTATGGTCCTATAGCTTAGGGAAATTAAAATCAAAAACACACAGCCACCCCAGAGTTTGGGACGGCTCTGTTTACAAGAACCTCGTCTACGGTACAAGTAAAATATCCCAGAAAGTAAAAAATGGATAAAGAAATTGTGGTACGCACGTACAATGGAATATCACTCAGCAATGAAATCTACGTCATCAGGCCCGTAGCGGCATAATGAGTGGATTCAGGTATGATGATTCTACGAGAAATAAGTCACACAGAAAAAGAAACATCATAAAATATCACTAATACACGGAATGTAAACTTGGCTACCCATGAACTGAATTACAAAACAGAACAGGGTCTCAAATTTAGAAAACCAACTTATGCTTGCTTATGGGGAAAGGTGAGTTGCGGTGCTGCATAAAACCAGAGATTGAAATTAGCACAGATACCGTTCCATAAGCCAAATATATAATAGACAAGACCTACTCCTTGCTCAACGAAATGGACTCAACACCCCATATTCAACGCCTGGCAAGATACTTGACAAGTAAGAATCATAAAACCCATGGATTTATATGTCTCCATAAGGAAATCAAGCGTGTGTACAGCGGCCTAAACACAGCAGTGAAAATCCGATAAATCCCATTTTCAAAATTAATTTCAAAAACAAAACACAATGACAGTGAAATAGAGAGCAATTCTTAAATAATTCATTCAGGGTTTGTGATGCAACCTGGATTTCCCACATCTACACCCAGAGCTGGGTGAGACATAAGGCTGGACACTTCGGGCTGATAGCATTGGTGAGGTTCGGTGAGCAAACGCAGACCCTTTGAAGTCATACTGCATGGTACCCATTCCATGGGTTCCAAATTTCCAGGTTTAAGGGATTCTTCCTTCAGCTAAAACATGCATGGGAAACCCAGACTATCATCCACTGTGTGATTGGGAAACGTTTTCAAATGCATCTCAGTTTTCGTCCCCTGGTACTCGGGTTCACCATTCTAGACGCTTTACTAACACTCTCCCCACTTGGAGAGTCAGTGCCTTTAACCTCCTGTTTGGCACAGTTTGCAATTTCTGCGCAAGATGAACAGGCATAGGGAGAACCAATGAGAGACTAGCTGTTGGTGTCTGCACGGGCAAATTGAACGATCATTTCCCACCAGGAAGTGGAATTAACCAAAGGCTCAGCGTGCCCGGCCGGAAACATATTACGGCCTGAAGCAATCCTGCGGTTTTGCGGCCAGCTCACAAGAAAAGGAGTTGAAGAAAGGAGCTCAGGGGCACTGTAATTCACAAACCTGCAGAGTTATGAATGACAGCTATCGTTCAAAAATGTACTGAAGTAAGTCTTCAAAGAGGACTTGAAAGCGGGGCAGAATTTCAGGAAAACGATTTCAGGGGGTAGACTGGAATTGCACTTAAAGCATAGGAAAAGAGGCAGAATGTCGACAATGATGCACTTGGCCAAAAAGGGCGTATGCGTTTTTTCCTGAATATATTCAGGAAAAAACGCATACGCCCTTTTTGGCCAACCAAGCAAGCGTGTAAAGGAAATCTGCACTACAATGAAGTCTCACTGCCCCCCGGTCAAAAGGGACATCTGAAAAAAGTGTAAAATCCAGAAAGGCAGGACAGGTCTTGGAGAACAGGGAGCCTTGTTATGCTGATGGGCGGGATGTAAATTGCCAACAGCCACTCTGGAGAAATGTATGGTGTATCCTGAAACACGTAGGAAACAAAGCAACACAGCCTATGTAACTTCCACTATGGTCCTATAGCTTAGGGTAATTAAAATCACAAACACACAGCCACCCCAAAGTTTGGGATGGCTCTGTGTACAAGAACCTTGTCTACGGTACAAGTTAAATATCTGAGAAAGGAAAATATGGATAAAGAAGTTCTGGTACGCACGTACAATGGAATATCACTCAGCAAAGAAATCTACGTCTTCAGGCCCATAGCGGCATAATGAGTGGATTCAGGTACGATGATTCTACGAGAAATACGTCACACAGAAAAAGAAACATCATAATATATAAGTAATACACGGAATGTAAACTTGGCTACACATAAACTGAATTACAAAACAGAACAGGATCTCAAATTTAGAAAACCAACTTATGCTTGCTAATGGGGAAAGGTGAGTTGGGGTGCTGCATAAAACCAGAGATTGAAATTAGCACAGATACCGTTCCATAAGCCAAATATATAATAGACAAGCCCTACTCCTTGCTCAACGAAATGGACTCAACACCCCATATTCAACGCCTTGCAAGATACCTGACAAGTAAGAATCTTAAAACCCATGGATTTATATGTCTCCATAATGAAATCAAGCGTGTGTACAACGGCCTAAATGCAGCAGTGAAAATCCGATAAATCCCATTATCAAAATAAATTTCAAAAACAAAACACAATGACAGTGAAATAGAGAGCAATTCTTAAATAATTCATTCAGGGCTTGTGATGCAACCTGGATTTACCACATCTACACCCAGAGCTGGGTGAGACATAAGGCTGGACACTTCGGGCTGATAGCATTGGTGAGGTTCGGTGAGCAAACGCAGACCCTTTGAAGTCAAACTGCATGGTACCCATTCCATGGGTCCCAACTCTCCAGGTTTAAGGGATTCTTCCTTCAGCTAAAACATGCATGGGAAACCCACAGTACAGTGCACTGTGTGACCGGGAAACGTTTTCAAATGCATCTCAGTTTTCGCCCCCTGGTACTCGGGTTCACCATTCCAGACGCTTTACTAACACTCTCCCCACGTGGAGAGTCAGGGCCATTAACCTCCTGTTTGGCACAGTTTGCAATTTCTGCGCAAGATGTACAGGAATAGGGAGAACCAATGAGAGACTAGCTGTAGGTGCCTGCACGGGCAAAAGGAACGCTCATTTCCGACCAGGAAGAGGAATTAAACAAAGGCTCAGCAAGCCCTGCCGGAAAGAGATTACGGCCTGAAGCAATCCTGCGGTTTTGCGGCCAGCTCACAAGAAAACGAGTTGAAGACATGAGCTCAGGGGCACTGTAATTCACAAACCTGCAGAGTTATGAATGACAGCTATCGTCCAAAAATGTATTGAAGTAAGTCTTCGAAGAGAACTTGAATGCGGGGAAGAATTTCAGGAAAACGATTTCAGGGGGTAGACTGGAATTGTACTAAAAGCATAGGAAAAGAGGCAGAATGTCGACAATGATGCACTTGGCCAAAAAGGGCGTATGCGTTTTTTCCTGAATATATTCAGGAAAAAATGCTTACGCCCTTTTTGGCCAACCAAGCAAGCGTGTAAAGGAAATCTGCACTACAATGAAGTCTCACTGCCCCCCCGGTCAAAAGGGCCATCTGAAAAAAAGTGTAAAATCCAGAAAGGCAGGACAGGTCATGGAGAACAGGGAGCCTTGTCATGCTGATGGGTGGGATGTAAATTGCCAACAACCACTCTGGAGAAGTGTATGGTTTTTCCAGAAACACATAGGAAACAAAGCAACACAGCCTATGGCACTTCCACTTATGGTCCTATAGCTTAGGGAAATTAAATTCAAAAACACACAGCCACCCCAGAGTTTGGGACGGCTCTGTTTACAAGAACCTCGTCTACGGTACAAGTAAAATATCCCAGAAAGCAAAAAATGGATAAAGAATTTGTGGTACGCACGTACAATGGAATATCACTCAGCAATGAAATCTACGGCATCAGGCCCGTAGCGGCATAATGAGTGGATTCAGGTACGATGATTCTACGAGAAATAAGTCACACAGAAAAAGAAACATCATAAGATATCACTAATACACGGAATGTAAAGTTGGCTACACATGAAATGAATTACAAAACAGAACAGGGTCTCAAATTTAGAAAACCAACTTATGCTTGCTTATGGGGAAAGGTGAGTTGGGGTGCTGCATAAAACCAGAGATTGAAATTAGCACAGATACCGTTCCATAAGCCAAATATATAATAGACAAGCCCTACTCCTTGCTCAACGAAATGGACTCAACACCCCATATTCAACGCCTGGCAAGATACCTGACAAGTAAGAATCTTAAAACCCATGGATTTATATGTCTCCATAAGGAAATCAAGCGTGTGTACAGCGGCCTAAACGCAGCAGTGAAAATTCGATAAATCCCATTATCAAAATAAATTTCAAAAACAAAACAAAATGACAGTGAAATAGAGAGCAATTCTTAAATAATTCATTCAGGGCTTGTGATGCAACCTGGATTTACCACATCTACACCCAGAGCTGGGTGAGACATAAGGCTGGACACTTCGGGCTGATAGCATTGGTGAGGTTCGGTGAGCAAACGCAGACCCTTTGAAGTCATACTGCATGGTACCCATTCCATGGGTCCCAACTCTCCAGGTTTAAGGGATTCTTCCTTCAGCTAAAACATGAATGGGAAACCCAGACTATCGTCCGCCGTGTGATTGGGAAACGTTTTCAAATGCATCTCAGTTTTCGTCCCCTGGTACTCGGGTTCACCATTCCAGACGCTTTACTAACACTCTCCCCACTAGGAGCGTCAGTGCCTTTAACCTCCTGTTTGGCACAGTTTGCAATTTCTGCGCAAGATGAACAGGCATAGGGAGAACCAATGAGAGACAAGCTGTTGGTGTCTGCACGGGCAAATGGAACGCTCATTTCCCACCAGGTAGAGGAATTAACCAAAGGCTCAGCGTGCCCTGCCGGAAAGAGATTAGGGACTGAAGCAATCCTGCGGTTTTGCGGCCAGCTCACAAGAAAACGAGTTGAAGAAAGGGGCTCAGGGGCACTGTAATTCACAAACCTGCAGAGTTATGAATGACAGCTATCGTCCAAAAATGTACTGAAGTAAGTCTTCAAAGAGGACTTGAAAGCGGGGCAGAATTTCAGGAAATCGATTTCAGGGGGTAGACTGGAATTGCCGTTAAAGCATAGGAAAAGAGGCAGAATGTCGACAATGATGCACTTGGCCAAAAAGGGCGTATGCGTTTTTTCCTGAATATATTCAGGAAAAAACGCATACGCCCTTTTTGGCCAACCAAGCAAGCGTGTAAAGGAAATCTGCACTACAATGAAGTCTCACTGCCTCCCGGTCAAAAGGGCCATCTGAAAAAAGAGTAAAATCCAGAAAGACAGGACAGGACATGGATCACAGGGAGCCTTGTTATGCTGATGGGCGGGATGTAAATTGCCAACAGCCACTCTGGAGAAATGTATGGTGTATCCTGAAACACGTAGGAAACAAAGCAACACAGCCTATGTCACTTCCACTTATGGTCCTATAGCTTAGGGAAATTAAAATCAAAAACACACAGCCACCCCAAAGTTTGGGATGGCTCTGTTTACAAGAACCTTGTCTACGGTACAAGTTAAATATCCGAGAAAGGAAAAAATGGATAAAGAAGTTCTGGTACACACGTACAATGGAATATCACTCAGCAATGAAATCTACGTCTTCAGGCCCATAGCGGCATAATGAGTGGATTCAGGTACGATGATTCTACGAGAAATAAGTCACACAGAAAAAGAAACATCATAATATATCAGTAATACACGGAATGTAAACTTGGCTACACATAAACTGAATTACAAAACAGAACAGGGTCTCAAATTCAGAAAACCAACTTATGCTTGCTTATGGGGAAAGGTGAGTTGGGGTGCTGCATAAAACCAGAGATTGAAATTAGCACAGATACCGTTCCATAAGCCAAATATATAATAGACAAGCCGTACTCCTTGCTCAACGAAATGGACTCAACACCCCATATTCAACGCCTGGCAAGATACCTGACAAGTAAGAATCTTAAAACCCATGGATTTATATGTCTCCATAAGGAAATCAAGCGTGTGTACAGCGGCCTAAAGGCAGAAGTGAAAATCCGATAAATCCCATTATCAAAATAAATTTCAAAAACAAAACACAATGACAGTGAAATAGAGAGCAATTATTAAATAATTCATTCAGGGCTTGTGATGCAACCTGGATTTACCACATCTACACCCAGAGCTGGGTGAGACATAAGGCTGGACCCTTTGGGCTGATAGCAGTGGTGAGGTTCGGTGAGCAAACGCAGACCCTTTGAAGTCATACTGCATGGTACCCATTCCATGGGTCCCAACTCTCCAGGTTTAAGGGATTCTTCCTTCAGCTAAAACATGCATGGGAAACCCACAGTACAGTGCACTGTGTGACCGGTAAACGTTTTCAAATGCATCTCAGTTTTCGTCCCCTGGTACTCGGGTTCACCATTCCAGACGCTTTACTAACACTCTCCCCACTTGGAGAGTCAGTGCCATTAACCTCCTGTTTGGCACAGTTTGCAATTTCTGCGCAAGATGTACAGGAATAGGGAGAACCAATGAGAGACTAGCTGTAGGTGCCTGCACGGGCAAAAGGAGCGATCATTTCCGACCAGGAAGAGGAATTAAACAAAGGCTCAGCATGCCCTGCCGGAAAGAGACTTTGGCCTGAAGCAATCCTGCGGTTTTGCGGCCAGCTCACAAGAAAGCGAGTTGAAGACATGAGCTCAGGGGCACTGTAATTCACAAACCTGCAGAGTTATGAATGACAGCTATCGTCCAAAAATGTATTGAAGTAAGTCTTCCAAGAGGACTTGAAAGCGGGGCAGAATTTCAGGAAAACGATTTCAGGGGGTAGACTGGAATTGTACTAAAAGCATAGGAAAAGATGCAGAATGTCGACAACGATGCACTTGGCCAAAAAGGGCGTATGCGTTTTTTCCTGAATATATTCAGGAAAAAACGCATACGCCCTTTTTGGCCAACCAAGCAAGCGTGTAAAGGAACTCTGCACTACAAGGAAGTCTCACTGCCCCCCCGGTCAAAAGGGCCATCTGAAAAAAATGTAAAATCCAGAAAGGCAGGACAGGTCATGGAGAACAGGGAGCCTTGTCATGCTGATGGGCGGGATGTAAATTGCCAACAACCACTCTGGAGAAGTGTATGGTGTTTCCAGAAACACGTAGGAAACAAAGCAACACAGCCTATGGCACTTCCACTTATGGTCCTATAGCTTAGGGAAATTAAAATCAAAAACACACAGCCACCCCAGAGTTTGGGACGGCTCTGTTTACAAGAACCTCGTCTACGGTACAAGTAAAATATCCCAGAAAGTAAAAAATGGATAAAGAAATTGTGGTACGCACGTACAATGGAATATCACTCAGCAATGAAATCTACGTCATCAGGCCCGTAGCGGCATAATGAGTGGATTCAGGTATGATGATTCTACGAGAAATAAGTCACACAGAAAAAGAAACATCATAAGATATCACTAATACACGGAATGTAAACTTGGCTACCCATGAACTGAATTACAAAACAGAACAGGGTCTCAAATTTAGAAAACCAACTTATGCTTGCTTATGGGGAAAGGTGAGTTGGGGTGCTGCATAAAACCAGAGATTGAAATTAGCACAGATACCGTTCCATAAGCCAAATATATAATAGACAAGACCTACTCCTTGCTCAACGAAATGGACTCAACACCCCATATTCAACGCCTGGCAAGATACTTGACAAGTAAGAATCTTAAAACCCATGGATTTATATGTCTCCATAAGGAAATCAAGCGTGTGTACAGCGGCCTAAACGCAGCAGTTAAAATCCGATAAATCCCATTATCAAAATAAATTTCAAAAACAAAACACAATGACAGTGAAATAGAGAGCAATTCTTAAATAATTCATTCAGGGTTTGTGATGCAACCTGGATTTCCCACATCTACACCCAGAGCTGGGTGAGACATAAAGCTGGACACTTCGGGCTGATAGCATTGGTGAGGTTCGGTGAGCAAACGCAGACCCTTTGAAGTCATACTGCATGGTACCCATTCCATGGGTTCCAAATTTCCAGGTTTAAGGGATTCTTCCTTCAGCTAAAACATGCATGGGAAACCCAGACTATCATCCACTGTGTGATTGGGAAACGTTTTCAAATGCATCTCAGTTTTCGTCCCCTGGTACTCGGGTTCACCATTCCAGACGCTTTACTAACACTCTCCCCACTTGGAGAGTCAGTGCCTTTAACCTCCTGTTTGGCACAGTTTGCAATTTCTGCGCAAGATGAACAGGCATAGGGAGAACCAATGAGAGACTAGCTGTTGGTGTCTGCACGGGCAAATTGAACGATCATTTCCCACCAGGAAGTGGAATTAACCAAAGGCTCAGCGTGCCCGGCCGGAAACATATTACGGCCTGAAGCAATCCTGCGGTTTTGCGGCCAGCTCACAAGAAAAGGAGTTGAAGAAAGGAGCTCAGGGGCACTGTAATTCACAAACCTGCAGAGTTATGAATGACAGCTATCGTTCAAAAATGTACTGAAGTAAGTCTTCAAAGAGGACTTGAAAGCGGGGCAGAATTTCAGGAAAACGATTTCAGGGGGTAGACTGGAATTGCACTTAAAGCATAGGAAAAGAGGCAGAATGTCAACAATGATGCACTTGGCCAAAAAGGGCGTATGCGTTTTTTCCTGAATATATTCAGGAAAAAACGCATACGCCCTTTTTGGCCAACCAAGCAAGCGTGTAAAGGAAATCTGCACTACAATGAAGTCTCACTGCCCCCCGGTCAAAAGGGCCATCTGAAAAAAGTGTAAAATCCAGAAAGGCAGGACAGGTCTTGTAGAACAGGGAGCCTTGTTATGCTGATGGGCGGGATGTAAATTGCCAACAGCCACTCTGGAGAAATGTATGGTGTATCCTGAAACACGTAGGAAACAAAGCAACACAGCCTATGTAACTTCCACTATGGTCCTATAGCTTAGGGTAATTAAAATCACAAACACACAGCCACCCCAAAGTTTGGGATGGCTCTGTTTACAAGAACCTTGTCTACGGTACAAGTTAAATATCTGAGAAAGGAAAATATGGATAAAGAAGTTCTGGTACGCACGTACAATGGAATATCACTCAGCAAAGAAATCTACGTCTTCAGGCCCATAGCGGCATAATGAGTGGATTCAGGTACGATGATTCTACGAGAAATACGTCACACAGAAAAAGAAACATCATAATATATAAGTAATACACGGAATGTAAACTTGGCTACACATAAACTGAATTACAAAACAGAACAGGATCTCAAATTTAGAAAACCAACTTATGCTTGCTAATGGGGAAAGGTGAGTTGGGGTGCTGCATAAAACCAGAGATTGAAATTAGCACAGATACCGTTCCATAAGCCAAATATATAATAGACAAGCCCTACTCCTTGCTCAACGAAATGGACTCAACACCCCATATTCAACGCCTTGCAAGATACCTGACAAGTAAGAATCTTAAAACCCATGGATTTATATGTCTCCATAATGAAATCAAGCGTGTGTACAACGGCCTAAATGCAGCAGTGAAAATCCGATAAATCCCATTATCAAAATAAATTTCAAAAACAAAACACAATGACAGTGAAATAGAGAGCAATTCTTAAATAATTCATTCAGGGCTTGTGATGCAACCTGGATTTACCACATCTACACCCAGAGCTGGGTGAGACATAAGGCTGGACACTTCGGGCTGATAGCATTGGTGAGGTTCGGTGAGCAAACGCAGACCCTTTGAAGTCAAACTGCATGGTACCCATTCCATGGGTCCCAACTCTCCAGGTTTAAGGGATTCTTCCTTCAGCTAAAACATGCATGGGAAACCCACAGTACAGTGCACTGTGTGACCGGGAAACGTTTTCAAATGCATCTCAGTTTTCGTCCCCTGGTACTCGGGTTCACCATTCCAGACGCTTTACTAACACTCTCCCCACGTGGAGAGTCAGGGCCATTAACCTCCTGTTTGGCACAGTTTGCAATTTCTGCGCAAGATGTACAGGAATAGGGAGAACCAATGAGAGACTAGCTGTAGGTGCCTGCACGGGCAAAAGGAACGCTCATTTCCGACCAGGAAGAGGAATTAAACAAAGGCTCAGCAAGCCCTGCCGGAAAGAGATTACGGCCTGAAGCAATCCTGCGGTTTTGCGGCCAGCTCACAAGAAAACGAGTTGAAGACATGAGCTCAGGGGCACTGTAATTCACAAACCTGCAGAGTTATGAATGACAGCTATCGTCCAAAAATGTATTGAAGTAAGTCTTCGAAGAGAACTTGAATGCGGGGAAGAATTTCAGGAAAACGATTTCAGGGGGTAGACTGGAATTGTACTAAAAGCATAGGAAAAGAGGCAGAATGTCGACAACGATGCACTTGGCCAAAAAGGGCGTATGCGTTTTTTCCTGAATATATTCAGGAAAAAATGCTTACGCCCTTTTTGGCCAACCAAGCAAGCGTGTAAAGGAAATCTGCACTACAATGAAGTCTCACTGCCCCCCCGGTCAAAAGGGCCATCTGAAAAAAAGTGTAAAATCCAGAAAGGCAGGACAGGTCATGGAGAACAGGGAGCCTTGTCATGCTGATGGGCGGGATGTAAATTGTCAACAACCACTCTGGAGAAGTGTATGGTGTTTCTAGAAACACGTAGGAAACAAAGCAACACAGCCTATGTCACTTCCACTTATGGTCCTATAGATTAGGGAAATTAAAATCAAAAACACACAGCCACCCCAGAGTTTGGGACGGCTCTGTTTACAAGAACCTCGTCTACGGTACAAGTAAAATATCCCAGAAAGCAAAAAATGGATAAAGAAGTTGTGGTACGCACGTACAATGGAATATCACTCAGCAATGAAATCTACGTCATCAGGCCCGTAGCGGCATAATGAGTGGATTCAGGTATGATGATTCTACGAGAAATAAGTCACACAGAAAAAGAAACATCATAAGATATGACTAATACACGGAATGTAAACTTGGCTACCCATGAACTGAATTACAAAACAGAACAGGGTCTCAAATTTAGAAAACCAACTTATGCTTGCTTATGGGGAAAGGTGAGTTGGGGTGCTGCATAAAACCAGAGATTGAAATTAGCACAGATACCGTTCCATAAGCCAAATATATAATAGACAAGACCTACTCCTTGCTCAACGAAACGGACTCAAAGCCTGGGAATATACCTGACAAGTAAGAATCTTAAAACCCATGGATTTATATGTCTCCATAAGGAAATCAAGCGTGTGTACAGCAGCCTAAACGCAGCAGTGAAAATCCGATAAATTTCATTATCAAAATAAATTTCAAAACCAAAACACATTGACAGTGAAATAGAGAGCAATTCTTAAATAATTCATTCAGGGCTTGTGATGCAACCTGGATTTACCACATCTACACCCAGAGCTGGGTGAGATATACGGCTGGACACTTCGGGCTGATAGCATTTGTGAGGTTCGGTGAGCAAACGCAGACCCTTTGTAGTCATACTGCATGGTACCCATTCCATGGTTCCCAGCTCTCCAGGTTTAAGGGATTCTTCCTTCAGCTAAGACATGCATGGGAAACCCAGAGTATTGTCCACCGTGTGATTGGGAAACGTTTTCAAATATATCTCAGTTTTCGAACCCTGGCACTCGGGTTCACCATTCCAGACACTTTACTAACATTCTCCCCACTTGGAGAGTCAGTGCCTTTAACCTCCTGTTTGGCACAGTTTGCAATTTCTACGCAATATTAACAGGAATAGGGAGAAACAATGAGAGACTAGCTGTAGGTGTCTGCACGGGCAAATGGAACGCTCATTTCCCACCAGGAAGAGGAATTCACCAAAGGCTCAGTGTGCCCTGACGGAAACAGATTAGGGCCTGCAGCAATCCTGCGGTTTTGTGGCCAGCTCACAAGAAAGCGAGTTGAGGAAACGAGCTCAGGGGCACTGTAATTCACAAACCTGCAGAGTTATGAATGACAGCTATCGTCCAAAAATGTATTGAAGTAAGTCTTCGAATAGGACTTGAAAGCGGGGCAGAATTTCAGGAAAACGATTTCAGGGGGTAGACTGGAATTGCACTTAAAGCATAGGAATAGAGGCAGAATGTCGACAATGATGCACTGGCCAAAAAGTGCGTATGCGTTTTTTCCTGAATATATTCAGGAAAAAACGCATTCGCCATTTTTGGCCAAGCAAGCAAGCAGGTAAATGAAATCTGCAATACAATGAAGTCTCACTTCCCCCCGGTCAAAAGGGGCATCTGAAAAAGTGTAAAATCCAGAAAGGCAGGACAGGTCATGGAGAACAGGGAGACTTGTTATGCTGATGGGGGGGATGTAAATTGCAAACAGCCACTCTGGAGAAGTGTATGGGGTTTCCTGAAACACGTAGGAAACAAAGCAACAGAGCCTATGTCACTTCCACTTATGGTCCTATAGCTTAGGGAAATTAAAATCAAAAACACACAGCCACCCCAAAGTTTGGGACAGCTCTGTTTACAAGAACGTCGTCTACGGTACAAGTTAAATATCCCAGAATGTGAAAAATGGTTAAAGAAGTTGTGGTACGCACGTACAATGGAATATCACTCACCAATGAAATCTATGTCATCAGGCCCGTCGCGGCATATTGAGTGGATCCAGGTACGATGATTCTAAGTGAAATAAGTCACACAGAAAATGAAACATCATAAGATATCACTAATACACGGAATGTAAACTTGGCTACACATGAACTGAATTACAAAACAGAACAGGGTCTCAAATTTAGAACACCAACTTATGCTTGCTTATGGGGAAAGGTGAGGTGGGGTGCTGCATAAAACCAGAGATAGAAATTAGCACACATACCTTTCCATAAGCCAAATATGTAATAGTCAAGACTTACACCTTGCTCAACGAAATGGACTAAACACACCATATTCAACTCCTAGGATTACACATGACTAGTAAGACTCTTCAAACCCATGGATTTATATGTCTCCGTAAGAGAATCAAGTGTGTGTACAGCTGCATGAAGGCAGCAGAGAAAATCCGATAAATCCCATTATCAAAATAAACTACAAAAACAAACACAATGACAGTGAAATAGAGAGCAATTCTTAAATAATTCATTCAGAGCTTGTGATGCAACCTGGATTTACCACATCTACACCTAGAGCTGAGTGAGACATAAGGTTCGACACTTTGGCCTGATAGCATTGGTGAGGTTCGGTGAGAAAATGCAGGCCATTTGAAGTCACACTGCATGGTACCCATTGCATGGGTCCCACCCCTCCAGGTTTAAGGGATTCTTCCTTCAGGTAAAACACGCATGGGAAACCCAGAATATGGTCCACCGTGTGACCGGGAAACCTTTTTAAATGCATCTCAGTTTTCTTCCCCTCATACTCGGTTTTACCATTCCAGACGCTTTACTAACTCTTTCCCCAATTGGAGAGTCAGTGCCTTTAACCTCCTGTTTGGCACAGTTTGGAATTTCTGCGCAAGATGAACAGGAATAGGGAGAACCAATGAGAGATTAGCTGTAGGTGTCTGCACGAGCAAATTTAACGCTCATTTCCCATCAGGAAGAGGAATTAGCCAAAGGCTCAACATGCCGTGCCGGAACCAGATTAGGGCCTGAAGCAATCCTGCGGTTTTGCGGCCAGCTCACAAGAAAGCGAGTTGAAGAATGGAGCTCAGGGGCACTGTAATTCACAAACCTGCAGAGTTATAAATGACAGCTATCGTCCAAAAATATATTGAAGTAAGGCTGCAAAGAGGACTGGAACGCGGGGCAGAATTCCAGGAATACGATTTCAGGAGGTAGATGAGAAGTCCTCTGAAAGTATAGGAGAAGAGGCAGAACTTCGACAATGATGCACTTGGTCAAAAAGGGCATATGTGTTTCTTCCAGGGCCCTCATTAAAGAGGGTAGGAGGCTCCCAGCATGCTTCAGTGGCCAACAGAGGGCCTACGTCGCCAAGGCGACGTGAGCCATCCAGGCAGGAGTGACCTCACATCAGAGCGCCCACCTCACAGAAGGGTAAGGAACCCAGTCATGATCAGACTCTCACCAGAGTGCCCACATAAGCAAGGGGCTGGGAATCAGGCACGAGTGTCCTCACACCCGTGGGGCCACATCATCGAAAGTTGAGGTACCCAGCACATGTGGCCTCAAACCAGAAGACCCACATCACCATGGGTCTCAGAGCGAGGCAGGCAGGATTAACCTCAAAACACATGGCCCATTGTATAGAAAGGTGAGGAATCCAGCAGTTGGAACATCCCAGCAGGCGGCCCAGAGCACCGAGGCTATGGGATCCAGGCAGTGATGAACTCACAACAGAGGGCCCTCATCGTGATACTGTAAGCAACCCAGCCGTTGTGACCTCAGAGCACAAGGCCCACATCCCCATGGGGAAGGGAACCAAGCAGGAGTGTCATCGCACCAGTGGGCACACAACAGAAAATGTGGGGAGCCCAGCAGTTAGGGCCGGACGCCAGAGGGCCCTCATCACTGAGGAGAGGAGGCTCCCAGCAAGCTCCAACTGCTACCAGAGGGCCGACGTCGCCAATGCGGGGTGTGCCAGCCAGGCAGGAGTGACCTCAGAGCAGAGGGCCAACCACACAAAAGTGTGAGGAACCCAAAGAGGATCAGACTCTCACCAGAGGGCCCACATCACCAAGGGAATGGAAACCAGGCAGGAGTGTCCTCACACCAGTGGGGCCACATCACCGAAATGTGACGGACCCAGCACACGTGGCCTCAAACTACAGGACACACATCACCAAGGGGCTGGGAGTGAGGCAGGCAGGAGGAGCCTCAAAACAGAGGGCCCATTGCGTAAAAAAGGTGAGGAATCCCGCAGTTGGAACCTCCCAGCAGGCGGCCAGGAGCAGCGAGGCTATGGGATCCAGGCCTGACTGAACTCAAAACAGAGGGCCCACATTCTGACACTGTGAGCAACCCAGCCGTTGGAACCACAGAGCAGAAAGCCCACATCCCCTAGGGAAGGGACCCTGGCTGGAGTGTACTCACACGACAGGGCGCACATCAGAAAATTTTGGGAGCCCATGAGTTAGGGCCTGACGCCAGAGGGCCCTCATTACCGAGGGGAGGAGACTCCCAGCAGGCACCAACTCCCAACTGAGGGCCCACATTGCCAACGTGACGTGTGCCAGCCAGGCAGGAGTGACCTCACAGCAGAGGGCCCACCTCCCAGAAGTGTGAGGAATCCAGACAGGATCAGACTCTCACAAGAGGGCCCCAATCACCAAGGGGATGGGAACCAGGCAGGAGTGTCCTCACACCAGTGGGGCCACATCAATAAAGGTGAGGAAACCGGTACATGTGGCCTTAAACCAGAGGACCTACATCACAAAGGGGCTGGGAGTGAGTCAGGAAGTAGGAGCATAAAAACACAGGACCCAAAGAATAAAAAAGGTAAGGAATCCAGCAGTAGGAACCTCCCAGCAGTCGGCTCAGAGCACAGAGTCTATGGGATCTAGGCCTGAGTGAACTAACACCAGAGAGACAACATCATGAAACGGTGAAAAACACAGGTGTTGGGACCTTAGAGCAGAAGGCCCACATGCCCATGGGGATGGGAACCTCGCAGGAGTGTCCTCGCACCACTTAGCACGTATCAGAAAATGTGGGTACCCAGCAGTTAGGGCCTGACGCTAGAGGGCCCCCATCACCGAGGGGAGGAGGCTCCCAGCAGGCTCCAAGTGCCACAAGAGGGCCGATGTTGCCCAGGTGGGGTGTGCCAGCCAGGCAGGAGTGACCTCACAGCAGAGGGCCCACCTCACAGAAGGGTGAGGAACCCAGCCAGGATCAGACTCTCACCAGAGGGCCCACATCATCAAGGGGATAGGAAGCAGGCAGGAGTGTCCTCACACCAGTGTGGCCACATCATCCAAAGGCGAGGGACCCAGCACACGTGGCCTCACACCAGAGGACACACATCACCAAGGGACTGGGAGTGAGGCAGGCAGGAGGAGTCTCAAAACAGAGGGCCCATAGAAGAAAAAAGGTGAGGAATCCCGCAGTTGGAACCTCCCAGCAGGTGGCCAGGAGCAGCGAGGCTATGGGATCCAGGCCGGAGAGAACTCACAGCAGAGGGCCCTCATCATGAAACTGAGCAACCCACGGTTGGGACCTCAGAGCAGAAGGCCCACATTCCCATGGGGTTGGGAACCTGGCAGGAGTGTACTCGAACCACAGGGCGTATATCAGAAAATATTGGGAGCCCAGGAATTAGGGCCTGACGCCAGAGGGCCCTCATTACCGAGGGCAGGAGACCCCCAGCAGGCACCAAATCCCACCAGAGGGCCGACTTCGCCAAGGCGGGGTGTGCCAGCCAGGCAGGAGTGACGTCAGAGAAGAGGGCCCACCTCACAGAAGTGTGAGGAACCCAACCAGGATCAGACTCTCAGCGGATGGCCCACATCACCAAGGGGATGGGAACCAGGCAGGAGTGTCCTCACACCAGTGGGGCCACATCAGCGAAAGGTGAGGAACCCAGCACATGTGGCCTCAAACCACAGGACACACATCACCAAGGGGCTGGGAGTGAGGCAGGTGTCCGGAGGGGCACATTTAACTCTAATTTCCCACCAGGAAGAGGAATTAACCAAAGGCTCAGAGTGCCGTGCCAGACCCTGATTATGGCCTAAAGCAAACCTGCGGTTCTGTGGCCAGCTTTCAAGGAAACGAGTTAAGAAAGGAAATCACAGGCACTGTAATTCACAAACCTGCAGAGTTATAAATGACAGCTATTGGCAAAAATATACTGAAGTAAGTCTGCAAAGAGGACTTCAAAACGAGGCAGAATTGCAGGAATCATATTTCAGGAGGTAGATTGGAATTGCGTTTAAAGCATGTGAAAAGCGGCAGATCTTTGACAGTGATGCACTTGGACAAAAGTGCGTAAACATTTTTTCCTGAATATATTCAGGAAAAAACACATATGCCCTTTTTGGCCAACCAAGCACTCGAGCAATGGAAATCCGCACTACAATGAAGTCTCATTTCCCATTCGTCAAAAGGGCCATCTGAAAAAAGTGTAAAAACCAGAAACACAGGACAGGCCATGGAGAACAGGGAGCCTTGTTATGCTGATGGGCGGGATGTAAATTGCCAACAGACACTCTGGAGATGTTTATGGTGTATCCTGAAACATCTGAAAAACAAAGCTACAGACCCTAGGGCACTTCCACTTTTGGCCCTATAGCTTAGGAAAATTAAAATCAACAAGACACAGCCAACACCAAATTTAGGGCTGCTGTGTTTACAAGAACCTTGAGTCCAGTACAAATTAAATATCCCAGAAAGAAAAATATGGATAAAGGAGTTGTGCTACTTACGTACAATGGAATATCACTCAGCAATGAAATCAATGTCATCAGGCCTGTAGCAGCAAATTGAGTGGATTTAAGTATGATGATTCTAAGAGAAATATGTCACACAGAGAAAGGTAATTATCATAAGATATCACTAATAGAGAGAGTGTAAACTTGGCTACACATAAACTGAATTCCAAAACTGAACAGAGTCTCACATTTAGATAAAAAGTTATGCTTGCTTAAGGGGAAAGTTGAGTTGCGGTGCTGTATAAAACCAGAGATTGAAATTAGCACACATACCGTTCCATAAGCCAAATATGTAATAGACAAGACCTACTCTTTGCTCAACGAAATAGACTCATCCATGGTGTATCACCTCACACCTGTTAGAATGGGCATCATCAGAATATCTACAAACAACAAATGCTGGAAAGGGTGTGGAGATAAGGAACCCTCTTCCTCTATTGTTGGGAATGAAATTGATACAGTCACTGTGGAGAAAGTTATGGAGTTTCTTATAAAACTAAGAATAGAATTACCATATGATACAGCAGTCCCACTACTGGGCATATACCCAGACAAAGCCATAAATCAAAAAGAGACATTCACCGCAATGTTCATTGCATCACTATTTACAATATCCAGGTAATGGAAGCAACCTAAATGCCCACAGACAGACGAATGCATAAAGACGTGGTACATATATAAAATGGAATATTACTAAGCCATAAAAAGGAATGAAATTGGGTCATTTGTAGAGACGTTGATGGATCTAGAGACTGTCATACAGAGTGAAGTAAGTCAGAAAGAGAAAAAGAAATCTTGTCTATTAATGGCTATATGTGGAACCTAGACAAATTGTACAGATGAACCGTTTTGCCAGGCAGAAATAGAGCAACAGATGTAGACAACAAACGTATGGACACCAAGGGGGGAAAGCTGTTGGGGGGTGGTGGTGGGAGGAGTTGAGAGATTGGGATTGGCATGTATACATTTATATGTATAAAAGAGATAACCAAAAAGAACCTGCTGTATAAAAAAATAAAATAAAATTCAAATTACAAAAAGTAAAACAGAAAAAATATTCTTCCCTTCACATACATGTATTTATATGAATAAATTATTTCCATGCTTATATCTGTAAATACAAAAAAGAGGAATAAAATCTACCTTGAACCAAAAAAGAAAAAAAGAAAAAAAAACAGAACCCACCAGCTACACAGAGGAAAACCGTATCAGGGCACTTGCTCCAGTTGTAAACAATTCTGAAGTTGGTCGGTGGTGGGGAATCATCTCCCATTCAGCCAGCAGGCCCCACGCAACAAGCGTCCTCATTGCAAAGCTGGGGGACCGTGCCGAGGCATCTGTGAGTAAACGTGGGCTGAGCCCCAGGCCAGCTGCTGCTGAAATGTTCCCACCCTTCCCAGGTAAAACACCTGAATATGTACAAGGACTTGAAAGCCTAGAGGAAGGGCCATGGAGCCACATGAGCGACAGCATGCCAGCCGACTTGGTGCCTGCAGGCCAGCCAGGATGGTCCTGGCCCTGGGTGCTCTTCTGGAAGCTTTCCATTTCCCTGCCTGAGATACCCCTGCTGTCCCGGCCCCCACTGCTTTCTTCCTCACTCACCTCTGCCCAGGGAGAAATTCCAGCGGCAGGTATGGGTGACACATCCTCTTCTTTAGCAGGTGGCATCTTGGCAACTGCTGCAGAAAGTCCAGCAGAGCCCCACTCACACTGGGCCACCCACAAAGCCGTGGCCTCTCACTCCCTCCCACCAGTCCAGCCCCAATCTGCTGACAGGGCAGAGAAAATGGCGTCAGGCACAGCTGCAGGGGCTCTTGCTGCCTGGAGCGGTGTTTATATTGATCTGAACCCAGGCACACCTGGGGAGGGCTGGCCGGCACGGTCAGGCTTCCCAGGCCAGCCAATAATCACCCCTCAGGGGCTCACAGTTGCAGAAACTGGAACTTGCTGAATCGGCCAGGTCCAAGGAACAGGTGTGGGCTCCTGAGAGTCAGGATAGACAAGGGGCTGCAGCTCTGGCTTGTTTTCTAATTATATTATCTGGCCCATGAGTGGGAGACAACTTCAAGAAAACCCTCTCCTAATGAGAGGAACCCAGGAGTCAGGGAGAGGAGGGGTGGCTGGTGGGTGGAGACAGAGGCCTGGTGCCCCGGGTGCAGTGGAAGTCTCTGGAACACCAGGTGGAGGGAGGCCACACAGAGTGATGCCCAGCGTCACAGACCTGTCGGAGCTGCTGTTTGTTAGTTCAAGTCCTGCTCTGAGGTGCTCTGTGTCAGATCTGAGTGACAGGTGAGCTGGGAGTGCTCTGCAATGAGGGCGATATGCACGGTTCCTGTGTTCCCAGCCCTGCCATGGTACCTGCAAGGGTAGCTCTGTATCCTGGGAGGGGCCTGACCACGAGAGCCCCGTGGGCTGGGGTGGGGTACCTGCCCAGGTGAGCTCCATATTCTGGGATTGGCCTGACCTCGAGAGCCCCATGGGCTGCTGGAGTCCTGGTAAAGGATGTCAGGACAGTCAGTGAAGCCACCGAGGATATACCTCCAGTAGTTCCTAAATCCTACACCCTGCTGGTCATTCTACCAACCACCAGGACATGGTATTCTGTATTAGTCTTCAATGATGCCTTCTTTTGTATTCTATTAGTCCCAGAGTCACAAGAAATTTTGGCTTGTGAGTGGCAGGACTCAACATACAGCTAAAACAATACTTCCGGGCCGTGTTGCCCCAAGGGTTCAAAAATTCCCACACCATCTTTGGGGAAAGCTCAGCTAAAGACCTAAAAGTTCTACCTCTGGAAAAGGAAACACTCCTTCAATATGCAGACGACATTCTGATCGCCAGCCCTACTAAGGAGACCTCTGAACTACCAAGCCAATAAAGGATACAAGTTGTCCAAGAAAAAGCTCAAATATCACAGACTACGGTGACCTGCCTGGGCTTCATTCTCACAGAAGGTCGGAGAAGCCCATCCCAGGAAAGGGAAGAAACAATTTACAGCCTTACCCATTTCTAAAACTAGAAGACAGCTTAGGGGTTCCTGGGGAGGCCAGGGTTTGCTGCTTCTGGATCCCTAACTACAGTCTACTAGCTCGGCCTCTATATGAAACACTGAAAGGAAAAGGTGATGATCCTTTTGAATAGAATGCAGAAGTGGCCTTTCAAGAATGGAAAGAGCAGTCAATTCAGACCCTTGCCCTGGAACTCCCTAATTTAGCTAAACCCTTTGACCTTTACATTCCTGGTGAACGGTGAATCGCCACTGGAGTATTAGTGCAAAACCTGGGACCACTTGAAATGGAACAATGCAAGAATGCGATCCAGGTAGGATAAAATACGGTCACCAAGGGGCTTGGCCCACCGCCACATCTGGCCAAGATACTGGCAGTATCTGATAACCTGGAAATCAGCAGCCCAAAAGGCCACCTCCCTCCTAAGGGAAAAGGAACCCTCGTGGTGATCCTAACCCCCAACCATGCCCTGAAGTTGCAGGGTTGGCTCCGTGGGCACACGGATCTTGAGTGGGGAGGCCCTCCAACTCCAACCTCCATAGAGATAACCGGGGCAAAGGGGCACCATGACGACTCATGTGAAGGTGTCTGCACATGCAAATTTAACGCTCATTTCCCACAAGGAAGAGGAATTAACCAAAGGCTCAGCATGCCATGCCGGAACTATATTAGGGCCTGAAGCAATCCTTCGGGTTTGCGGCCAGCTCACAAGAAAGCGAGTTGAAGAAAGGAGCTCAGGGGCACTGTAATTCACAAACCTGCAGAGTAATGAATGACAGCTATCGTCCAAAAATGTTTTGAAGTAAGTCTTCGAAGAGGACTTGAAATCGGGGCAGAATTTCAGGAAAACGATTTCAGGGGGTAGAATGGAATTGCACTTAAAGAATAAGATTAGAGGCAGAATGTCGACAATGATGCACTTGGCCAAAAAGGGCGTGTGCGTTTTTTCCTGAATATATTCAGGAAAAAACGCATACGCCCTTTTTGGCCAACCAAGCAACCGTGTAAAGGAAATGTGCACTACAATGAAGTCTCACTGCCCCCCGGTCAAAAGGGCCATCTGAAAAATGTGTAAATTCCAGAAAGGCAGGACAGGTCATGGAGAACAGGGAGCCTTGTTATGCTGATGGGCGGGATGTAAATTGCCAACAGCCACTCAGGAGAAGTGTATGGTGTTTCCAGAAACACGTAGGAAACAAAGCAACACAGCCTATGGCACTTCCACTTATGGTCCTATAGCTTAGGGAAATTAAAATCAAAAACACACACCCACCCCAGAGTTTGGGACGGCTCTGTTTACAAGAACCTCGTCTACGGTACAAGTAAAATATCCCAGAAAGCAAGAAATGGATAAAAAGTTGTGGTACGCACGTACAATGGAATATCACTCAGCAATGAAATCTACGTCATCAGGCCCGTAGCGGCATAATGAGTGGATTCAGGTACGATGATTCTACGAGAAATAAGTCACACAGAAAAAGAAACATCATAAGATATCACTAATACACGGAATGTAAACTTGGCTACCCATGAACTGAATTACAAAACAGAACAGGGTCTCAAATTTAGAAAACCAACTTATGCTTGCTTATGGGGAAAGGTGAGTTGGGGTGCTGCATAAAACCAGAGATTGAAATTAGCACAGATACCGTTCCATAAGCCAAATATATAATAGACAAGACCTACTCCTTGCTCAACGAAATGGACTCAACACCCCATATTCAACTTCTGGGAACATACCTGACAAGTAAGAATCTTAAAACCCATGGATTTATATGTCTCCATAAGGAAATCAAGCGTGTGTACAGCGGCCTAAACGCAGCAGTGAAAATCCGATAAATCCCATTATCAAAATAAATTTCAAAAACAAAACAAAATGACAGTGAAATAGAGAGCAATTCTTAAATAATTCATTCAGGGCTTGTGATGCAACCTGGATTTACCACATCTACACCCAGAGCTGGGTGAGACATAAGGCTGGACACTTCGGGCTGATAGCATTGGTGAGGTTCGGTGAGCAAACGCAGACCCTTTGAAGTCATACTGCATGGTACCCATTCCATGGGTCCCAACTCTCCAGGTTTAAGGGATTCTTCCTTCAGCTAAAACATGCATGGGCAACCCAGACTATCGTCCGCCGTGTGATTGGGAAACGTTTTCAAATGCATCTCAGTTTTCGTCCCCTGGTACTCGGGTTCATCATTCCAGACGCTTTACTAACACTCTCCCCAGTTGGAGAGTCAGTACCTTTAAACTCCTGTTTCGCACAGTTTGCAATTTCTGTGCAAGATGAACAGGAATAGGGATAACCAATGAGAGACTAGCTGTAGGTGTCTGCATGGGCAAATGTAACACTCATTTCCCACCAGGAAGAGGAATTAAACAAAAGCTCAGCATCCCCTGCCGGAAACAGATTAGGGCCTGAAGCAATCCTGCGGTTTTGCAGCCAGCTCACAAGAAAGCGAGTTGAAGAAAGGAGCTCAGGGGCACTGTAATTCACAAACCTGCAGAGTTATGAATGACAGCTATCGTCCAAAAATGTATTGAAGTAAGTCTTCGAAGAGGACTTGAAAGCGGGGCAGAATTTCAGAAAAACGATTTCAGGGCGTAGACTGGAATTGCACTTAAAGCATAGGAATAGAGGCAGAATGTAGACAATGATGCACTTGGCAAAAAAGGGCGGATGCATTTTTTCCAGAATATATTCAGGAAAAAACGGATACGCCCTTTTTGTCCAACCAAGCAAGCGTGTAAAGGAAATCTGCACTACAATGAAGTCTCTCTGCCCCCCGGTCAAAAGTGCCATCTGAAAAAAGTGTAAAATCCAGAAAGGCAGGACAGGTCATGGAGAACATGGAGCCTTGTTACGCTGATGGGCGGCATATAAATTGCCAACAGCCACCCTGGAGAAGTGTATGGTGTTACCTGAAACACGTAGGAAACAAAACAACACAGCCTATGGCACTTCCACTTATGGTACTATAGGTTAGGGAAATTAAAATCAAAAAGACACAGCCACCCCAAATTTCGGGATGGCTCTGTGTACAAGAACCTCGTCTACGGTACAAGTTAAATATCCGAGAAAGCAAAAAACGGATAAAGAAGTTGTGGTACGCACGTACAATGGAATATCACTCAGCAATGAAATCTACGTCATCAGGCCCGTAGCGGCATAATGAGTGGATTCAGGTACGATGATTCTACGAGAAATAAGTCACACAGAAAAAGAAACAACATAAGATATCACTAATACACCGAATGTCAACTTGGCTACACATGAATTGAATTACAAAACAGAACAGGGGCTCAAATTGAGAAAACCAACTTATGTTTGCTTATGGGGAAAGGTGAGTTGGGGTGCTGCATAAAACCAGAGATTGAAATTAGCACAGATACCATTCCATAAGCCAAATATATAATAGTCAAGACCTACTCCTTGCTCAACGAAATGGACGCAACACCCCATATTCAACGCCTGGGAAGATACCTGAGAAGTAAGAATCTTAAAATCCATGGATTTATATGTCTCCATAAGGAAATCAAGCATCTGTACAGCAGCCTAAACGCAGCAGTGAAAATCCGATAAATCCCATTATCAAAATACATTTCAAAAACAAAACACAATGACAGTGAAATAGAGAGCAATTCTTAAATAATTCATTCAGGGCTTGTGATGCAACCTGGATTTACCACATCTACACCCAGAGCTGGGTGAGACATAAGGCTGGACACTTCAGGCTGATAGCATTGGTGAGGTTCGGTGAGCAAACGCAGACCCCTTGAAGTCATACTGCATGGTACCCATTCCATGGGTCCCAACTCTCCAGGTTTAAGGGATTCTTCCTTAAGCTAAAACATGCATGGGAAACCCAGATTATGTTCCACCGTGTGATTGGGAAACGTTTTCAAATGCATCTCAGTTTTCGAACCCTGGTACTCGGGTTCACCATTAGAGATGCTTTACTAACACTATCCCCACTTGGAGAGTCAGTGCCTTTAAACTCCTGTTTGGCACAGTTTGCAATTTCTGTGCAAGATGAACAGGAATAGGGATAATCAATGAGAGACTAGCTGTAGGTGTCTGCACGGGCAAATGCACGATCATTTCCTTCCAAGAAGAGGAATTAACCAAAGCCTCAGCATGCCCTGCCAGAAACAGATTAGGGCCTGAAGCAATCCTGCCGTTTTGCGGCCAGCTCACAAGAAGGCCAGTTGAAGAAAGGAGCTCAGGGGCACTGTAATTCACAAACCTGCAGAGTTATGAATGACAGCTATCGTCCAAAAATGTACTGAAGTAAGTCTTCGAAGAGGACTTGAAAGCGGGGCAGAATTTCAGGAAAACGATTTCAGGGGGTAGACTGGAATTGCACTTAAAACATAGGAAAAGAGGCAGAATGTCGACAATGATGCACTTTGCCAAAAAGGGCGTATGCGTTTTTTCCTGAATATATTCAGGAAAAAATGCATACGCCCTTTTTGTCCAACCAAGCAAGCGTGTAAAGAAATCTGCATTACAATGAAGTCTCACTGCCCCCCGGTCCAAAGGGTCATCTGAAAAAAGTGTAAAATCTAGAAAGGCAGGACAGGTCATGGAGAACAGGGAGCCTTGTTATGCTGATGGGCGGGATGTAAATTGCCAACAGCCACTCTGGAGAAGTGTATTGTGTTTCCTGAAACACGTAGGAAACAAAGCAACACAGCCTATGTCACTTCCACATATGGTCCTATAGCTTAGGGTAATTAAAATCAAAAACACACAGCCACGCCAATGTTTGGGATGGCTCTGTTTACAAGGACCTCGTCTACAGTTCAAGTTAAATATCCGAGAAAGCAAAAAATGGATAAAGAAGTTGTGGTACGCACGTAAAATGGAATCTCACTCAGCAATGAAATCTATGTCATCAGGCCCGTCGCGGCATAATGAGTGGATTCAGGTACGATGATTCTAAGTGAAATAAGTCACACAGAAAATGAAACATCATAAGATATCACTAATACACGGAATGTAAACTTGGCTACACATGAACTGAATTACAAAACAGAACAGGGTCTCAAATTTAGAAAACCAACTTATGCTTGCTTATGGGATAAGGTGAGTTGGGGTGCTGCATAAAACCAGAGATAGAAATTAGCACAGATACCTTTCCATAAGCCAAATATGTAATAGTCATGACCTAGCCCTTGCTCAATGAAATGGACTAAACACCCCATATTCAACGCCTAGGATTACACATGACTAGTAAGAATCTTCAAACCCATGGATTTATATGTCTCCGTAAGAGACTCAAGTGTGTGTACAGTGGCATGAATGCAGCAGAGAAAATCCGATAAAATCCATTATCAAAATGAATTACAAAAACAAACACAATGACAGTGAAATAGAGAGCAATTCTTAAATAATTCATTCAGGGCATGTGATGCAACCTCGATTTACCACATCTACACCCAGCGCTGAGTGAAACATAAGGCTGGACACTTCGGGCAGATAGTATTGGTGAGGTTCGATGAGCAAATGCAGACCCTTTGAAGTCATACTGCATGGTACTCATTCCATGGTTCCCAACTCTCCAGGTTTAAGGGATTCTTCCTTCAGCTAAAACAGGCATGGGAAACCCACAGTAGAGTGCACTGTGTGACCGGGAAACGTTTTCAAATGCATCTCAGTTTTCGTCCCTTTTACTCGGGTTCACCATTCCAGACCCTTTACTAACACTCTCCCCACTTGGAGAGTCAGTGCCTTTAACCTCCTGTTTGGCCCAGTTTGCAATTTCTGCGCAAGATGAACAGGAATAGGGAGAACCAATGAGAGACTACCTGTAGGTGTCTGCACGGGCAAATTTAACGCTCATTTCCCACCAGGAAGAGGAATTAACCAAAGGCTCAGAATGCCATGCCGGAACCAGATTAGGGCCTGAAGCATTCCTGCGGGTTTGCGGCCAGCTCACAAGAAAGCGAGTTGAAGAATGGAGCTCAGGGGCACTGTAATTCACAAACCTGCAGAGTTATAAATGACAGCTATCGTCCAAAAATATATTCAAGGAAGGCTGCGAAGAGGACTGGAAAGCAGGGCAGAATTGCAGGAAAACGCTTTCAGGGGCAGACTGGAATTGCATTTAAAGCATAGGGAAAGAGACAGAATGTCGACAATGATGCACTTGGTCAAAAAGGGCGTATGCGTTTTTTCCTGAATATATTCAAGAAAAAACACATACGCCCTTTTTGGCCAAACAAGCAAGCCTGTAAAGAAATCTGCATTACAATGAAGTCTCACTGCCCCCCTGTCAAAAGGGACATCTGAAAAAAGTGAAAAATCCAGAAAGGCAGGATAGGCCATGGAGAACAGGGAGCCTTGTTATGCTGATGGGTGGGATGTAAATTGCCAACAGCCACTCTGGAGAAGTGTATGGTGTTTCCTCAAACACCAAAAAAACTAAGCAACGGAGCCTACGGCACTTCAACTTATGGTTCTATAGCTTAGGGAAATTAAAATCAAAAAGACACAGCCACCCATAAATTTTGGACGGCTCTGCTTACAAGAACCTCGTTTACGGTATAAGTGAAATATCCCAGAAAGCAAAAATGGATAAAGAAGTTGTTGTACGTACGTACAATGGAATATCACTCAGCAATGAAATCTATGTCATGAGGCCCGTCGCGGCATAATGAGTGGATTCAGGTACGATCATTCTAAGTTAACTAAGTCACACAGAAAAAGAAACACCATAAGATATCTCAAATACACGGAATGCAAACATGGCTGCACATGAACTCAATTACAAAACAGAAAAGGGTCTCAAATTTAGAAAACCAACTTATGCTTGCTTAAGGGGAAAGGTGAGTTGTGGTGCTGCATAAAACCAGAGATTGAAATTAGCACAGATACCTTTCCATAAGCAAATATGTAATAGTCAGGACCTACTCCTTGCTCCACGAAATGGACTCAACACCCCATATTCAATGCCTAGGAATATACCTGACTAGTAAGAATCTGAAAACTCATGGATTTATATGTCTCCATAAGAGAATCAAGCATGTGTACAGCGGCATAAACACAGCAGTGAAAATCCGATAAATCCCATTATCAAAATAAATTACAAAAACAAAACACAATGACAGTGAAATAGAGAGCAATTCTTAAATAATTCATTCAGGGCTTGTGATGCAACGTGGATTTACCACATCTACACCCCGAGCTGAGTGAGACATAAGGCTGGGCACTTCGGGCTGATAGCATTGGTGACGTTCGGTGAGCAAAGGCAAACCTTTGAAGTCATACTGCATGGTACCAATTCCATGCGTCCCACCTCTGCAGGTTGAAGGGATTCTTCCTTCAGGTAAAACATGCATGGGCAACCCAGAATATGGTCCACCGTGTGACCGGGAAACCTTTTTAATGCATCTCAGTTTTCGTCCCCTCATACTCGGTTTTACCATTCCAGACGCTTTACTAACCCTTTCCCCACATGGAGAGTCAGTGCCTTTAACCTCCTGTTTGGCACAGTTTGCAATTTCTGCGCAAGATGAACAGGAATAGGGAGAACCAATGAGAGATTAGCTGTAGGTGTCTGCACGAGCAAATTTAACGCTCATTTCCCATCAGGAAGAGGAATTAGCCAAAGGCTCAACATGCCGTGCCGGAACCAGATTAGGGCCTGAAGCAATCCTGCGGTTTTGCGGCCAGCTCACAAGAAAGCGAGTTGAAGAATGGAGCTCAGGGGCACTGTAATTCACAAACCTGCAGAGTTATAAATGACAGCTATCGTCCAAAAATATATTGAAGTAAGGCTGCAAAGAGGACTTGAACGCGGGGCAGAATTCCAGGAATACGATTTCAGGAGGTAGACGGGAAGTCCTCTGAAAGTATAGGAGAAGAGGCAGAACTTCGACAATGATGCACTTGGTCAAAAAGGGCATATGCGTTTCTTCCAGGGCCCTCATTAAAGAGGGTAGGAGGCTCCCAGCATGCTTCAGTGGCCAACAGAGGGCCTACGTCACCAAGGCGACGTGAGCCATCCAGGCAGGACTGACCTCACATCAGAGCGCCCACCTCACAGAAGGGTAAGGAACCCAGTCATGATCAGACTCTCACCAGAGTGCCCACATAAGCAAGGGGCTGGGAATCAGGCACGAGTGTCCTCACACCCGTGGGGCCACATCATCGAAAGTTGAGGTACCCAGCACATGTGGCCTCAAACCAGAAGACCCACATCACCATGGGTCTCAGAGCGAGGCAGGCAGCATTAACCTCACAACACATGGCCCATTGTATAAAAAGGTGAGGAATCCAGCAGTTGGAACATCCCAGCAGGCGGCCCAGAGCACCGAGGCTATGGGATCCAGGCAGTGATGAACTCACAACAGAGGGCCCTCATCGTGATACTGTAAGCAACCCAGCCGTTGTGACCTCAGAGCACAAGGCCCACATCCCCATGGGGAAGGGAACCAAGCAGGAGTGTCATCGCACCAGTGGGCACACAACAGAAAATGTGGGGAGCCCAGCAGTTAGGGCCGGACGCCAGAGGGCCCTCATCACTGAGGAGAGGAGGCTCCCAGCAAGCTCCAACTGCTACCAGAGGGCCGACGTCGCCAATGCGGGGTGTGCCAGCCAGGCAGGAGTGACCTCAGAGCAGAGGGCCAACCACACAAAAGTGTGAGGAACCCAAAGAGGATCAGACTCTCACCAGAGGGCCCACATCACCAAGGGAATGGAAACCAGGCAGGAGTGTCCTCACACCAGTGGGGCCACATCACCGAAATGTGACGGACCCAGCACACGTGGCCTCAAACTACAGGACACACATCACCAAGGGGCTGGGAGTGAGGCAGGCAGGAGGAGCCTCCAAACAGAGGGCCCATTGCGTAAAAAAGGTGAGGAATCCCGCAGTTGGAACCTCCCAGCAGGTGGCCAGGAGCAGCGAGGCTATGGGATCCAGGCCTGACTGAACTCAAAACAGAGGGCCCTCATCATGAAACTGTGAGCAACCCAGCCGTTGGGACCTTAGAGCAGAAGGCCCACATTCCCATGTGGTTGGGAACTTGGCAGAAGTGTACTCGCACCACAGGGCGCACATCAGAGAATTTTGGGAACCCAGAAATTAGGGCCTGATGCCAGAGGGCCCTCATTACCAAGGGGAGGAGACCCCAAGCAGGCACCAACTCCCTACGGAGGGACCATGTCGCCAAGGTGACGTGCAACAGCCAGGCAGGAGTGACCTCACAGCAGAGGGCCTACCTCACAGAATGGTGAGGAACCCAGCCAGGATAAGACTCTCACCAGAGGGCCCACATCACCAAGGGCATCAGAACCAGGCAGGACTGTCTTCACACCAGGGTGACCACATCATAGAAAGGTGAGGAACCCAGCACATGTGGCCTAAACCAGAGGACCCAGATCTCCAAGGGGTTCGGAGTGAGGCAGGCATGAGTAGCCTCACAAAACAGGGCCAATAGAATAAAAAAGGTGAGGAATCCTGCAGTGGGAACCTCCCAGCAGGCGGCCCAGAGCACCGAGTCTATGCGATCCAGGCCACAGTGAACTCACAGCAGAGGGCCCACATCATGAAACTGTGAGCAACCCAGCCGTTTGGACCTCAGAGCAGAAGGCCCACATCACCATGGGGTGGGGAACATGGCACGAGTGTCCTCGCACCACTTAGCACGTATCAGAAAATGTGGGTACCCAGCAGTTAGGGCCTGACGCCAGAGGGCCCTCAGCACCGAGGGGAGAAGGCTCCCAGTAGGCTCCAACTGCCACAAGAGGGCCGACATTGCCAAGGCGGGGTGTGCCAGCCAGGCAGGAGTGACCTCACAGTAGAGGGCCCACCTCACAAAAGTGTGAGGAACCCAGCCAGGATCAGACTCTCACCAGATGGCCCACATTACCAAGGGGATAGGAACCAGGCAGGAGTGTCCTCACACCAGTGGGGCCACATCATCGAAAGGTGAGGGACCCAGCACACGTGGCCTCAAACCAGAGGACACACATCACCAAGGGGCTGGGAGTGAGGCAGGCAGGAGGAGTCTCAAAACAGAGGGCCCATAGAAGGAAAAAGGTGAGGAATCCCGCAGTTGGAACTTCCCCGCAGGTGGCCAGGAGCAGCGAGGCTATGGGTTCCATGCTGGAGTGAACTCACACCAGAGGGCCCTCATCAAGAAACTGAGCAACCCACGGTTGGGACCTCAGAGCAGAAGGCCCACATTCCCATGGGGTTGGGATCCTGGCAGGAGTGTACTTGCACCACAGGGCGCACATCAGAAAATTTTGGGAGCCCAGGAGTTAGGGTCTGACGCCAGAGGGCCCTCATTACCGAGGGGAGGAGACTCCCAGCAGGCACCAACTCCCAACTGAGGGCCCACGTCGCCAAGTTGACGTGTGCCAGCCAGGCAGGAGTGACCTCACAGCAGAGGGCCTACCTCACAGAAGGGTGAGGAACCCAGCCAGGATAAGATTCTCACCAGAGGGCCCACATCACCAAGGGGATCGGAACAAGGCAGGAGTGTCCTAACACCAGTGTGGCCACATTATAGAAAGGTGAGGAACCCAGCACATGTGGCCTAAACCAGAGGACCCACATTTCCAAGGTGCTCCGAGTGAGGCAGGCAGGAGTAGCCTAACAACACAGGGCCCACAGAATAAAAAATGTGAGGAATCCAGCAGTTTGAACCTCCCAGCAGGTGGCCCAGAGTATGGAGTCTATGGGATCCAGGCCACAGTGAACTCACAGCAGAGGGCCCACATCATGAAACTGTGAGCAACCCAGCCAGTGGGACCTCAGAGCAGAAGGCCCACATCCCCATGGGGATGGGAACCTCGCAGGAGTGTCCTCGCACAACTTAGCACGTATCAGAAAATGTGGGAACACAGCAGTTATGGCCTGACGCCAGAGGGCCCTCATCACGGAGGAGAGGAGGCTACCAGCAGGTTCCAAATGCCACCAGAGGGCCGACGTCACCAATGGAACGGGAGCAAGCCAGGCAGGAGTTACCTCACAGCAGAGGGCCCACCTCACAGAAGTGTGAGGAGCCCAAACAGGATCAGACTCTAACCAGAGCGCCCACATCACCAAGGGGATGGAAACCAGGCAGGAGTGTCCTCACACCAGTGGGGCCACATCAGCTAAAGGTGAGGAGCACAGCACATGTGGCCTCAAACAAGGGGACACACATCACGAAAGGGCTGGGAGTGAGGCATGCAGGAGGAGACTCACAACAGAGCGCCCATAGAATAAAAAAGGTGAGGAACCCCGCAGTTGGAAGCTCCAAGCAGGTGGCCCAGAGCACCGAGGCTATGGGATCCATGCCGGAGTGAACTCACAGCAGAGGGCCCACATTCTGACACTGTGAGCAACCCAGCCGTTGGGACCTCAGAGCAGAAAGCCCACATCCCCATGGGGATGGGACCCTGGCTGGAGTGTACTCGCACGACAGGGCGCACATCAGAAAATTTTGGGAGCCCATGAGTTAGGGCCTGACGCCAGAGGGCCCTCATTACCGAGGGGAGGAGACTCCCAGCAGGCACCAACTCCCAACTGAGGGCCCACATCGGCAAGGTGACGTGTGCCAGCCAGGCAGGAGTGACCTCACAGCAGAGGGCCCACCTCCCAGAAGTGTGAGGAATCCACACAGGATCAGACTCTCACCAGAGGGCCCCCATCACCAAGGGGATGGGAACCAGGCAGGAGTGTCCTCACACCAGTGGGGCCACATCAATAAAGGTGAGGAAACCGGTACATGTGGCTTTAAACAAGAGGATCTACATCACAAATGGGCTGGGAGTGAGTCAGGAAGTAGGAGCATGAAAACACAGGACCCAAAGAATAAAAAAGGTAAGGAATCCAGCAGTAGGAACCTCCAGGCAGGCCGCTCAGAGCACAGAGTCTATGGGATCTAGGCCTGGGTGAACTAACACCAGAGAGCCAACATCATGAAACGGTGAACAACACAGGTGTTGGGACCTTAGAGTAGAAGGCCCACATGCCCATGGGGATGGGAACCTCGCAGGAGTGTCCTTGCACCACTTAGCACGTATCAGAAAATGTGGGTACCCAGCAGTTAGGGCCTGAGGCAAGAGGGCCCCCATCACAGAGGGGAGGTTCCCAGCAGGCTCCAACTGCCACAAGAGGGCCGATGTTGCCCAGGTGGGGTGTGCCAGCCAGGCAGGAGTGACCTCACAGCAGAGGGCCCACCTCACAGAAGTGTGAGGAACCCAACCAGGATCAGACTCTCACCGGAGGGCCCACATCACCAAGGGGATGGGAACCAGGCAGGAGTGTCCTCACACCAGTGGGGCCACATAAGCCAAAGGTGAGGAACCCAGCATATGTGGCCTCAAACCAGAGGACACATTTCACCAAGGGGCTAGGAGTGAGGCAGGTGTCTGGAGGGGCACATTTAACTCTAATTTCCCACCAGGAAGTGGAATGAACCAAAGTCTCAGAGTGCCGTGCCGGACCCTGATTACGGCCTGAAGCAAACCTGCGGTTCTGTGGCCAGTTTTCAAGGAAACGAGTTAAGAAAGGAAATCACGGGCACTGTAATTCACAAACCTGCAGAGTTATAAATGACAGCTATTGGCAAAAATATACTGAAGTAAGTCTGCAAAGAGGACTTGAAAACGAGGCAGAATTGCAGGAATCATATTTCAGGAGGTAGATTGGAATTGCATTTAAAGCATGTGAAAAGCGGCAGATCTTTGACAGTGATGCACTTGGACAAAAGTGCGTAAACATTTTTTCCTGAATATATTCAGGAAAAAACACATATGCCCTTTTTGGCCAACCAAGCACTCGAGAAATGGAAATCCGCACTACAATGAAGTCTCATTTCCCATTCGTCAAAAGGGCCATCTGAAAAAAGTGTAAAAACCAGAAACACAGGACAGGCCATGGAGAACAGGGAGCCTTGTTATGCTGATGGGCGGGATGTAAATGCCAACAGCCACTCTGGAGAAGTGTATGGTGTTTCCTGAAACACCTAAGAAACAAAGCAACGGAGACTACGGCACTTCCACTTATGGTCTTATAGATCACGGAAATTAAAATCAAAAACAGACAGCCACCCCAAAGTGTCGGACGGCTCTGTTTACAAGAACCTCGTCTACGGAACTTGTTAAATATCCCAGAAAGCGAAAAATGGATAAATAAATGTGGTACGTACGTACAAATGAATATCACTCACCAATGAAATCTATTTCATCAGGCCCGTCGCGGCATAATGAGTGGATTCAGGTACGATGATTCTACGAGAAATAAGTCACACAGAAAATGTAACATCATAAGTTATCACTAATACACGGAATGTAAAGTTGGCTACACATGAACTGAATTACAAAACAGAACAGGGTCTCAAATTTAGAACACCAACTTATGCTTGCTTAAGGGGAAAAGTGAGTTGGGGTGCTGCATAAAAGCAGAGATAGAAATTACCACAGATACCTTTCCATAAGCCAAATATGTAATAGTCAAGACCTACCCCTTGCTCAACGAAATGGACTAAACACCTCATATTCAACGCCTAGGAATACACCTGACTAGTAAGAATCTTCAAACCCATGGATTTATATGTCTCCTTAAGACAATCAAGCGTGTGTGCAGCTGCATGAACGCAGCAGAGAAAATCCAATAAATCCCATTATCAAAATGAATTACAAAAACAAAACAAAATGACAGTGAAATAGAGAGCAATTCTTAAATAATTCATTCAGGGCATGTGATGCAACCTGGATTTACCACATCTACATCCAGAGCTGGGTGAGACATAAGGCTGGACAGTTCGGGCTGATAACATTGGTGAGGTTCGGTGAGCAAACGCAGACCCTTTGAAGTCATACTGCATGGTACCCATTCCATGGGTCCCAACTCTCCAGGTTTAAGGGATTCTTCCTTCAGCTAAAACATGCATGGGAAACCCACAGTACTGTGCACTGTGTGACCGGGAAACGTTTTCAAATGCATCTCAGTTTTCGTCCCCTGGTACTCGTGTTCATCATTCCAGACGCTTTACTAACACTCTCCCCACTTGGAGAGTCAGTGCCATTAACCTCCTGTTGGGCACAGTTTGCAATTTCTGCGCAAGATGTACAGGAATAGGGAGAACCAATGAGAGACTAGCTGTAGGTGCCTGCACGGGCAAATGGAACGCTCATTTCCGAACAGGAAGAGGAATTAAACAAAGGCTCAGCGTTCCCCCCTGGAAAGAGATTATGGCCTGAAGCAATCCTGCGGTTTTGCGGCCAGCTCACAAAAAATAGAGTTGAAGAAAGGAGCTCAGGGGCACTGCAATTCACAAACCTGCAGAGTTATGAATGACAGCTGTCGTCCAAAAATGTATTGAAGTAAGTCTTCGAAGAGGACTTGAAAGCGGAGCAGAATTTCAGGAAAACGATTTCAGGGGGTAGACTGGAATTGCACTTAAAGCATAGGAAAAGAGGCAGAATGTCGACAATGATGCACTTGGCCAAAAAGGGCGTATGCGTTTTTTCCTGAATATATTCAGGAAAAAACGCATACGTCCTTTTTGGACAACCAAGCAAGCATGTAAAGGAAATCTGCACTACAATGAAGTCTCACTGCCCCCCGGTGAAAAGGGCCATCTGAAAAATGTGTAAAATCCAGAAAGGCAGGACAGGTCTTGGAGAACAGGGAGCCTTGTTATGCTGATGGGCGAGATGTAAATTGCCAACAGCCACTCTGGAGAAATGTATGGTGTATCCTGAAACACGTAGGAAACAAAGCAACAGAGCCTATGGCACTTCCACTTATGGTCCTATAGCTTAGGGAAATTAAAATCAAAAACACACAGCCACCCGAAAGTTTGGGACGGCTCTGTTTACAAGAACCTCGTCTACGGTACAAGTTAAATATCCGAGAAAGCAAAAAATGGATAAAGAAGTTGTGGTACGCACGTACAATGGAATATCACTCAGCAATGAAATCTCCGTCATCAGGCCCGTAGCGGCATAATGAGTGGATTCAGGTACGATGATTCTACGAGAAATAAGTCACACAGAAAAAGAAACATCATAAGATATCACTAATACACGGAATGTAAACTTGGCTACACATGAACTGAATTACAAAACACAACAGGTTCTCATATTTAGAAAACCAACTTATGCTTGCATACGTGGAAAGGTGAGTTGGGGTGCTGAATAAAACCAGAGATTGAAATTAGCACAGATACCGTTCCATGAGCCAAATATATAATAGACAAGACTTACTCCTTGCTCAACGAAATGGACTCAACACCCCATATTCAACGCATGGGAAGATACCGGACAAGTAAGAATCTTAAAAACCATGGATTTATATGTCTCCATAAGGAAAACAAGCATGTGTACAGCAGCCTAAACGGAAGTGTGAAAATCCGATAAATCCCATTATCAAAATAAATTTCAAAAACAAAACACAATGACAGTGAAATAGAGAGCAATTCTTAAATCATTCATTCAGGGCTTGTGATGCAACCTGGATTTACCACATCTACACCCAGAGCTGGGTGAGACATAAGGCTGGACACTTCGGGCTGATAGCATTGGTGAGGTTCGGTGAGCAAACGCAGACCCTTTGAAGTCATACTGCATGGTACCCATTCCATGGTTCCCAACTCTCCAGGTTTAAGGGATTCTTCCTTCAGCTAAAACATGCATGGGATACGCAGAGTATCGACCGCCATGTGATTGGGAAACGTTTTCAAATGCATCACAGTTTTCGTCCCCTGGTACTCGGGTTCACCATTCCAGATGCTTTACTAACACTCTCCCCACTTGGAGAGTCAGTGCCTTTAACCTCCTGTTTGGCACAGTTTGCAATTTCTGCGCAAAATGAACATGAATAGGGAGAACCAATGAGAGACCAGCTGTAGGTGTCTGCACGGGCAAATGGAACGCTCATTTCGCACCAGGAAGAGGAATTAACCAAAGGCTCAGCGTGCCCTGCCGGAAAGAGATTAGGGCCTGAAGCAATCTTGCGGTTTTGCGGCGAGCTCACAGGAAAGCGAGTTGAAGAAAGGAGCTCAGGGGCACTGTAATTCACAAACCTGCAGAGTTATGAATGACAGCTATCGTCCAAAAATGTACTGAAGTAAGTCTTCGAAGAGGACTGGAAAGAGGAGCACAATTTCAGGAAAACGATTTTACGGGGTAGACTGGAATTGCACTTAAAGCATAGGAAAAGAGGCAGAATGTCGACAATGATGCACTTGGCCAAAAAGGGCGTATGCGTTTTTTCCTGAATATATTCAGGAAAAAACGCATACGCCCTTTTTGGCCAACCAAGCAAGCATGTAAAGGAAATCTGCACTACAATGAAGTCTCACTGCCCCCCGGTCAAAGGGGCCATCTGAAAAAAGTGTAAAATCCAGAAAGGCAGGACAGGTCATGGAGAACAGGGAGCCTTGTTATGTTGATGGGCGGGACGTAAATTGCCAACAACCACTCTGGAGAAGTGTATGGTGTTTCCTGAAACACGTAGGAAACAAAGCAACACAGCCTATGGCACTTCCACTTATGGTCCTATAGCTTAGGGAAATTAAAATCAAAAACACACAGCCACCCCAAAGTTTGGGACGGCTCTGTTTACAACAACCTCGTCTACGGTACAAGTTAAATATCCCAGAAAGCAAAAAATGCATAAAGATGTTGTGGTACGCACGTACAATGGAATATCACTCAGCAATGAAATCTACGTCATCAGGCCCGTAGCAGCATAATGAGTGGATTCAGGTACGATGATTCTACGAGAAATAAGTCACACAGAAAAAGAAATATCATAAGATATCACTAATACACGGAATGTAAACTTGGCTACACATGAACTGAATTTCAAAACAGAACAGGGTCTCAAATTTACAAAACCAACTTATGCTTGCTTATGGGGAAAGGTGAGTTGGGGTGCTGCATAAAACCAGAGATTGAAATTAGCACAGATACCGTTCCATAAGCCAAATATATAATAGACAAGACCTACTCCTTGCTCAACGAAATGGACTCAACACCCCATATTCAACGCATGGCAAGATACCTGACAAGTAAGAATCTTAAAACCCATGGATTTATATGTCTCCATAAGAAAATCAAGCGTCTGTACAGCGGCCTAAACGCAGCAGTGAACATCCGATAAATCCCATTATCAAAATGAATTTCAAAAACAAAACACAATGACAGTGAAATAGAGAGCAATTCTTAAATAATTCATTCAGGGCTTGTGATGAAACCTGGATTTACCACATCTACACCCAGAGCTGGGTGAGACATAAGGCTGGACACTTCGGGCTGATAGCATTGGTGAGGTTCGGTGAGCAAACACAGACCCTTTGAAGTCATACTGCATGGTACCCATTCCATGGGTCCCAACTCTCCAGGTTTAAGGGATTCTTCCTTCAGCTAAAACATGCATGGGAAACCCAGAGTATGGTCCACCGTGTGATTGGGAAACGTTTTCAAATGCATCTCAGTTTTCGTCCCCTGGTACTCGGGTTCAACATTTGAACGCTTTACTAACAGTCTCCCCACTTGGAGAGTCAGTGCCATTAAACTCCTGTTTGGCACAGTTTGCAATTTCTGCGCAAGATGAACAGGAATAGGGAGAAGCAATGAGAGACTAGATGTAGGTGTCTGCACGGGCAAATGGAAAGCTCATTTCCTACCAGGAAGAGGAATTAACCAAAGGCTCATCGTGCCCCCCCGGAAACAGATTAGGGCCTGAAGCAATCCTGCGGTTTTGCGGCCAGCTCACAAGAGGGCGAGTTGAAGAAATGAGCTCAGGGCACTGTAATTCACAAACCTGCAGAGTTATGAATGACAGCTATCTTCCAAAAATGTACTGAAGTAAGTCTTCGAAGAGGACTTGAAAGCGGGGCAGAATTTCAGGAAAACGATTTCAGGGGGTAGACTGGAATTGTACTAAAAGCATAGGAAAAGAGGCAGAATGTCGACAATGATGCACTTGGCCAAAAAGGGCGTATGCATTTTTTCCTGAATATATTCAGGAAAAAACGCATACGCCCTTTTTGGCCAACCAAGCAAGCGTGTAATGGAAATCTGCACTACAATGAAGTCTCACTGCCCCCCGGTCAAAAGGGCCATCTGAAAAAAATGTAAAATCCAGAAAGTCAGGACAGGTCATGGAGAACAGGGAGCCTTGTCATGCTGATGGGCGGGATGTAAATTGCCAACAACCACTCTGGAGAAGTGTATGGTGTTTCCAGAAACACGTAAGAAACAAAGCAACACAGCCTATGGCACTTCCACTTATGGTCCTATAGCTTAGGGAAATTAAAATCAAAAACACACAGCCACCCCAGAGTTTGGGACGGCTCTGTTTACAAGAACCTCGTCTACGGTACAAGTAAAATATCCCAGAAAGCAAAAAATGGATAAAGAAGTTGTGGTACGCACGTACAATGGAATATCACTCAGCAATGAAATCTACGTCATCAGGCCCGAAGCGGCATAATGAGTGGATTCAGGTACGATGATTCTACGAGAAATAAGTCATACAGAAATAGAAACATTATAAGATATCACTAATACACGGAATGTAAAGTTGGCTACACATGAACTGAATTACAAAACAGAACAGGGTCTGAAATTTAGAAAACCAATTTATGCTTGCTTATGGGGAAAGGTGAGTTGGGGTGCTGCATAAAACCAGAGATTGAAATTAGCACAGATACCGTTCCATAAGCCAAATATATAATAGACAAGAACTACTCCTTGCTCAACGAAATGGACTCAACACCACATATTCAACGCCTGGCAAGATACCTCACAAGTAAGAATCTTAAAACCCATGGATTTATATGTCTCCATAAGGAAATCAAGCGTGTGTACAGCGGCCTAGACGCAGCAGTGAAAATCCGATAAATCCCATTATCAAAATAAATTTAAAAACAAAACACAATGACAGTGAAATAGAGAGCAATTCTTAAATCATTCATTCAGGGCTTGTGATGCAACCTGGATTTACCACATCTACACCCAGAGCTGGGTGAGACATAAGGCTGGACACTTCGGGCTGATAGCATTGGTGAGGTTCGGTGAGCAAATGCAGACCCTTTGAAGTCATACTGCATGGTACACATTCCATGGGTCCCAACTCTCCAGGTTTAAGGGATTCTTCCTTCAGCTAAAACATGCATGGGAAACCCACAGTACAGTGCACTCTGTGACCGGGAAACCTTTTCAAATGCATCTCAGTTTTCGTCCCCTTGTACTCGGGTTCACCATTCCAGACGCTTTACTAAAACTCTCCCCACTTGGAGAGTCAGTGCCATTAACCTCCTGTTTGGCACAGTTTGCAATTTCTGCGCAAGATGTACAGGAATAGGGAGAACCAATGAGAGACTAGCTGTGGGTCCCTGCACGGGCAAAAGGAACGCTCATTTCCGACCAGGAAGAGGAATTAAACAAAGGCTCGGCATGCCCTGCCGGAAAGAGATTATGGCCTGAAGCAATCCTGCGGTTTTGCGGCCAGCTCACAAGAAAGCGAGTTGAAGACATGAGCTCAGGGGCACTGTAATTCACAAACCTGCAGAGTTATGAATGACAGCTATCGTTCAAAAATGTATTGAAGTAAGTCTTCGAAGAGGACTTGAAAGCGGGGCAGAATTTCAGGAAAACGATTTCAGGGGGTAGACTGGAATTGTACTAAAAGCATAGGAAAAGAGGCAGAATGTCGAGAACGATGCACTTGGCCAAAAAGGGCGTATGCTTTTTTTCCTGAATATATTCAGGAAAAAACGCATACGCCCTTTTTGGCCAACCAAGCAAGCGTGTAAAGGAAATCTGCACTACAATGAAGTCTCACTGCCCCCCGGTCAAAAGGGCCATCTGAAAAAAGTGTAAAATCCAGAAAGGCAGGACAGGTCATGGAGAACAGGGAGCATTGTCATGCTGATGGGCGGGATGTAAATTGCCAACAACCACTCTGGAGAAGTGTATGGTGTTTCCAAAAACACGAAAGAAACAAAGCAACACAGCCTATGGCACTTCCACTTATGGTCCTATAGCTTAGGGAAATTAAAATCAAAAACACACAGCCACCCCAGAGTTTGGGACGGCTCTGTTTACAAGAACCTCGTCTACGGTACAAGTAAAATATCCCAGAAAGTAAAAAATGGATAAAGAAGTTGTGGTACGCACGTACAATGGAATATCACTCAGCAATGAAATCTATGTCATCAGGCCCGTAGCGGCATAATGAGTGGATACAGGTATGAGGATTCTACGGGAAATAAGTCACACAGAAAAAGAAACATCATAAGATATCACTAATGCACGGAATGTAAACTTGGCTACCCATGAACTGAATTACAAAACAGAACAGGGTCTCAAATTGAGAAAACCAACGTATGCTTGCTTATGGGGAAAGGTGAGTTGGGGTGCTGCATAAAACCAGAGATTGAAATTAGCACAGATACCGTTCCATGAGCCAAATATATAATAGAGAAGCACTACTCCTTGCTCAACGAAATGGACTCAACACCACATATTCAACGCCTGGCAAGATACCTGACAAGTAAGAATCTTAAAACCCATGGATTTATATGTCTCCATAAGGAAATCAAGCGTGTGTACAGCGGTCTAAACGCAGCAGTGAAAATCCGATAAATCCCATTATCAAAATAAATTTCAAAAACAAAACAAAATGACAGTGAAATAGAGAGCAATTCTTAAATAATTCATTCAGGGCTTGTGATGACACCTGGATTTACCACATCTACACCCAGAGCGGGGTGAGACATAAGGCTGGACACTTCGGGCTGATAGCATTGGTGAGTTTCGGTGAGCAAACGCAGACCCTTTGAAGTCATACTGCATGGTACCCATTCCATGGGTCCCAAATTTCCAGGTTTAAGGGATTCTTCCTTCAGCTAAAACATGCATGGGAAACCCATAGTATGCTCCACCGTGTGATTGGGAAACGTTTTCAAATGCATCTCAGTTTTCGTCCCCTGGTACTCGGGTTCACCATTCCAGACGCTTTACTAACACTCTCCCCACTTGTAGAGTCAGGGACTTTAAACTCCTGTTTGGCACAGTTTGCAATTTCTGCGCAAGATGAACAGGAATAGGGAGAAGCAATGAGAGACTAGATGTAGGTGTCTGCACGGGCAAATGGAACGCTCATTTTCCACCAGGAAGAGGAATTAACCAAAGGCTCAGCGTGCCCTGCCGGAAACAGATTAGGGCCTGAAGAAATCCTGCGGTTTTGCGGCCAGCTCACAAGAAAAGGAGTTGAAGAAAGGAGCTCAGGGGCACTGTAATTCACAAACCTGCAGAGTTATGAATGACAGCTATCGTCCAAAAATGTACTGAAGTAAGTCTTCAAAGAGGACTTGAAAGCGGGGCAGAATTTCAGGAAAACGATTTCAGGGGGTGGACTGGAATTGCACTTAAAGCATAGGAAAAGAGGCAGAATGTCGACAATGATGCACTTGGTCAAAAAGGGCATATGCGTTTCTTCCAGGGCCCTTATTAAAGAGGGTAGGAGGCTCTCAGCATGCTTCAGTGGCCAACAGAGGGCCTACGTCGCCAAGGCGACATGAGCCATCCAGGCAGGAGTGACCTCACATCAGAGGGCCCACCTCACAGAAGGGTAAGGAACCCAGTCAAGATCAGACTCTCACCAGAGTGCCCACATAAGCAAGGGGCTGGGAACCAGGCAGGAGTGTCCTCACACCCGTGGGGCCACATCATCGAAAGTTGAGGTACCCAGCACATGTGGCCTCAAACCAGAGGACTCACATCACCATGGGTCTCAGAGCGAGGCAGGCAGGATTAACCTCAAAACACATGGCCCATTGTATAAAAAAGGTGAGGAATCCAGCAGTTGGAACATCCCAGCGGGCGGCCCAGAGCACCGAGGCTATGGGATCCAGGCAGTGATGAACTCACAACAGAGGGCCCTCATCGTGATACTGTAAGCAACCCAGCCGTTGTAACCTCAGAGCACAAGGCCCACATCCCCATGGGGAAGGGAACCAAGCAGGAGTGTCATCGCACCAGTGGGCACACATCAGAAAAGGTGGGGAGCCCAGCAGTTAGGGCCGGACGCCAGAGGGCCCTCATCACTGAGGAGAGGAGGCTCCCAGCAAGCTCCAACTGCTACCAGAAGGCCGACGTCGCCAATGCAGGGTGTGCCAGCCAGGCAGGAGTGACCTCAGAGCAGAGGGCCAACCACACAAAAGTGTGAGGAACCCAAAGAGGATCAGACTCTCACCGGAGGGCCCACATCACCAAGGGAATGGAAACCAGGCAGGAGTGTTCTCACACCAGTGGGGTCACATCACCGAAATGTGACGGACCCAGCACACGTGGCCTCAAACTACAGGACACACATCACCAAGGGGCTGGGAGTGAGGCAGGCAGGAGGAGCCTCCAAACAGAGGGCCCATAGCGTAAAAAAGGTGAGGGATCCCGCAGTTGGAACCTCCCAGCAGGTGGCCAGGAGCAGCGAGGCTATGGGATCCAGGCCTGACTGAACTCAAAACAGAGGGCCCTCATTATGAAACTGTGAGCAACCCAGCCGTTGGGACCTTAGAGCAGAAGGCCCACATTCCCATGGGGTTGGGATGCTGTCAGGAGTGTACTCGCACCACAGGGCGCACATCAGAAACTTTTGGGAGCCCAGGAGTTAGGGTCTGACGCCAGAGGGCCCTCATTTCCGAGGGGAGGAGACTCCCAGCAGGCACCAACTCCCAACTGAGGGTCCACGTCGCCACGTTGACGTGTGCCAGCCAGGCAGGAGTGACCTCACAGCAGAGGGCCTACCTCACAGAAGGGTGAGGAACCCAGCCAGGATAAGACTCTCACCAGAGGGCCCACATCACCAAGGGGATCGGAACAAGGCAGGAGTGTCCTCACACCAGTGTGGCCACATTATAGAAAGGTGAGGAACCCAGCACATGTGGCCTAAACCAGAGGACCCACATTTCCAAGGTGCTCCGAGTGAGGCAGGCAGGAATAGCCTAACAACACAGGGCCCACAGAATAAAAAATGTGAGGAATCCAGCAGTTTGAACCTCCCAGCAGGTGGCCCAGAGCATGGAGTCTATGGGATCCAGGCCACAGTGAACCCACAGCAGAGGGCCCACATCATGAAACTGTGAGCAACCCAGCCAGTGGGACCTCAGAGCAGAAGGCCCACATCCCCATGGGGATGGGAACCTCGCAGGAGTGTCCTCGCACAACTTAGCACGTATCAGAAAATGTGGGAACCCAGTAGTTATGGCCTGATGCCAGAGGGCCCTCATCACGGAGGAGAGGAGGCTACCAGCAGGCTCCAAATGCCACCAGAGGGCCGACGTCACCAAGGCAATGGGAGCAAGCCAGGCAGGAGTTACCTCACAGCAGAGGGCCCACCTCACAGAAGTGTGAGGAGCCCAAACAGGATCAGACTCTAACCAGAGCGCCCACATCACCAAGGGGATGGAAACCAGGCAGGAGTGTCCTCACACCAGTGGGGCCACATCAGCGAAAGGTGAGGAACACAGCACATGTGGCCTCAAACAAGGGGACACACATCACGAAAGGGCTGGGAGTGAGGCATGCAGGAGGAGACTCACAACACAGCGCCCATAATAAAAAAGGTGAGGAACCCCGCAGTTGGAAGCTACAAGCAGGTGGCCCAGAGCACCGAGGCTATGGGATCCATGCCGGAGTGAACTCACAGCAGAGGGCCCACATTCTGACACTGTGAGCAACCCAGCCGTTGGGACCTCAGGGCAGAAAGCCCACATCCCCATGGGGATGGGACCCTGGCTGGAGTGTACTCGCACGACAGGGCGCACATCAGAAAATTTTGGGAGCCCATGAGTTAGGGCCTGATGCCAAAGGGCCCTCATTACCGAGGGGAGGAGACTCCCAGCAGGCACCAACTCCCAACTGAGGGCACACATCGCCAAGGTGACGTGTGCCAGCCAGGCAGGAGTGACCTCACAGCAGAGGGCCCACCTCCCAGAAGTGTGAGGAATCCAGACAGGATCAGACTCTCACCAGAGGGCCCCCATCACCAAGGGGATGGGAACCAGGCAGGAGTGTCCTCACACCAGTGGGGCCACATCAATAAAGGTGAGGAAACCGGTACATGTGGCCTTAAACCAGAGGACCTACATCACAAATGGGCTGGGAGTGAGTCAGGAAGTAGGAGCATGAAAACACAGGACCCAAAGAATAAAAAAGTTAAGGAATCCAGCAGTAGGAACCTCCCAGCAGGCCGCTCAGAACACAGAGGCTATGGGATCTAGGCCTGGGTGAACTAACACCAGAGAGCCAACATCATGAAACGGTGAACAACACAGGTGTTGGGACCTTAGAGCAGAAGGCCCACATGCCCATGGGGATGGAAACCTCGCAGGAGTGTCCTCGCACCACTTAGCACGTATCAGAAAATGTGGGTACCCAGCAGTTAGGGCCTGAGGCAAGAGGGCCCCCATCACCGAGGGGAGGTTCCCAGCAGGCTCCAACTGCCACAAGAGGGCCGATGTTGCCCAGGTGTGGTGTGCCAGCCAGGCAGGAGTGACCTCACAGCAGAGGGCCCCCCTCACAGAAGGGTGAGGAACCCAGCCAGGATCAGACTCTCACCAGAGGGCCCACATCATCAAGGGGATAGGAACCAGGCAGGAGTGTCCTCACACCAGTGGGGCCACATCATCGAAAGGCGAGGGACCCAGCATACATAGCCTCAAACGAGAGGACACACATCACCAAGGGGCTGGGAGTGAGGCAGGCAGGAGGAGTCTCAAAACAGAGGGCCCATAGAAGAAAAAAGGTGAGGAATCCCGCAGTTGTAACCTCCCAGCAGGTGGCCAGGAGCAGCGAGGCTATGGGATCCAGGCCGGAGAGAACTCACAGCAGAGGGCCCTCATCATGAAACTGAGCAACCCACGGTTGGGACCTCAGAGCAGAAGGCCCACATTCCCATGGGGTTGGGAACCTGGCAGGAGTGTACTCGAACCACAGGGCGCATACCAGAAAATATTGGGAGCCCAGGAGTTAGGGCCTGACGCCAGAGGGCCCTCATTACCGAGGGGAGGAGACACCCAGCAGGCACCAAATCCCACCAGAGAGGGGACGTCGCCAAGGCGGGGTGTGCCAGCCAGGCAGGAGTGACCTCAGAGAAGAGGGCCCACCTCACAGAAGTGTGAGGAACCCAACCAGGATCAGACTCTCACCGGAGGGCCCACATCAGCAAGGGGATGGGAACCAGGCAGGAGTGTCCTCACACCAGTGGGGCCACATCAGCCAAAGGTGAGGAACCCAGCACATGTGGCCTCAAACCACAGGACACACATCACCAAGGGGCTAGGAGTGAGGCAGGTGTCTGGAGGGGCACATTTAACTCTAATTTCCCACCAGGAAGTGGAATGAACCAAAGTCTCAGAGTGCCGTGCCGGACCCTGATTACGGCCTGAAGCAAACCTGCGGTTCTGTGGCCAGTTTTGAAGGAAACGAGTTAAGAAAGGAAATCACGGGCACTGTAATTCACAAACCTGCAGTGTTATAAATGACAGCTATTGGCAAAATTATATGGAAGTAAGTCTGCAAAGAGGACTTGAAAACGAGGCAGAATTGCTGGAATCATATTTCAGGAGGTAGATTGGAATTGCATTTAAAGCATGTGAAAAGCGGCAGATCTTTGACAGTGATGCACTTGGACAAAAGTGCGTAAACATTTTTTCCTGAATATATTCAGGAAAAAACACATATGCCCTTTTTGGCCAACCAAGCACTCGAGAAATGGAAATCCACACTACAATGAAGTCTCATTTCCCATTCGTCAAAAGGGCCATCTGAAAAAAGTGTAAAAACCAGAAACACAGGACAGGCCATGGAGAACAGGGAGCCTTGTTATGCTGATGGGCGGGATGTAAATTGCCAACAGACACTCTGGAGATGTTTATGGTGTATCCTGAAACATCTGAAAAACAAAGCTACAGACCCTAGGGCACTTCCACTTTTGGCCCTATAGCTTAGGAAAATTAAAATCAACAAGACACAGCCAACACCAAATTTAGGGCTGCTGTGTTTACAAGAACCTTGAGTCCAGTACAAATTAAATATCCCAGAAAGAAAAAAATGGATAAAGGAGTTGTGCTACTTACGTACAACGGAATATCACTCAGCAATGAAATCAATGTCATCAGGCCTGTAGCAGCAAATTGAGTGGATTTAAGTATGATGATTCTAAGAGAAATAGGTCACACAGAGAAAGATAATTATCATAAGATATCACTAATAGAGAGAGTGTAAACTTGGCTACACATAAACTGAATTCCAAAACCGAACAGAGTCTCACATTTAGATAAAAACTTATGCTTGCTTAAGGGGAAAGTTGAGTTGGGGTGCTGTATAAAACCAGAGATTGAAATTAGCACACATACCGTTCCATAAGCCAAATATGTAATAGACAAGACCTACTCTTTGCTCAACGAAATAGACTCATCCATGGTGTATCACCTCACACCTGTTAGAATGGGCATCATCAGAAAATCTACAAACAACAAATGCTGGAAAGGGTGTGGAAATAAGGAACCCTCTTCCACTATTGTTGGGAATGTAAATTGATACAGTCACTGTGGAGAACATTATGGAGTTTCTTATAAAATTAAGAATAGGATTACCATATGATACAGCAATCCCACTACTGGGCATATACCGAGACAAAACCATAAATCAAAAAGAGACATTCACCGCAATGTTCATTGCATCACTATTTACAATATCCAGGTAATGGAAGCAACCTAAATGCCCACAGACAGACGAATGCATAAAGATGTGGTACATATATAAAATGGAATATTACTAAGCCATAAAAAGGAATGAAATTGGGTCATTTGTAGAGACGTTGATGGATCTAGAGACTGTCATACAGAGTGAAGTAAGTCAGAAAGAGAAAAACAAATCTTGTCTATTAATGCATATATGTGGAACCTAGAAAAATTGTACAGATGAACCGTTTTGCCAGGCAGAAATAGAGCAACAGATGTAGACAACAAACGTATGGACACCAAGGGGGGAAAGCTGTTGGGGGGTGGTGGTGGGAGGAGTTGAGAGATTGGGATTGGCATGTATACATTTATATGTATAAAATAGATAACCAAAAAGAACCTGCAGTATAAAAAAATAAAATAAAATTCAAATTACAAAAAGTAAAACAGAAAAAATATTCTTCCCTTCACATACATGTATTTATATGAATAAATTATTTCCATGCTTATATCTGTAAATACAAAAAAGAGGAATAAAATCTACCTTGAACCAAAAACGAAAAAAAGAAAAAAAACCAGAACCCACCAGTTACACAGAGGAAAACCATATCAGGGCACTTGCTCCAGTTGTAAACAATTCTGAAGTTGGTCAGTGGTGGGGAATCATCTCCCATTCAGCCAGCAGGCCCCACGCAACAAGCGTCCTCATTGCAAAGCTGGGGGACCGTGCCGAGGCATCTGTGAGTAAACGTGGGCTGAGCCCCAGGCCAGCTGCTGCTGAAATGTTCCCACCCTTCCCAGGTAAAACACCTGAATATGTACAAGGACTTGAAAGCCTAGAGGAAGGGCCATGGAGCCACATGAGTGACAGCATGCCAGCCGACTTGGTGCCTGCAGGCCAGCCAGGATGGTCCTGGCCCTGGGTGCTCTTCTGGAAGCTTTCCATTTCCCTGCCTGAGATACCCCTGCTGTCCCGGCCCCCACTGCTTTCTTCCTCACTCACGTCTGCCCAGGGAGAAATTCCAGCGGCAGGTATGGGTGACACATCCTCTTCTTTAGCAGGTGGCATCTTGGCAACTGCTGCAGAAAGTCCAGCAGAGCCCCACTCACACTGGGCCACCCACAAAGCCGTGGCCTCTCACTCCCTCCCACCAGTCCAGCCCCAAGACTGCTGACAGGGCAGAGAAAATGGCGTCAGGCACAGCTGCAGGGGCTCTTGCTGCCTGGAGCGGTGTTTATATTGATCTGAACCCAGGCACACCTGGGGAGGGCTGGCCGGCACGGTCGGGCTTCCCAGGCCAGCCAATAATCACCCCTCAGGGGCTCACAGTTGCAGAAACTGGAACTTGCTGAATCGGCCAGGTCCAAGGAACAGGTGTGGGCTCCTGAGAGTCAGGATAGACAAGGGGCTGCAGCTCTGGCTTGTTTTCTAATTATATTATCTGGCCCATGAGTGGGAGACAACTTCAAGGAAACCCTCTCCTAATGAGAGGAACCCAGGAGTCAGGGAGAGGAGGGGTGGCTGGTGGGTGGAGACAGAGGCCTGGTGCCCCGGGTGCAGTGGAAGTCTCTGGAAGACCAGGTGGAGGGAGGCCACACAGAGTGATGCCCAGGGTCACAGACCTGTCGGAGCTGCTGTTTGTTAGTTCAAGTCCTGCTCTGAGGTGCTCTGTGTCAGATCTGAGTGACAGGTGAGCTGGGAGTGCTCTGCAATGAGGGCGATATGCACGGTTCCTGTGTTCCCAGCCCTGCCATGGTACCTGCAAGGGTAGCTCTGTATCCTGGGAGGGGCCTGACCATGAGAGCCCCATGGGCTGCAGGGGAACCTGCCCAGGGAACCCCATATCCTGGGAGGGGCCTGAACACGAGAGCCCCATGGGCTGGGGTGGGGGTGGGGTACCTGCCCAGGTGAGCTCCATATCCTGGGATTGGCCTGACCTCGAGAGCCCCATGGGCTGCTGGAATCCTGGTAAAGGATGTCAGGACAGTCAGTGAAGCCACCGAGGATATACCTCCAGTAGTTCCTAAACCCTACACCCTGCTGGTCATTCTACCAACCACCAGGACATGGTATTCTGTATTAGTCTTCAATGATGCCTTCTTTTGTATTCTATTAGTCCCAGAGTCACAAGAAATTTTGGCTTGTGAGTGGCAGGACTCAACATACAACTAAAACAATACTTCCGGGCCGTGTTGCCCCAAGGGTTCAAAAATTCCCACACCATCTTTGGGGAAAGCTCAGCTAAAGAACTAAAAAGTTCTACCTCTGGAAAAGGAAACACTCCTTCAATATGCAGACGACATTCTGATCGCCAGCCCTACTAAGGAGACCTCTGAACTACCAAGCCAATAAAGGATACAAGTTGTCCAAGAAAAAGCTCAAATATCACAGACTACGGTGACCTGCCTGGGCTTCATTCTCACAGAAGGTCGGAGAAGCCCATCCCAGGAAAGGGAAGAAACAATTTACAGCCTTACCCATTTCTGAAACTAGAAGACAGCTTAGGGGTTCCTGGGGAGGCCAGGGTTTGCTGCTTCTGGATCCCTAACTACAGTCTACTAGCTGGGCCTCTATATGAAACACTGAAAGGAAAAGATGATGATCCTTTTGAATAGAATGCAGAAGTGGCCTTTCAGGAATGGAAAGAGCAGTCAATTCAGACTCTTGCCCTGGAACTCCCTAATTTAGCTAAACCCTTTGACCTTTACATTCCTGGTGAACGGTGAATCGCCATTGGAGTATTAGTGCAAAACCTGGGACCACTTGAAATGGAACAATGCAAGAACGCGATCCAGGTAGGATAAACTACGGTCACCAAGGGGCTTGGCCCACCGCCACATCTGGCCAAGATACTGGCAGTATCTGAAAACCTGGAAATCAGCAGCCCAAAAGGCCACCTCCTTCCTAAGGGAAAAGTACCCCACGTGGTGATCCTAACAGCCAACCATGCCCTGAAGTTGCAGGGTTGGCTCCATGGGCACACTGACCTTGAGCGAGGAGGCCCTCCAACTCCAACCTCCATAGAGATACCCGGGGCAATGTGGCACCATGAAGACTCGTGTGAAGGTGTCTGCACGGGCAAATTTAACGCTCATTTCCCACCAGGAAGAGGAATTAACCAAAGGCTCAGCATGCCGTGCCGGAACCAGATTAGGGCCTGAAGCAATCCTGCGGGTTTGCGGCCAGCTCACAAGAAAGCGAGTTGAAGAAAAGATCTCAGGGACACTGTAATTCACACACCTGCAGAGTTATAAATGACAGCTATCACCCAAAAATATATTGAAGGAAGGCTGCGAAGAGGACTTGAAAGCGGGGCAGAATTGCAAGAAAACGATTTCAGGGGGTAGACTGGAATTGCATTTAAAGCATAGGAAAAGAGGCAGAACGTCGACAATGATGCACTTGTCCCAAAAGGGCGTATGCGTTTTTTCCTGAATATATTCAGGAAAAAACGCATACGCCCTTTTTGGCCAACCAAGCAAGCATGTTAAAGAAATCTGCACTACAATGAAGTCTCACTGCCCCCCGTTCAAAAGGGCCATCTGAAAAAAGTGTAAAATCCAGAAAGGCAGCACAGGCCATGGAGAACAGGGAGCCTTGTTATGCTGATGGGCGGGATGTAAATTGCCAACAGCCACTCTGGAGATGTGTATGGTGTTTCCTCAAAAACCTAAAAAACAAAGCAACGGAGCCTACGGCATTACCACTTATTTTCCTATAGCTTAGGGAAATTAAAATCAAAAACACACAGCCACCGAAAAGTTTCTGGTTACGGCTCTGTTTACAAGAACCTCGTCTACGGTACAAGTTAAATATCCCAGAAAGCGAAAAATGGATAAAGAAATGTGGTACGAACGTACAAAGGAATATCACTCACCAATGAAATCTATGTCATCAGGCCCGTCGCGGCATAATGAGTGGATTCACATACGATGATTCTAAGTGAAATAAGTCACACAGAAAATGAAACATCATAAGATATCACTAATACACGGAATGTAAACTTGGCTACACATGAACTGAATTACAAAACAGAACAGGGTCTCAAATTTAGAAAACCTACTTATGCTTGCTTAAGGGGAAAGGTGAGTTGTGGTGCTGCATAAAACCAGAGATAGAAATTAGCACAGATACCTTTCCATAAGCCAAATATGTAATAGTCAAGACCTAGCCCTTGCTCAACGAAATGGACTAAACACCCCATATTCAACGCCTAGGATTACACATGACTAGTAAGAATCTTCAAACCCATGGATTTATATGTCTCCGTAAGAGACTCAAGTGTGTGTACAGCGGCATGAATGCAGCAGAGAAAATCCGATAAAACCCATTATCAAAATGAATTACAAAAACAAACACAATGACAGTGAAATAGAGAGCAATTCTTAAATAATTCATTCAGGGCTTGTGATGCGACCTGGATTTACCACATCTACACCCAGAGCTGAGTGAGACATAAGGCTGGACACTTCGGGCTGATAGCATTGGTGAGGTTCGATGAGCAAATGCAGACCCTTTGAAGTCATACTGCATGGTACCCATTCCATGGGTCCCAACTCTCCAGGTTTAAGGGATTCTTCCTTCAGCTAAAACATGCATGGGAAACCCACAGTACAGTGCACTGTGTGACCGGGAAACGTTTTCAAATGCATCTCAGTTTTCGTCCCCTTTTACTCGGGTTCACCATTCCAGACCGTTTACTAACACTCTCCCCACTTGGAGAGTCAGTGCCTTTAACCTCCTGTTTGGCACAGTTTGCAATTTCTGCGCAAGATGAACAGGAATAGGGAGAACCAATGAGAGACTAGCTGTAGGTGTCTGGACGGGCAAATGGAACGCTCATTTCCCACCAGGAAGAGGAATTAACCAAAGGCTCAGCATGCCGTGCCGGAACCAGATTAGGGCCTGAAGCATTCCTGCGGGTTTGCGGCCAGCTCACAAGAAAGCGAGTTGAAGAAAGGAGCTCAGGGGCACTGTAATTCACAAACCTGCAGAGTTATAAATGACAGCTATCGTCCAAAAATATATTGAAGGAAGGCTGCGAAGAGGACTGGAAAGTGGGGCAGAATTGCAGGAAAACGATTTCAGGGGGTAGACTGGAATTGCATTTAAAGCATAGGAAAAGAGGCAGAACGTCGACAATGATGCACTTGGCCAATAAGGGCGTATGCGTTTTTTCCTGAATATATTCAGGAAAAAACGCATACGCCCTTTTTGGCCAACCAAGCCAGCATGTTAAAGAAATCTGCACTACAAAGAAGTCTCACTGCCCCCATGTCAAAAGGGCCATCTGAAAAAAGTGTAAAATCCAGAAAGACAGCACAGGCCATGGAGAACAGGGAGCCTTGTTATGCTGATGGGCGGGATGTAAATTGCCAACAGCCACTCTGGAGAAGTGTATGGTGTTTCCTCAAACACCTAAAAAACTAACCAACGGAGACTACGGCACTTCCACTTATGGTCTTATAGATCACGGAAATTAAAATCAAAAACAGACAGCCACCCCAAAGTTTCAGACAGCTCTGTTTACAGGAATCTCGCCTATGGTACATGTTAAATATCCCAGAATGTGAAAAATGGATAAAGAAATTGTGGTACACACATTCAATGGAATATCACTCAGCAATGAAATCTATGTCATCAGGCCCATCGTGGCATAATGAGTGGATTCAGGTACGATGATTCTAAGTGAAATAAGTCACACAGAAAATGAAACATCATAAGATATCACTAATACACGGAATGTAAACTTGGCTACACATGAACTGAATTACAAAACAGAACAGGGTCTCAAATTTAGAAAACCACCTTATGCTTGCTTAAGGGGAAAAGTGAGTTGGGGTGCTGCATAAAACCAGAGATAGAAATTAGCACAGATACCTTTCCATAAGCCAAATATGTAATAGTCAAGACCTAGCCCTTGCTCAACGAAATGGACTAAACACCCCATATTCAACGCCTAGGAATACACCTGACTAGTAAGTATCTTCAAACCCATGGATTTATATGTCTCCATAAGAGACTCAAGTGTGTGTACAGCAGCATGAATGCAGCAGAGAAAATCCGATAAATCCCATTATCAAAATGAATTACAAAAACAAACACAATGACAGTGAAATAGAGAGCAATTCTTAAATAATTCATTCAGGGCTTGTGATGCAACCTGGATTTACCACATCTACAACCAGAGCTGAGTGAGACATAAGGCTGTACACTTCGGCCTGATAGCATTGGTGAGGTTCGTTGCGAAAATGCAGGCCCTTTGAAGTCATACTGCATGGTACCCATTCCATGGGTCCCAACTCTCCAGGTTTAAGGGATTCTTCCTTCAGCTAAAACATGCATGGGAAACCCACAGTATGGTGCACCGTGTGACCGGGAAAGCTTTTCAAATGCATCTCAGTTTTCGTCCCCTTTTACTCGGGTTCACGATTGAAGACCCTTTACTAATACTCTCCCCACTTAGAGAGTCAGTGCCTTTAACCTCCTGTTTGGCACAGTTTGCAATTTCTGCGCAAGATGAACAAGAATAGGGAGAACCAATGAGAGACTAGCTCTAGGTGTCTGCACGTTCAAATATAACACTCATTTCCCACCAGGAAGAGGAATTTACCAAAGGATCAGCATGCTGTGCCGGAACCAGATTAGGGCATGAAGCAATCCTGCGGGTTTGCGGCCAGCTCACAAGAAAGCGAGTAGAAGAAAGGAGCTCAGGCGCACTGTCATTCACAAACCTGCAGAGTTATAAATGTCAGCTATTGTCCAAAAATGTATTGAAGTAAGGCTGCGTAGAGGACTTGACAGCGGGGCAGAATTGCAGGAAAACGAGTTCAGGGGCAGACTGGAATTGCATTTAAAGCATAAGGAAAGAGACAGAAAGTCGACAATGATGCACTTGGTCAAAAAGGGCGTATGCGTTTTTTCCTGAATATATTCAAGAAAAAACACATACGCCCTTTTTGGCCAAACAAGCAAGCCTGTAAAGAAATCTGCATTACAATGAAGTCTCACTGCCCCCCTGTCAAAAGGGACATCTGAAAAAAGTGAAAAATCCAGAAAGGCAGGACAGGCCATGGAGAACAGGGAGCCTTGTTATGCTGATGGGCGGGATGTAAATTGCCAACAGCCACTCTGGAGAAGTGTATGGTGTTTCCTCAAACACCTAAAAAACTAAGCATCGGAGCCTACGGCACTTCCACTTATGGTTCTATAGCTTAGGGAAATTAAAATCAAAAAGACACAGCCACCCATAAATTTTGGACGGCTCTGCTTACAAGAACCTCATTTACAGTACAAGTGAAATATCCCAGAAAGCAAAAAATGGATAAAGAAGTTGTTGTACGTACGTACAATGGAATATCACTCAGCAATGAAATCTATGTCATGAGGCCCGTCGCGGCATAATGAGTGGATTCAGGTACGATCATTCTAAGTTAACTAAGTCACACAGAAAAAGAAACACCATAAGATATCTCAAATACACGGAATGCAAACATGGCTGCACATGAACTCAATTACAAAACAGAAAAGGGTCTCAAATTTAGAAAACCAACTTATGCTTGCTTAAGGGGAAAGGTGAGTTGTGATGCTGCATAAAACCAGAGATTGAAATTAGCACAGATACCTTTCCACAAGCAAATATGTAATAGTCAGGACCTACTCCTTGCTCCACGAAATGGACTCAACACCCCATATTCAATGCCTAGGAATATACCTGACTAGTAAGAATCTGAAAACCCATGGATTTATATGTCTCCATAAGAGAATCAAGCATGTGTACAGCGGCATAAACGCAGCAGTGAAAATCCGATAAATCCCATTATCAAAATAGATTACAAAAACAAAACACAATGACAGTGAAATAGAGAGCAATTCTTAAATAATTCATTCAGGGCTTGTGATGCAACGTGGATTTACCACATCTACACCCCGAGCTGAGTGAGACATAAGGCTGGACACTTCGGGCTGATAGCATTGGTGACGTTCGGTGAGCAAAGGCAACCCTTTGAAGTCATACTGCGTGGTACCCATTCCATGGGTCCCACCTCTCCAGGTTGAAGGGATTCTTCCTTCAGGTAAAACATACATGGGCAACCCAGAATATGGTTCACCGTGTGACCGGGAAAACTTTTTAAATGCGTCTCAGTTTTCGTCCCCTCGTACTCGGTTTTACCATTCCAGACGCTTTACTAACACTCTCCCCACTTGGAGAGTCAGTGCCTTTAACCTCCTGTTTGGCACAGTTTGGAATTTCTGTGCAAGATGAACAGGAATAGGGAGAACCAATGAGAGATTAGCTGTAGGTGTCTGCACGAACAAATTTAACGCTCATTTCCCACCAGGAAGAGGAATTAGCCAAAGGCTCAGCATGCCGTGTCGGAACCAGATTAGGGCCTGAAGCAATCCTGCGGGCTTGCGGCCAGCTCACAAGAAAGCGAGTTGAAGAAAGGAGCTCAGGGGCACTGTAATTCACAAACCTGCAGAGTTATAAATGACAGCTATCGTCCAAAAATATATTGAAGTAAGGCTGCAAAGAGGACTTGAACGCGGGGCAGAATTCCAGGAATACGATTTCAGGAGGTAGACGGAAGTCCTCTGAAAGTATAGGAGAAGAGGCAGAACCTCGACAATGATGCACTTGGTCAAAAAGGGCATATGCGTTTCTTCCAGGGCCCTTATTAAAGAGGGTAGGAGGCTCCCAGCAAGCTTCAGTGGCCAACAGAGGGCCTACGTCGCCAAGGCAACATGAGCCATCCAGGCAGGAGTGACCTCACATCAGAGGGCCCACCTCACAGAAGGGTAAGGAACCCAGTCAAGATCAGACTCTCACCAGAGTGCCCACATAAGCAAGGTGCTGGGAACCATGCAGGAGTGTCCTCACACCCGTGGGGCCACATCATCGAAAGTTGAGGTACCCAGCACATGTGGCCTCAAACCAGAGGACCCACATCACCATGGGTCTCGGAGCGAGGCAGGCAGGATTATCCTCAAAACACATGGCCCATTGTATAAAAAAGGTGAGGAATCCAGCAGTTGGAACATCCCAGCAGGCGGCCCAGAGCACCGAGTCTATGGGATCCAGGCAGTGATGAACTCACAACAGAGGGCCCTCATCGTGATACTGTAAGCAACCCAGCCGTTGTAACCTCAGAGCACAAGGCCCACATCCCCATGGGGAAGGGAACCAAGCAGGAGTGTCAGTGCACCAGTGGGCACACATCAGAAAAGGTGGGGAGCCCAGCAGTTAGGGCCGGAGGCCAGAGGGCCCTCATCACTGAGGAGAGGAGGCTCCCAGCAAGCTCCAACTGCTACCAGAAGGCCGACGTCGCCAATGCAGGGTGTGCCAGCCAGGCAGGAGTGACCTCAGAGCAGAGGGCCAACCACACAAAAGTGTGAGGAACCCAAAGAGGATCAGACTCTCACCGGAGGGCCCACATCACCAAGGGAATGGAAACCAGGCAGGAGTGTTCTCACACCAGTGTGGTCACATCACCGAAATGTGACGGATCCAGCACACGTGGCCTCAAACTACAGGACACACATCACCAAGGGGCTGGGAGTGAGGCAGGCAGGAGGAGCCTCCAAACAGAGGGCCCATAGCGTAAAAAAGGTGAGGAATCCCGCAGTTGGAACCTCCCAGCAGGTGGCCAGGAGCAGCGAGGCTATGGGATCCAGGCCTGACTGAACTCAAAACAGAGGGCCCTCATTATGAAACTGTGAGCAACCCAGCCGTTGGGACCTTAGAGCAGAAGGCCCACATTCCCATGGGGTTGGGATCCTGGCAGGAGTGTACTCGCACCACAGGGCGCACATCAGAAAATTTTGGGAGCCCAGGAGTTAGGGTCTGACGCCAGAGGGCCCTCATTACCGAGGGGAGGAGACTCCCAGCAGGCACCAACTCCCAACTGAGGGCCCACGTCGCCACATTGACGTGTGCCAGCCAGGCAGGAGTGACCTCAAGCAGAGGGCCTACCTCACAGAAGGGTGAGGAATCCAGACAGGATCAGACTCTCACCAGAGGGCCCCCATCACCAAGGGGATGGGAACCAGGCAGGAGTGTCCTCACACCAGTGGGGCCACATCAATAAAGGTGAGGAAACTGGTACATGTGGCCTTAAACAAGAGGACCTACATCACAAATGGGCTGGGAGTGAGTCAGGAAGTAGGAGCATGAAAACACAGGACCCAAAGAATAAAAAAGGAAAGGAATCCGGCAGTAGGAACCTCCCAGCAGGCCGCTCAGAACACAGAGGCTATGGGATCTAGGCCTGGGTGAACTAACACCAGAGAGCCAACATCATGAAACGGTGAACAACACAGGTGTTGGGACCTTAGAGCAGAAGGCCCACATGCCCATGGGGATGGGAACCTCGCAGGAGTGTCCTCGCACCACTTAGCACGTATCAGAAAATGTGGGTACCCAGCAGTTAGGGCCTGAGGCAAGAGGGTCCCCATCACCGAGGGGAGGTTCCCAGCAGGCTCCAACTGCCACAAGAGGGCCGAGGTTGCCCAGGTGGGGTGTGCCAGCCAGGCAGGAGTGACCTCACAGCAGAGGGCCCCCCTCACAGAAGGGTGAGGAACCCAGCCAGGATCAGACTCTCACCAGAGGGCCCACATCATCAAGGGGATAGGAACCAGGCAGGAGTGTCCTCACACCAGTGGGGCCACATCATCGAAAGGCGAGGGACCCAGCATACATGGCCTCAAACCAGAGGACACACATCACCAAGGGGCTGGGAGTGAGGCAGGCAGGAGGAGTCTCAAAACAGAGGGCCCATAGAAGAAAAAAGGTGAGGAATCCCGCAGTTGTAACCTCCCAGCAGGTGGCCAGGAGCAGCGAGGCTATGGGATCCAGGCCGGAGAGAACTCACAGCAGAGGGCCCTCATCATGAAACTGAGCAACCCACGGTTGGGACCTCAGAGCAGAAGGCCCACATTCCCATGGGGTTGGGAACCTGGCAGGAGCGTACTCGAACCACAAGGCGCATATCAGAAAATATTGGGAGCCCAGGAGTTAGGGCCTGACGCCAGAGGGCCCTCATTACCGAGGGGAGGAGACTCCCAGCAGGCACCAACTCCCAACTGAGGGCCCACGTCGCCACGTTGACGTGTGCCAGCCAGGCAGGAGTGACCTCACAGCAGAGGGCCTACCTCACAGAAGGGTGAGGAACCCAGCCAGGATAAGACTCTCACCAGAGGGCCCACATCACCAAGGGGATCGGAACAAGGCAGGAGTGTCCTCACACCAGTGTGGCCACATTATAGAAAGGTGAGGAACCCAGCACATGTGGCCTAAACCAGAGGACCCACATTTCCAAGGTGCTCCGAGTGAGGCAGGCAGGAGTAGCCTAACAACACAGGGCCCACAGAATAAAAAATGTGAGGAATCCAGCAGTTTGAACCTCCCAGCAGGTGGCCCAGAGCATGGAGTCTATGGGATCCAGGCCACAGTGAACTCACAGCAGAGGGCCCACATCATGAAACTGTGAGCAACCCAGCCAGTGGGACCTCAGAGCAGAAGGCCCACATCCCCATGGGGATGGGAACCTCGCAGGAGTGTCCTCGCACAACTTAGCACGTATCAGAAAATGTGGGAACCCAGCAGTTATGGCCTGGCGCCAGAGGGCCCTCATCACGGAGGAGAGGAGGCTACCAGCAGGTTCCAAATGCCACCAGAGGGCCGACGTCACCAAGGCAATGGGAGCAAGCCAGGCAGGAGTTACCTCACAGCAGAGGGCCCACCTCACAGAAGTGTGAGGAGCCCAAACAGGATCAACTCTAACCAGAGCGCCCACATCACCAATGGGATGGAAACCAGGCAGGAGTGTCCTCACACCAGTGGGGCCACATCAACGAAAGGTGAGGAACACAGCACATGTGGCCTCAAACAAGGGGACACACATCACGAAAGGGCTGGGAGTGAGGCATGCAGGAGGAGACTCACAACAGAGCGCCCATAGAATAAAAAAGGTGAGGAACCCCGCAGTTGGAAGCTCCAAGCAGGTGGCCCAGAGCACCGAGGCTATGGGATCCATGCCGGAGTGAACTCACAGCAGAGGGCCCACATTCTGACACTGTGAGCAACCCAGCCGTTGGGACCTCAGGGCAGAAAGCCCACATCCCCATGGGGATGGGACCCTGGCTGGAGTGTACTCGCACGACAGGGCGCACATCAGAAAATATTGGGAGCCCATGAGTTAAGGCCTGACGCCAGAGGGCCCTCATTACCGAGGGGAGGAGACACCCAACAGGCACCAAATCCCACCAGAGGGCCGACGTCGCCAAGGCGGGGTGTGCCAGCCAGGCAGGAGTGACCTCAGAGAAGAGGGCCCACCTCACAGAAGTGTGAGGAAACCAACCAGGATCAGACTCTCACCGGAGGGCCCACATCACCAAGGGGATGGGAACCAGGCAGGAGTGTCCTCACACCAGTGGGGCCACATCAGCCAAAGGTGAGGAACCCAGCACATGTGGCCTCAAACCACAGGACACACATCACCAAGGGGCTAGGAGTGAGGCAGGTGTCTGGAGGGGCACATTTAACTCTAATTTCCCACCAGGAAGTGGAATGAACCAAAGTCTCAGAGTGCCGTGCCGGACCCTGATTACGGCCTGAAGCAAACCTGCGGTTCTGTGGCCAGTTTTCAAGGAAACGAGTTAAGAAAGGAAATCACGGGCACTGTAATTCACAAACCTGCAGTGTTATAAATGACAGCTATTGGCAAAATTATATGGAAGTAAGTCTGCAAAGAGGACTTGAAAACGAGGCAGAATTGCAGGAATCATATTTCAGGAGGTAGATTGGAATTGCATTTAAAGCATGTGAAAAGCGGCAGATCTTTGACACTGATGCACTTGGACAAAAGTGCGTAAACATTTTTTCCTGAATATATTCAGGAAAAAACACATATGCCCTTTTTGGCCAACCAAGCACTCGAGAAATGGAAATCCGCACTACAATGAAGTCTCATTTCCCATTCGTCAAAAGGGCCATCTGAAAAAAGTGTAAAAACCAGAAACACAGGACAGGCCATGGAGAACAGGGAGCCTTGTTTTGCTGATGGGCGGGATGTAAATTGCCAACAGACACTCTGGAGATGTGTATGGTGTATCCTGAAACATCTGAAAAACAAAGCTACAGACCCTAGGGCACTTCCACTTTTGGCCCTATAGCTTAGGAAAATTAAAATCAACAAGACACAGCCAACACAAAATTTAGGGCTGCTGTGTTTACAAGAACCTTGAGTCCAGTACAAATTAAATATCCCAGAAAGAAAAAAATGGATAAAGGAGTTGTGCTACTTACGTACAACAGAATATCACTCAGCAATGAAATCAATGTCATCAGGCCTGTAGCAGCAAATTGAGTGGATTTAAGTATGATGATTCTAAGAGAAATAGGTCACACAGAGAAAGATAATTATCATAAGATATCACTAATAGAGAGAGTGTAAACTTGGCTACACATAAACTGAATTCCAAAACCGAACAGAGTCTCACATTTAGATAAAAACTTATGCTTGCTTAAGGGGAATGTTGAGTTGGGGTGCTGTATAAAACCAGAGATTGAAATTAGCACACATACCGTTCCATAAGCCAAATATGTAATAGACAAGACCTACTCTTTGCTCAACGAAATAGACTCATCCATGGTGTATCACCTCACACCTGTTAGAATGGGCATCATCAGAAAATCTACAAACAATAAATGCTGGAAAGGGTGTGGAAATAAGGAACCCTCTTCCACTATTGTTGGGAATGTAAATTGATACAGTCACTGTGGAGAACATTATGGAGTTTCTTAAAAAACTAAGAATAGAATTACCATATGATACAGCAATCCCACTACTGGGCATATACCCAGACAAAACCATAAATCAAAAAGAGACATTCACCGCAATGTTCATTGCATCACTATTTACAATATCCAGGTAATGGAAGCAACCTAAATGCCCACAGACAGACGAATGCATAAAGATGTGGTACATATATAAAATGGAATATTACTAAGCCATAAAAAGGAATGAAATTGGGTCATTTGTAGAGACGTTGATGGATCTAGAGACTGTCATACAGAGTGAAGTAAGTCAGAAAGAGAAAAACAAATCTTGTCTATTAATGCATATATGTGGAACCTAGAAAAATTGTACAGATGAACCGTTTTGCCAGGCAGAAATAGAGCAACAGATGTAGACAACAAACGTATGGACACCAAGGGGGGAAAGCTGTTGGGGGGTGGTGGTGGGAGGAGTTGAGAGATTGGGATTGGCATGTATACATTTATATGTATAAAATAGATAACCAAAAAGAACCTGCTGTATAAAAAAATAAAATAAAATTCAAATTACAAAAAGTAAAACAGAAAAAATATTCTTCCCTTCACATACATGTATTTATATGAATAAATTATTTCCATGCTTATATCTGTAAATACAAAAAAGAGGAATAAAATCTACCTTGAACCAAAAACGAAAAAAAGAAAAAAAAAACAGAACCCACCAGTTACACAGAGGAAAACCGTATCAGGGCACTTGCTCCAGTTGTAAACAATTCTGAAGTTGGTCAGTGGTGGGGAATCATCTCCCATTCAGCCAGCAGGCCCCACGCAACAAGCGTCCTCATTGCAAAGCTGGGGGACCGTGCCGAGGCATCTGTGAGTAAACGTGGGCTGAGCCCCAGGCCAGCTGCTGCTGAAATGTTCCCACCCTTCCCAGGTAAAACACCTGAATATGTACAAGGACTTGAAAGCCTAGAGGAAGGGCCATGGAGCCACATGAGCGACAGCATGCCAGCCGACTTGGTGCCTGCAGGCCAGCCAGGATGGTCCTGGCCCTGGGTGCTCTTCTGGAAGCTTTCCATTTCCCTGCCTGAGATACCCCTGCTGTCCCGGCCCCCACTGCTTTCTTCCTCACTCACGTCTGCCCAGGGAGAAATTCCAGCGGCAGGTATGGGTGACACATCCTCTTCTTTAGCAGGTGGCATCTTGGCAACTGCTGCAGAAAGTCCAGCAGAGCCCCACTCACACTGGGCCACCCACAAAGCCGTGGCCTCTCACTCCCTCCCACCAGTCCAGCCCCAAGACTGCTGACAGGGCAGAGAAAATGGCGTCAGGCACAGCTGCAGGGGCTCTTGCTGCCTGGAGCGGTGTTTATATTGATCTGAACCCAGGCACACCTGGGGAGGGCTGGCCGGCACGGTCGGGCTTCCCAGGCCAGCCAATAATCACCCCTCAGGGGCTCACAGTTTCAGAAACTGGAACTTGCTGAATCGGCCAGGTCCAAGGAACAGGTGTGGGCTCCTGAGAGTCAGGATAGACAATGGGCTGCAGATCTGGCTTGTTTTCTAATTATATTATCTGGCCCATGAGTGGGAGACAACTTCAAGAAAACCCTCTCCTAATGAGAGGAACCCAGGAGTCAGGGAGAGGAGGGGTGGCTGGTGGGTGGAGACAGAGGCCTGGTGCCCAGGGTGCAGTGGAAGTCTCTGGAAGACCAGGTGGAGGGAGGCCACACAGAGTGATGCCCAGGGTCACAGACCTGTCGGAGCTGCTGTTTGTTAGTTCAAGTCCTGCTCTGAGGTGCTCTGTGTCAGATCTGAGTGACAGGTGAGATGGGAGTGCTCTGCAATGAGGGCGATATGCACGGTTCCTGTGTTCCCAGCCCTGCCATGGTACCTGCAAGGGTAGCTCTGTATCCTGGGAGGGACCTGACCACGAGAGCCCCATGGGCTGCAGGGGAACCTGCCCAGGGAACCCCATATCCTGGGAGGGGCCTGAACACGAGAGCCCCATGGGCTGGGGTGGGGGTGGGGTACCTGCCCAGGTGAGCTCCATATCCTGGGATTGGCCTGACCTCGAGAGCCCCATGGGCTGCTGGAGTCCTGGTAAAGGATGTCAGGACAGTCAGTGAAGCCACCGAGGATATACCTCCAGTAGTTCCTAAATCCTACACCCTGCTGGTCATTCTACCAACCACCAGGACATGGTATTCTGTATTAGTCTTCAATGATGCCTTCTTTTGTATTCTATTAGTCCCAGAGTCACAAGAAATTTTGGCTTGTGAGTGGCAGGACTCAACATACAACTAAAACAATACTTCCGGGCCGTGTTGCCCCAAGGGTTCAAAAATCCCCACACCATCTTTGGGGAAAGCTCAGCTAAAGAACTAAAAGTTCTACCTCTGGAAAAGGAAACACTCCTTCAATATGCAGACGACATTCTGATCGCCAGCCCTACTAAGGAGACCTCTGAACTACCAAGCCAATAAAGGATACAAGTTGTCCAAGAAAAAGCTCAAATATCACAGACTACGGTGACCTGCCTGGGCTTCATTCTCACAGAAGGTCGGAGAAGCCCATCCCAGGAAAGGGAAGAAACAATTTACAGCCTTACCCATTTCTGAACCTAGAAGACAGCTTAGGGGTTCCTGGGGAGGCCAGGGTTTGCTGCTTCTGGATCCCTAACTACAGTCTACTAGCTCGGCCTCTATATGAAACACTGAAAGGAAAAGATGATGATCCTTTTGAATAGAATGCAGAAGTGGCCTTTCAAGAATGGAAAGAGCAGTCAATTCAGACCCTTGCCCTGGAACTCCCTAATTTAGCTAAACCCTTTGACCTTTACATTCCTGGTGAACGGTGAATCGCCATTGGAGTATTAGTGCAAAACCTGGGACCACTTGAAATGGAACAATGCAAGAATGCGCTCCAGGTAGGATAAACTACGGTCACCAAGGGGCTTGGCCCACCGCCACATCTGGCCAAGATACTGGCAGTATCTGAAAACCTGGAAATCAGCAGCCCAAAAGGCCACCTCCCTCCGAACGGAAAAAGACCCCACGTGGTGATCCTAACACCCAACCATGCCCTGAAGTTGCAGGGTTGGCTCCATGGGCACACTGACCTTGAGCGAGGAGGCCCTCCAACTCCAACCTCCATAGAGATAACCGGGGCAAAGTGGCACCATGAAGACTCGTGTGAAGGTGTCTGCACGGGCAAATTTAACGCTCATTTCCCACCAGGAATAGGAATTAACCAAAGGCTCAGCATGCCGTGCCAGAACCAGATTAGGGCCTGAAGCAATCCTGCGGGTTTGCGGCCAGCTCACAAGAAAGCGAGTTGAAGAAAGGAGCTCAGGGACACTGTAATTCACAAACCTGCAGACTTATAAATGACAGCTATCACCCAAAAATATATTGAAGGAAGGCTGTGAAGAGGACTTGAAAGCGGGGCAGAATTGCAAGAAAACGATTTCAGGGGGTAGACTGGAATTGCATTTAAAGCATAGGAAAAGAGGCAGAACGTCGACAATGATGCACTTGGCCAAAAAGGGCGTATGCGTTTTTTCCTGAATATATTCAGGAAAAAACGCATACGCCCTTTTTGGCCAACCAAGCAAGCATGTTAAAGAAATCTGCACTACAATGAAGTCTCACTGCTCCCCGTTCAAAAGGGCCATCTGAAAAAAGTGTAAAATCCAGAAAGGCAGCCCAGGCCATGGAGAACAGGGAGCCTTGTTATGCTGATGGGCGGGATGTAAATTGCCAACAGCCACTCTGGAGATGTGTATGGTGTTTCCTCAAAAACCTAAAAAACAAAGCAACGGAGCCTATGGCATTACCACTTATTTTCCTATAGCTTAGGGAAATTAAAATCAAAAACACACAGCCACCGCAAAGTTTCTGTTTACGGCTCTGTTTACAAGAACCTCGTCTACGGTACAAGTTAAATATCCCAGAAAGCGAAAAATGGATAAAGAAGTGTGGTACGTACGTACAAAGGAATATCACTCACCAATGAAATCTATGTCATCAGGCCCGTCGCGGCATAATGAGTGGATTCAGGTACGATGATTCTAAGTGAAATAAGTCACACAGAAAATGAAACATCATAAGATATCACTAATACACGGAATGTAAACTTGGCTACACATGAACTGAATTACAAAACAGAACAGGGTCTCAAATTTAGAAAACCTACTTATGCTTGCTTAAGGGGAAAGGTGAGTTGTGGTGCTGCATAAAACCAGAGATAGAAATTAGCACAGATACCTTTCCATAAGCCAAATATGTAATAGTCAAGACCTAGCCCTTGCTCAATGAAATGGACTAAACACCCCATATTCAACGCCTAGGATTACACATGAGTAGTAAGAACCTTCAAACCCATGGATTTATATGTCTCCATAAGAGACTCAAGTGTGTGTACAGCGGCATGAATGCAGCAGAGAAAATCCGATAAAACCCATTATCAAAATGAATTACAAAAACAAACACAATGACAGTGAAATAGAGAGCAATTCTTAAATAATTCATTCAGGGCTTGTGATGCAACCTGGATTTACCACATCTACACCCAGAGCTGAGTGAGACATAAGGCTGGACACTTCGGGCTGATAGCATTGGTGAGGTTCGATGAGCAAATGCAGACCCTTTGAAGTCATACTGCATGGTACCCATTCCATGGGTCCCAACTCTCCAGGTTTAAGGGATTCTTCCTTCAGCTAAAACATGCATGGGAAACCCACAGTACAGTGCACTGTGTGACCGGGAAACGTTTTCAAATGCATCTCAGTTTTCGTCCCCTTTTACTCGGGTTCACCATTCCAGACCGTTTACTAACACTCTCCCCACTTGGAGAGTCAGTGCCTTTAACCTCCTGTTTGGCACAGTTTGCAATTTCTGCGCAAGATGAACAGGAATAGGGAGAACCAATGAGAGACTAGCTGTAGGTGTCTGGACGGGCAAATGGAACGCTCATTTCCCACCAGGAAGAGGAATTTACCAAAGGCTCAGCATGCCGTGCCGGAACCAGATTAGGGCCTGAAGCATTCCTGCGGGTTTGCGGCCAGCTCACAAGAAAGCGAGTTGAAGAAAGGAGCTCAGGGGCACTGTAATTCACAAACCTGCAGAGTTATAAATGACAGCTATCGTCCAAAAATATATTGAAGGAAGGCTGCGAAGAGGACTGGAAAGCGGGGCAGAATTGCAGGAAAACGATTTCAGGGGGTAGACTGGAATTGCATTTAAAGCATAGGAAAAGAGGCAGAACGTCGACAATGATGCACTTGGCCAAAAAGGGCGTATGCGTTTTTTCCTGAATATATTCAGGAAAAAACGCATACGCCCTTTTTGGCCAACCAAGCCAGCATGTTAAAGAAATCTGCACTACAAAGAAGTCTCACTGCCCCCAGGTCAAAAGGGCCATCTGAAAAAAGTGTAAAATCCAGAAAGACAGCACAGGCCAGGGAGAACAGGGAGCCTTGTTATGCTGATGGGCGGGATGTAAATTGCCAACAGCCACTCTGGAGAAGTGTATGGTGTTTCCTGAAACACCTAAGAAACAAAGCAACGGAGACTACGGCACTTCCACTTATGGTCTTATAGATCACGGAAATTAAAATCAAAAACAGACAGCCACCCCAAAGTTTCAGACGGCTCTGTTTACAGGAATCTCGTCTACGGTACAAGTTAAATATCCCAGAATGTGAAAAATGGATAAAGAAGTTGTGGTACACGCATTCAATGGAATATCACTCAGCAATGAAATCTATGTCATCAGGCCCATCGTGGCATAATGAGTGGATTCAGGTACGATGATTCTAAGTGAAATAAGTCACACAGAAAATGAAACATCATAAGATATCACTAATACACGGAATGTAAACTTGGCTACACATGAACTGAATTACAAAACAGAACAGGGTCTCAAATTTAGAAAACCACCTTATGCTTGCTTAAGGGGAAAAGTGAGTTGGGGTGCTGCATAAAACCAGAGATAGAAATTAGCACAGATACCTTTCCATAAGCCAAATATGTAATAGTCAAGACCTAGCCCTTGCTCAACGAAATGGACTAAACACCCCATATTCAACGCCTAGGAATACACCTGACTAGTAAGTATCTTCAAACCCATGGATTTATATGTCTCCATAAGAGACTCAAGTGTGTGTACAGCGGCATGAATGCAGCAGAGAAAATCCGATAAATCCCATTATCAAAATGAATTACAAAAACAAACACAATGACAGTGAAATAGAGAGCAATTCTTAAATAATTCATTCAGGGCTTGTGATGCAACCTGGATTTACCACATCTACAACCAGAGCTGAGTGAGACATAAGGCTGTACACTTCGGCCTGATAGCATTGGTGAGGTTCGTTGCGAAAATGCAGGCCCTTTGAAGTCATACTGCATGGTACCCATTCCATGGGTCCCAACTCTCCAGGTTTAAGGATTCTTCCTTCAGCTAAAACATGCATGGGAAACCCACAGTATGGTGCACCGTGTGACCGGGAAACCTTTTCAAATGCATCTCAGTTTTCGTCCCCTTTTACTCGGGTTCACGATTGAAGACCCTTAACTAATACTCTCCCCACTTAGAGAGTCAGTGCCTTTAACCTCCTGTTTGGCACAGTTTGCAATTTCTGCGCAAGATGAACAAGAATAGGGAGAACCAATGAGAGACTAGCTCTAGGTGTCTGCACGTTCAAATATAACACTCATTTCCCACCAGGAAGAGGAATTTACCAAAGGATCAGCATGCTGTGCCAGAACCAGATTAGGGCATGAAGCAATCCTGCGGGTTTGCGGCCAGCTCACAAGAAAGCGAGTAGAAGAAAGGAGCTCAGGCGCACTGTCATTCACAAACCTGCAGAGTTATAAATGTCAGCTATTGTCCAAAAATGTATTGAAGTAAGGCTGCGTAGAGGACTTGACAGCGGGGCAGAATTGCAGGAAAACGAGTTCAGGGGCAGACTGGAATTGCATTTAAAGCATAAGGAAAGAGACAGAAAGTCGACAATGATGCACTTGGTCAAAAAGGGCGTATGCGTTTTTTCCTGAATATATTCAAGAAAAAACACATACGCCCTTTTTGGCCAAACAAGCAAGCCTGTAAAGAAATCTGCATTACAATGAAGTCTCACTGCCCCCCTGTCAAAAGGGACATCTGAAAAAAGTGAAAAATCCAGAAAGGCAGGACAGGCCATGGAGAACAGGGAGCCTTGTTATGCTGATGGGCGGGATGTAACTTGCCAACAGCCACTCTGGAGAAGTGTATGGTGTTTCCTCAAACACCTAAAAAACTAAGCAACGGAGCCTACGGCACTTCAACTTATGGTTCTATAGCTTAGGGAAATTAAAATCAAAAAGACACAGCCACCCATAAATTTTGGACGGCTCTGCTTACAAGAACCTCATTTACGGTACAAGTGAAATATCCCAGAAAGCAAAAAATGGATAAAGAAGTTGTTGTACGTACGTACAATGGAATATCACTCAGCAATGAAATCTATGTCATGAGGCCCGTCGCGGCATAATGAGTGGATTCAGGTACGATCATTCTAAGTTAACTAAGTCACACAGAAAAAGAAACACCATAAGATATCTCAAATACACGGAATGCAAACATGGCTGCACATGAACTCAATTACAAAACAGAAAAGGGTCTCAAATTTAGAAAACCAACTTATGCTTGCTTAAGGGGAAAGGTGAGTTGTGGTGCTGCATAAAACCAGAGATTGAAATTAGCACAGATACCTTTCCATAAGCAAATATGTAATAGTCAGGACCTACTCCTTGCTCCACGAAATGGACTCAACACCCCATATTCAATGCCTAGGAATATACCTGACTAGTAAGAATCTGAAAACCCATGGATTTATATGTCTCCATAAGAGAATCAAGCATGTGTACAGCGGCATAAATGCAGCAGTGAAAATCCGATAAATCCCATTATCAAAATAAATTACAAAAACAGAACACAATGACAGTGAAATAGAGAGCAATTCTTAAATAATTCATTCAGGGCTTGTGATGCAACGTGGATTTACCACATCTACACCCCGAGCTGAGTGAGACATAAGGCTGGACACTTCGGGCTGATAGCATTGGTGACGTTCGGTGAGCAAAGGCAACCCTTTGAAGTCATACTGCGTGGTACCCATTCCATGGGTCCCAACTCTCCAGGTTGAAGGGATTCTTCCTTCAGGTAAAACATGCATGGGCAACCCAGAATATGGTCCACTGTGTGACCGGGAAAACTTTTTAAATGCGTCTCAGTTTTCGTCCCCTCGTACTCGGTTTTACCATTCCAGACGCTTTACTAACACTCTCCCCACTTGGAGAGTCAGTGCCTTTAACCTCCTGTTTGGCACAGTTTGGAATTTCTGCGCAAGATGAACAGGAATAGGGAGAACCAATGAGAGATTAGCTGTAGGTGTCTGCACGAACAAATTTAACGCTCATTTCCCACCAGGAAGAGGAATTAGCCAAAGGCTCAGCATGCCGTGTCGGAACCAGATTAGGGCCTGAAGCAATCCTGCGGTTTTGCGGCCAGCTCACAAGAAAGCGAGTTGAAGAAAGGAGCTCAGGGGCACTGTAATTCACAAACCTGCAGAGTTGTAAATGACAGCTATCGTCCAAAAATATATTGAAGTAAGGCTGCAAAGAGGACTTGAACGTGGGGCAGAATTCCAGGAATACGATTTCAGGAGGTAGACGGGAAGTCCTCTGAAAGTATAGGAGAAGAGGCAGAACCTCGACAATGATGCACTTGGTCAAAAAGGGCATATGCGTTTCTTCCAGGGCCCTTATTAAAGAGGGTAGGAGGCTCCCAGCATGCTTCAGTGGCCAACAGAGGGCCTACGTCGCCAAGGCGACATGAGCCATCCAGGCAGGAGTGACCTCACATCAGAGGGCCCACCTCACAGAAGGGTAAGGAACCCAGTCAAGATCAGACTCTCACCAGAGTGCCCACATAAGCAAGGGGCTGGGAACCAGGCAGGAGTGTCCTCACACCCGTGGGGCCACATCATCGAAAGTTGAGGTACCCAGCACATGTGGCCTCAAACCAGAGGACCCACATCACCATGGGTCTCGGAGCGAGGCAGGCAGGATTAACCTCAAAACACATGGCCCATTGTATAAAAAAGGTGAGGAATCCAGCAGTTGGAACATCCCAGCAGGCGGCCCAGAGCACCGAGGCTATGGGATCCAGGCAGTGATGAACTCACAACAGAGGGCCCTCATCGTGATACTGTAAGCAACCCAGCCGTTGTAACCTCAGAGCACAAGGCCCACATCCCCATGGGGAAGGGAACCAAGCAGGAGTGTCATCGCACCAGTGGGCACACATCAGAAAAGGTGGGGAGCCCAGCAGTTAGGGCCGGACGCCAGAGGGCCCTCATCACTGAGGAGAGGAGGCTCCCAGCAAGCTCCAACTGCTACCAGAAGGCCGACGTCGCCAATGCAGGGTGTGCCAGCCAGGCAGGAGTGACCTCAGAGCAGAGGGCCAACCACACAAAAGTGTGAGGAACCCAAAGAGGATCAGACTCTCACCGGAGGGCCCACATCACCAAGGGAATGGAAACCAGGCAGGAGTGTTCTCACACCAGTGTGGTCACATCACCGAAATGTGACGGACCCAGCACACGTGGCCTCAAACTACAGGACACACATCACCAAGGGGCTGGGAGTGAGGCAGGCAGGAGGAGCCTCCAAACAGAGGGCCCATAGCGTAAAAAAGGTGAGGAATCCCGCAGTTGGAACCTCCCAGCAGGTGGCCAGGAGCAGCGAGGCTATGGGATCCAGGCCTGACTGAACTCAAAACAGAGGGCCCTCATCATGAAACTGTGAGCAACCCAGCCGTTGGGACCTTAGAGTAGAAGGCCCACATTCCCATGTGGTTGGGAACCTGGCAGAAGTGTACTCGCACCACAGGGCGCACATCAGAGAATTTTGGGAGCCCAGTAGGTAGGGCCTGACGCCAGAGAGCCCTCATTACCAAGGGGAGGAGACCCCAAGCAGGCACCAACTCCCAACTGAGGGCCCATGTCGCCAAGGTGACGTGCAACAGCCAGGCAGGAGTGACCTCACAGTTGAGGGCCTACCTCACAGAATGGTGAGGAACCCAGCCAGGGTAAGACTCTCACCAGAGGGCCCACATCACCAAGGGCATCAGAACCAGGCAGGACTGTCTTCACACCAGGGTGGCCACATCATAGAAAGGTGAGGAACCCAGCACATGTGGCCTAAACCAGAGGATCCAGATCTCCAAGGGGCTCGGCGTGAGGCAGGCAGGAGTAGCCTCACAACACAGGGTGAATAGAATAAAAAAGCTGAGGAATCCTGCAGTGGGAACCTCCCAGCAGGCGGCCCAGAGCACTGAGTCTATGCGATCCAGGCCACAGTGAACTCACAGCAGAGAGCCCACATCATGAAACTGTGAGCAACCCAGACGTTGGGACCTCAGAGCAGAAGGCCCACATCCCGATGTGGTTGGGAACATGGCACGAGTGTCCTCGCACCACTTAGCACGTATCAGAAAATGTGGGTACCCAGCAGTTAGGGCCTGACGCCAGAGGGCCCTCATCACCGAGGGGAGGAGGCTCCGAGCAGGCTCCAACTGCCACAAGAGGGCCGACATTGCCAAGGCGGGGTGTGCCAGCCAGGCAGGAGTGACCTCACAGCAGAGGGCCCACCTAACAGATGTGGGAGGAACCCAGCCAGGATCAGACTCTCACCAGAGGGCCCACATCACCAAGGGGATAGGAACCAGGCAGGAGTGTCCTCACACCAGTGGGGCCACATCATCGAAAGGTGAGGGACCCAGCACACGTGGCCTCAAACCAGAGGACACACATCACCAAGGGGCTGGGAGTGAGGCACGCAGGAGGAGTCTCAAAACAGAGGGCCCATAGAAGGAAAAAGGTGAGGAATCCCGCAGTTGGAACCTCCCTGCAGGTGGCCAGGAGCAGCGAGGCTATGGGATCCATGCCGGAGTGAACTCACACCAGAGGGCCCTCATCATGAAACTGAGCAACGTAACATTGGGACCTCAGAGCAGAAGACCCACATTCCCATGGGGTTGGGATCCTGGCAGGAGTGTACTCGCACCACAGGGCGCACATCAGAAAATTTTGGGAGACAAGGAGTTAGGGTCTGACGCCAGAGGGCCCTCATTACCGAGGGGAGGAGACTCCCAGCAGGCACCAACTCCCAACTGAGGGCCCACGTCGCCACGTTGACGTGTGCCAGCCAGGCAGGAGTGACCTCACAGCAGAGGGCCTACCTCACAGAAGGGTGAGGAACCCAGCCAGGATAAGACTCTCACCAGAGGGCCCACATCACCAAGGGGATCGGAACAAGGCAGGAGTGTCCTCACACCAGTGTGGCCACATTATAGAAAGGTGAGGAACCCAGCACATGTGGCCTAAACCAGAGGACCCACATTTCCAAGGTGCTCCGAGTGAGGCAGGCAGGAGTAGCCTAACAACACAGGGCCCACAGAATAAAAAATGTGAGGAATCCAGCAGTTTGAACCTCCCAGCAGGTGGCCCAGAGTATGGAGTCTATGGGATCCAGGCCACAGTGAACTCACAGCAGAGGGCCCACATCATGAAACTGTGAGCAACCCAGCCAGTGGGACCTCAGAGCAGAAGGCCCACATCCCCATGGGGATGGGAACCTCGCAGGAGTGTCCTCGCACAACTTAGCACGTATCAGAAAATGTGGGAACCCAGCAGTTATGGCCTGACGCCAGAGGGCCCTCATCACGGAGGAGAGGAGGCTACCAGCAGGTTCCAAATGCCACCAGAGGGCCGACGTCACCAAGGCAATGGGAGCAAGCCAGGCAGGAGTTACCTCACAGCAGAGGGCCCACCTCACAGAAGTGTGAGGAGCCCAAACAGGATCAGACTCTAACCAGAGCGCCCACATCACCAAGGGGATGGAAACCAGGCAGGAGTGTCCTCACACCAGTGGGGCCACATCAGCGAAAGGTGAGGAACACAGCACATGTGGCCTCAAACAAGGGGACACACATCACGAAAGGGCTGGGAGTGAGGCATGCAGGAGGAGACTCACAACAGAGCGCCCATAGAATAAAAAAGGTGAGGAACCCCGCAGTTGGAAGCTCCAAGCAGGTGGCCCAGAGCACCGAGGCTATGGGATCCATGCTGGAGTGAACTCAGAGCAGAGGGCCCACATTCTGACACTGTGAGCAACCCAGCCGTTGGGACCTCAGAGCAGAAAGCCCACATCCCCATGGGGATGGGACCCTGGCTGGAGTGTACTCGCACGACAGGGCGCACATCAGAAAATTTTGGGAGCCCATGAGTTAGGGCCTGACGCCAGAGGGCCCTCATTACCGAGGGGAGGAGACTCCCAGCAGGCACCAACTCCCAACTGAGGGCCCACATCGCCAAGGTGACGTGTGCCAGCCAGGCAGGAGTGACCTCACAGCAGAGGGCCCACCTCCCAGAAGTGTGAGGAATCCAGACAGGATCAGACTCTCACCAGAGGGCCCCCATCACCAAGGGGATGGGAACCAGGCAGGAGTGTCCTCACACCAGTGGGGCCACATCAATAAAGGTGAGGAAACCGGTACATGTGGCCTTAAACCAGAGGACCTACATCACAAATGGGCTGGGAGTGAGTCAGGAAGTAGGAGCATGAAAACACAGGACCCAAAGAATAAAAAAGGTAAGGAATCCAGCAGTAGGAACCTCCCAGCAGGCCGCTCAGAGCACAGAGTCTATGGGATCTAGGCCTGGGTGAACTAACACCAGAGAGCCAACATCATGAAACGGTGAACAACACAGGTGTTGGGACCTTAGAGCTGAAGGCCCACATGCCCATGGGGATGGGAACCTCGCAGGAGTGTCCTCGCACCACTTAGCACGTATCAGAAAATGTGGGTACCCAGCAGTTAGGGCCTGAAACTAGAGGGCCCCCATCACCGAGGGGAGGTTCCCAGCAGGCTCCAACTGCCACAAGAGGGCCGATGTTGCCCAGGTGGGGTGTGCCAGCCAGGCAGGAGTGACCTCACAGCAGAGGGCCCCCCTCACAGAAGGGTGAGGAACCCAGCCAGGATCAGACTCTCACCAGAGGGCCCACATCATCAAGGGGATAGGAACCAGGCAGGAGTGTCCCCACACCAGTGGGGCCACATCATCGAAAGGCGAGGGACCCAGCATACGTGGCCTCAAACCAGAGGACACACATCACCAAGGGGCTGGGAGTGAGGCAGGCAGGAGGAGTCTCAAAACAGAGGGCCCATAGAAGAAAAAAGGTGAGGAATCCCGCAGTTGTAACCTCCCAGCAGGTGGCCAGGAGCAGCGAGGCTATGGGATCCAGGCCGGAGAGAACTCACAGCAGAGGGCCCTCATCATGAAACTGAGCAACCCACGGTTGGGACCTCAGAGCAGAAGGCCCACATTCCCATGGGGTTGGGAACCTGGCAGGAGTGTACTCGAACCACAGGGCGCATATCAGAAAATATTGGGAGCCCAGGAGTTAGGGCCTGACGCCAGAGGGCCCTCATTACCGAGGGGAGGAGACACCCAACAGGCACCAAATCCCACCAGAGGGCCGACGTCGCCAAGGCGGGGTGTGCCAGCCAGGCAGGAGTGACCTCAGAGAAGAGGGCCCACCTCACAGAAGTGTGAGGAACCCAACCAGGATCAGACTCTCACCGGAGGGCCCACATCACCAAGGGGATGGGAACCAGGCAGGAGTGTCCTCACACCAGTGGGGCCACATCAGCCAAAGGTGAGGAACCCAGCACATGTGGCCTCAAACCACAGGACACACATCACCAAGGGGCTAGGAGTGAGGCAGGTGTCTGGAGGGGCACATTTAACTCTAATTTCCCACCAGGAAGTGGAATGAACCAAAGTCTCAGAGTGCCGTGCCGGACCCTGATTACGGCCTGAAGCAAACCTGCGGTTCTGTGGCCAGTTTTCAAGGAAACGAGTTAAGAAAGGAAATCACGGGCACTGTAATTCACAAACCTGCAGAGATATAAATGACAGCTATTGGCAAAAATATATGGAAGTAAGTTTGCAAAGAGGACTTGAAAAGGAGGCAGAATTGCAGGAATCATATTTCAGGAGGTAGATTGGAATTGCATTTAAAGCATGTGAAAAGCGGCAGATCTTTGACAGTGATGCACTTGGACAAAAGTGCGTAAACATTTTTTCCTGAGTATATTCAGGAAAAAACACATATGCCCTTTTTGGCCAACCAAGCACTCGAGAAATGGAAATCCGCACTACAATGAAGTCTCATTTCCCATTCGTCAAAAGGGCCATCTGAAAAAAGTGTAAAAACCAGAAACACAGGACAGGCCATGGAGAACAGGGAGCCTTGTTATGCTGATGGGCGGGATGTAAATTGCCAACAGACACTCTGGAGATGTGTATGGTGTATCCTGAAACATCTGAAAAACAAAGCTACAGACCCTAGGGCACTTCCACTTTTGGCCCTATAGCTTAGGAAAATTAAAATCAACAAGACACAGCCAACACCAAATTTAGGGCTGCTGTGTTTACAAGAACCTTGAGTCCAGTACAAATTAAATATCCCAGAAAGAAAAAAATGGATAAAGGAGTTGTGCTACTTACGTACAACAGAATATCACTCAGCAATGAAATCAATGTCATCAGGCCTGTAGCAGCAAATTGAGTGGATTTAAGTATGATGATTCTAAGAGAAATAGGTCACACAGAGAAAGATAATTATCATAAGATATCACTAATAGAGAGAGTGTAAACTTGGCTACACATAAACTGAATTCCAAAACCGAACAGAGTCTCACATTTAGATAAAAACTTATGCTTGCTTAAGGGGAAAGTTGAGTTGGGGTGCTGTATAAAACCAGAGATTGAAATTAGCACACATACCGTTCCATAAGCCAAATATGTAATAGACAAGACCTACTCTTTGCTCAACGAAATAGACTCATCCATGGTGTATCACCTCACACCTGTTAGAATGGGCATCATCAGAAAATCTACAAACAACAAATGCTGGAAAGGGTGTGGAGATAAGGAACCCTCTTCCACTATTGTTGGGAATGTAAATTGATACAGTCACTGTGGAGAACATTATGGAGTTTCTTATAAAACTAAGAATAGAATTACCATATGATACAGCAATCCCACTACTGGGCATATACCCAGACAAAACCATAAATCAAAAAGAGACATTCACCGCAATGTTCATTGCATCACTATTTACAATATCCAGGTAATGGAAGCAACCTAAATGCCCACAGACAGACGAATGCATAAAGATGTGGTACATATATAAAATGGAATATTACTAAGCCATAAAAAGGAATGAAATTGGGTCATTTGTAGAGACGTTGATGGATCTAGAGACTGTCATACAGAGTGAAGTAAGTCAGAAAGAGAAAAACAAATCTTGTCTATTAATGCCTATATGTGGAACCTAGAAAAATTGTACAGATGAACCGTTTTGCCAGGCAGAAATAGAGCAACAGATGTAGACAACAAACGTATGGACACCAAGGGGGGAAAGCTGTTGGGGGGTGGTGGTGGGAGGAGTTGAGAGATTGGGATTGGCATGTATACATTTATATGTATAAAATAGATAACCAAAAAGAACCTGCTGTATAAAAAAATAAAATAAAATTCAAATTACAAAAAGTAAAACAGAAAAAATATTCTTCCCTTCACATACATGTATTTATATGAATAAATTATTTCCATGCTTATATCTGTAAATACAAAAAAGAGGAATAAAATCTACCTTGAACCAAAAACGAAAAAAAGAAAAAAAAACAGAACCCACCAGTTACACAGAGGAAAACCATATCAGGGCACTTGCTCCAGTTGTAAACAATTCTGAAGTTGGTCAGTGGTGGGGAATCATCTCCCATTCAGCCAGCAGGCCCCACGCAACAAGCGTCCTCATTGCAAAGCTGGGGGGCCGTGCCGAGGCATCTGTGAGTAAACGTGGGCTGAGCCCCAGGCCAGCTGCTGCTGAAATGTTCCCACCCTTCCCAGGTAAAACACCTGAATATGTACAAGGACTTGAAAGCCTAGAGGAAGGGCCATGGAGCCACATGAGTGACAGCATGCCAGCCGACTTGGTGCCTGCAGGCCAGGCAGGATGGTCCTGGCCCTGGGTGCTCTTCTGGAAGTTTTCCATTTCCCTGCCTGAGATACCCCTGCTGTCCCGGCCCCCACTGCTTTCTTCCTCACTCACCTCTGCCCAGGGAGAAATTCCAGCGGCAGGTATGGGTGACACATCCTCTTCTTTAGCAGGTGGCATCTTGGCAACTGCTGCAGAAAGTCCAGCAGAGCCCCACTCACACTGGGCCACCCACAAAGCCGTGGTCTCTCACTCCCTCCCACCAGTCCAGCCCCAAGACTGCTGACAGGGCAGAGAAAATGGCGTCAGGCACAGCTGCAGGGGCTCTTGCTGCCTGGAGCGGTGTTTATATTGATCTGAACCCAGGCACACCTGGGGAGGGCTGGCCGGCACGGTCGGGCTTCCCAGGCCAGCCAATAATCACCCCTCAGGGGCTCACAGTTGCAGAAACTGGAACTTGCTGAATCGGCCAGGTCCAAGGAACAGGTGTGGGCTCCTGAGAGTCAGGATAGACAAGGGGCTGCAGCTCTGGCTTGTTTTCTAATTATATTATCTGGCCCATGAGTGGGAGACAACTTCAAGAAAACCCTCTCCTAATGAGAGGAACCCAGGAGTCAGGGAGAGGAGGGGTGGCTGGTGGGTGGAGACAGAGGCCTGGTGCCCCGGGTGCAGTGGAAGTCTCTGGAAGACCAGGTGGAGGGAGGCCACACAGAGTGATGTCCAGGGTCACAGACCTGTCAGAGCTGCTGTTTGTTAGTTCAAGTCCTGCTCTGAGGTGCTCTGTGTCAGATCTGAGTGACAGGTGAGCTGGGAGTGCTCTGCAATGAGGGCGATATGCACGGTTCCTGTGTTCCCAGCCCTGCCATGGTACCTGCAAGGGTAGCTCTGTATCCTGGGAGGGGCCTGACCACGAGAGCCCCATGGGCTGCAGGGGAACCTGCCCAGGGATCCCCATAACCTGGGAGGGGCCTGAACACGAGAGCCCCATGGGCTGGGGTGGGTGTGGGGTACCTGCCCAGGTGAGCTCCATATCCTGGGATTGGCCTGACCTCGAGAGCCCCATGTGCTGCTGGAGTCCTGGTAAAGGATGTCAGGACAGTCAGTGAAGCCACCGAGGATATACCTCCAGTAGTTCCTAAATCCTACACCCTGCTGGTCATTCTACCAACCACCAGGACATGGTATTCTGTATTAGTCTTCAATGATGCCTTCTTTTGTATTCTATTAGTCCCAGAGTCACAAGAAATTTTGGCTTGTGAGTGGCAGGACTCAACATACAACTAAAACAATACTTCCGGGCCGTGTTGCCCCAAGGGTTCAAAAATTCCCACACCATCTTTGGGGAAAGCTCAGCTAAAGACCTAAAAGTTCTACCTCTGGAAAAGGAAACACTCCTTCAATATGCAGACGACATTCTGATCGCCAGCCCTACTAAGGAGACCTCTGAACTACCAAGCCAATAAAGGATACAAGTTGTCCAAGACAAAGCTCAAATATCACAGACTACGGTGACCTGCCTGGGCTTCATTCTCACAGAAGGTCGGAGAAGCCCATCCCAGGAAAGGGAAGAAACAATTTGCAGCCTTACCCATTTCTGAAACTAGAAGACAGCTTAGGGGTTCCTGGGGAGGCCAGGGTTTGCTGCTTCTGGATCCCTAACTACAGTCTACTAGCTGGGCCTCTATATGAAACACTGAAAGGAAAAGATGATGATCCTTTTGAATAGAATGCAGAAGAGGCCTTTCAAGAATGGAAAGAGCAGTCAATTCAGACCCTTGCCCTGGAACTCCCTAATTTAGCTAAACCCTTTGACCTTTACATTCCTGGTGAACGGTGAATCGCCATTGGAGTATTAGTGCAAAACCTGGGACCACTTGAAATGGAACAATGCAAGAATGCGATCCAGGTAGGATAAACTACGGTCACCAAGGGGCTTGGCCCACCGCCACATCTGGCCAAGATACTGGCAGTATCTGAAAACCTGGAAATCAGCAGCCCAAAAGGCCACCTCCCTCCTAAGGGAAAAGGACCCCACGTGGTGATCCTAACACCCAACCATGCCCTGAAGTTGCAGGGTTGGCTCCATGGGCACACTGACCTTGAGTGAGGAGGCCCTCCAACTCCAACCTCCATAGAGATAACCGGGGCAAAGGGGCACCATGACGACTCGTGTGAAGGTGTCTGCACGGGCAAATTTAACGCTCATTTCCCACCAGGAAGAGGAATTAACCAAAGGCTCAGCATGCCGTGCCGGAACCAGATTAGGGCCTGAAGCAATCCTGCGGGTTTGCGGCCAGCTCACAAGAAAGCGAGTTGAATAAAGGAGCTCAGGGACACTGTAATTCACAAACCTGCAGAGTTATAAATGACAGCTATCACCCAAAAATATATTGAAGGAAGGCTGCGAAAAGGACTTGAAAGCGGGGCAGAATTGCAAGAAAACGATTTCAGGGGGTAGACTGGAATTGCATTTAAAGCATAGGAAAAGAGGCAGAACGTCGACAATGATGCACTTGGCCAAAAAGGGCGTATGCTTTTTTTCCTGAAAATATTCAGGAAAAAACGCATATGCCCTTTTTGGCCAACCAAGCAAGCATGTTAAAGAAATCTGCACTACAATGAAGTCTCACTGCCCCCCGTTCAAAAGGGCCATCTGAAAAAAGTGTAAAAACCAGAAACACAGGACAGGCCATGGAGAACAGGGAGCCTTGTTATGCTGATGGGCGGGATGTAAATTGCCAACAGCCACTCTGGAGTTGTGTATGGTGTTTCCTCAAAAACCTAAAAAACAAAGCAACGGAGCCTACGGCATTACCACTTATTTTCCTATAGCTTAGGGAAATTAAAATCAAAAACACACAGCCACCCCAAAGTTTCTGTTTACGGCTCTGTTTACAAGAACCTCGTCTACGGTACAAGTTAAATATCCCAGAAAGCGAAAAATGGATAAAGAAGTGTGGTACGTACGTACAAAGGAATATCACTCACCAATGAAATCTATGTCATCAGGCCCGTCGCGGCATAATGAGTGGATTCAGGTACGATGATTCTAAGTGAAATAAGTCACACAGAAAATGAAACATCATAAGTTATCACTAATACACGGAATGTAAACTTGGCTACACATGAACTGAATTACAAAACAGAACAGGGTCTCAAATTTAGAAAACCACCTTATGTTTGCTTAAGGGGAAAAGTGAGTTGGGGTGCTGCATAAAAGCAGAGATAGAAATTAGCACAGATACCTTTCCATAAGCCAAATAGGTAATAGTCAAGACCTACCCCTTGCTCAACGAAATGGACTAAACACCTCATATTCAACACCTAGGAATACACCTGACTAGTAAGAATCTTCAAACCCATGGATTTATATGTCTCCGTAAGACAATCAAGCGTGTGTACAGCTGCATGAACGCAGCAGAGAAAATCCAATAAATCCCATTATCAAAATGAATTACAAAAACAAAACACAATGACAGTGAAATAGAGAGCAATTCTTAAATAATTCATTCAGGGCATGTGATGCAACCTGGATTTACCACATCTACACCCAGAGCTGAGTGAGACATAAGGTTGGACACTTCGGGCTGATAGCATTGGTGAGGTTCGATGAGCAAATGCAGACCCTTTGAAGTCATACTGCATGGTACCCATTCCATGGGTCCCAACTGTCCAGTTTTAAGGGATTCTTCCTTCAGCTAAAACGTGCATGGGAAACCCACAGTATGGTGCACCGTGTGACCAGGAAACGTTTTCAAATGCATCTCAGTTTTCGTCCCCTTTTACTCGGGTTCACCATTCCAGACCTTTACTAACACTCTCCCCACTTGGAGAGTCAGTGCCTTTAACCTCCTGTTTGGCACAGTTTGCAATTTCTGCGCAAGATGAACAGGAATAGGGAGAACCAATGAGAGACTAGCTGTAGGTGTCTGCACTGGAAATTTAACGCTCATTTCCCACCAGGAAGAAGAATTAACCAAAGGCTCAGCATGCCATGCCGGAACCTGATTAAGGCCTGAAGCAATCCTGCGGGTTTGCGGCCAGCTCACAAGAAAGCGAGTTGAAGAAAGGAGCTCAGGGGCACTGTAATTCACAAACCTGCAGAGTTATAAATGACAGCTATCGTCCAAAAATATATTGAAGGAAGGCTGCGAAGAGGACTGGAAAGCGGGGCAGAATTGCAGGAAAACGAGTTCAGGGGCAGACTGGAATTGCATTTAAAGCATAGGGAAAGAGACAGAAAGTCGACAATGATGCACTTGGTCTAAAAGGGCGTATGCGTTTTTTCCTGAATATATTCAAGAAAAAACACATATGCCCTTTTTGGCCAAACAAGCAAGCCTGTAAAGAAATCTGCATTCCAATGAAGTCTCACTGCCCCCCTGTCAAAAGGGACATCTGAAAAAAGTGAAAAATCCAGAAAGGCAGGACAGGCCATGGAGAACAGGGAGCCTTGTTATGCTGATGGGCGGGATGTAAATTGCCAACAGCCACTCTGGAGAAGTGTATGGTGTTTCCTCAAACACCTAAAAAACTAAGCAACGGAGCCTACGGCACTTCAACTTATGGTTCTATAGCTTAGGGAAATTAAAATCAAAAAGACACAGCCACCCATAAATTTTGGACGGCTCTGCTTACAAGAACCTCATTTACGGTACAAGTGAAATATCCCAGAAAGCAAAAATGGATAAAGAAGTTGTTGTACGTACGTACAATGGAATATCACTCAGCAATGAAATCTATGTCATGAGGCCCGTCGCGGCATAATGAGTGGATTCAGGTACGATCATTCTAAGTTAACTAAGTCACACAGAAAAAGAAACACCATAAGATATCTCAAATACACGGAATGCAAACATGGCTGCACATGAACTCAATTACAAAACAGAAAAGGGTCTCAAATTTAGAAAACCAACTTATGCTTGCTTAAGGGGAAAGGTGAGTTGTGGTGCTGCATAAAACCAGAGATTGAAATTAGCACAGATACCTTTCCATAAGCAAATATGTAATAGTCAGGACCTACTCCTTGCTCCACGAAATGGACTCAACACCCCATATTCAATGCCTAGGAATATACCTGACTAGTAAGAATCTGAAAACCCATGGATTTATATGTCTCCATAAGAGAATCAAGCATGTGTACAGCGGCATAAACGCAGCAGTGAAAATCCGATAAATCCCATTATCAAAATAAATTACAAAAACAAAACACAATGACAGTGAAATAGAGAGCAATTCTTAAATAATTCATTCAGGGCTTGTGATGCAACGTGGATTTACCACATCTACACCCCGAGCTGAGTGAGACATAAGGCTGGACACTTCGGGCTGATAACATTGGTGACGTTCGGTGAGCAAAGGCAACCCTTTGAAGTCATACTGCATGGTACCCATTCCATGGGTCCCAACTCTCCAGGTTGAAGGGATTCTTCCTTCAGGTAAAACATGCATGGGCAACCCAGAATATGGTCCACCGTGTGACCGGGAAACCTTTCTAAATGCATCTCAGTTTTCGTCCCCTCGTACTCGGTTTTACCATTCCAGACGCTTTACTAACACTCTCCCCACTTGGAGAGTCAGTGCCTTTAACCTCCTGTTTGGCACAGTTTGGAATTTCTGCGCAAGATGAACAGGAATAGGGAGAACCAATGAGAGATTAGCTGTAGGTGTCTGCACGAACAAATTTAACGCTCATTTCCCACCAGGAAGAGGAATTAGCCAAAGGCTCAGCATGCCGTGCCGGAACCAGATTAGGGCCTGAAGCAATCCTGCGGTTTTGCGGCCAGCTCACAAGAAAGCGAGTTGAAGAAAGGAGCTCAGGGGCACTGTAATTCACAAACCTGCAGAGTTATAAATGACAGCTATCGTCCAAAAATATATTGAAGTAAGGCTGCAAAGAGGACTTGAACGCGGGGCAGAATTCCAGGAATACGATTTCAGGAGGTAGACGGGAAGTCCTCTGAAAGTATAGGAGAAGAGGCAGAACCTCGACAATGATGCACTTGGTCAAAAAGGGCATATGCGTTTCTTCCAGGGCCCTTATTAAAGAGGGTAGGAGGCTCCCAGCATGCTTCAGTGGCCAACAGAGGGCCTACGTCGCCAAGGCGACATGAGACATCCAGGCAGGAGTGACCTCACATCAGAGGGCCCACCTCACAGAAGGGTAAGGAACCCAGTCAGGATCAGACTCTCACCAGAGTGCCCACATAAGCAAGGGGCTGGGAACCAGGCAGGAGTGTCCTCACACCCGTGGGGCCACATCACCGAAAGTTGAGGTACCCAGCACATGTGGCCTCAAACCAGAGGACCCACATCACCATGGGTCTCGGAGCGAGGCAGGCAGGATTAACCTCAAAACACATGGCCCATTGTATAAAAAAGGTGAGGAATCCAGCAGTTGGAACATCCCAGCAGGCGGCCCAGAGCACCGAGGCTATGGGATCCAGGCAGTGATGAACTCACAACAGAGGGCACTCATCGTGATACTGTAAGCAACCCAGCCGTTGTAACCTCAGAGCACAATGCCCACATCCCCATGGGGAAGGGAACCAAGCAGGAGTGTCATCGCACCAGTGGGCACACATCAGAAAATGTGGGGAGCCCAGCAGTTAGGGCCTGACACCAGAGGGCCCTCATCACTGAGGAGAGGAGGCTCCCAGCAAGCTCCAACTGCTACCAGAATGCCGACGTCACCAATGCGGGGTGTGCCAGCCAGGCAGGAGTGACCTCAGAGCAGAGGGCCAACCACACAAAAGTGTGAGGAACCCAGAGGATCAGACTCTCACCGGAGGGCCCACATCACCAAGGGAATGGAAACCAGGCAGGAGTGTCCTCACACCAGTGGGGCCACATCACCGAAATGTGACGGACCCAGCACACGTGGACTCAAACTACAGGACACACATCACCAAGGGGCTGGGAGTGAGGCAGGCAAGAGAAGTCTCAAAACAGAGGGCCCATAGAAGGAAAAAGGTGAGGAATCCCGCAGTTGGAACCTCCCCACAGGTGGCCAGGAGCAGCGAGGCTATGGGGTCCATGCCGGAGTGAACTCACACCAGAGGGCCCTCATCATGAAACTGAACAACGTACCATTGGGACCTCAGAGCAGAAGACCCACATTCCCATGGGGTTGGGATCCTGGCAGGAGTGTACTTGCACCACAGGGCGCACATTAGAAAATTTTGGGAGCCCAGGAGTTAGGGTCTGACGCCAGAGGGCCCTCATTACCGAGGGGAGGAGACTCCCAGCAGGCACCAACTCCCAACTGAGGGCCCACGTCGCCAAGTTGACGTGTGCCAGCCAGGCAGGAGTGACCTCACAGCAGAGGGCCTACCTCACAGAAGGGTGAGGAACCCAGCCAGGATAAGACTCTCACCAGAGGGCCCACATCACCAAGGGGATCGGAACAAGGCAGGAGTGTCCTCACACCAGTGTGGCCACATTATAGAAAGGTGAGGAACCCAGCACATGTGGCCTAAACCAGAGGACCCACATTTCCAAGGTGCTCCGAGTGAGGCAGGCAGGAGTAGCCTAACAACACAGGGCCCACAGAATAAAAAATGTGAGGAATCCAGCAGTTTGAACCTCCCAGCAGGTGGCCCAGAGTATGGAGTCTATGGGATCCAGGCCACAGTGAACTCACAGCAGAGGGCCCTCATCATGAAACTGTGAGCAACCCAGCCAGTGGGACCTCAGAGCAGAAGGCCCACATCCCCATGGGGATGGGAACCTCGCAGGAGTGTCCTCGCACAACTTAGCACGTATCAGAAAATGTGGGAACCCAGCAGTTATGGCCTGACGCCAGAGGGCCCTCATCACGGAGGAGAGGAGGCTACCAGCAGGTTCCAAATGCCACCAGAGGGCCGACGTCACCAAGGCAATGGGAGCAAGCCAGGCAGGAGTTACCTCACAGCAGAGGGCCCACCTCACAGAAGTGTGAGGAGCCCAAACAGGATCAGACTCTAACCAGAGCGCCCACATCACCAAGGGGATGGAAACCAGGCAGGAGTGTCCTCACACCAGTGGGGCCACATCAGCGAAAGGTGAGGAACACAGCACATGTGGCCTCAAACAAGGGGACACACATCACGAAAGGGCTGGGAGTGAGGCATGCAGGAGGAGACTCACAACAGAGCGCCCATAGAATAAAAAAGGTGAGGAACCCCGCAGTTGGAAGCTCCAAGCAGGTGGCCCAGAGCACCGAGGCTATGGGATCCATGCCGGAGTGAACTCACAGCAGAGGGCCCACATTCTGACACTGTGAGCAACCCAGCCGTTGGGACCTCAGAGCAGAAAGCCCACATCCCCATGGGGATGGGACCCTGGCTGGAGTGTACTCGCACGACAGGGCGCACATCAGAAAATTTTGGGAGCCCATGAGTTAGGGCCTGACGCCAGAGGGCCCTCATTACCGAGGGGAGGAGACTCCCAGCAGGCACCAACTCCCAACTGAGGGCCCACATCGCCAAGGTGACGTGTGCCAGCCAGGCAGGAGTGACCTCACAGCAGAGGGCCCACCTCCCAGAAGTGTGAGGAATCCAGACAGGATCAGACTCTCACCAGAGGGCCCCCATCACCAAGGGGATGGGAACCAGGCAGGAGTGTCCTCACACCAGTGGGGCCACATCAATAAAGGTGAGGAAACCGGTACATGTGGCCTTAAACCAGAGGACCTACATCACAAATGGGCTGGGAGTGAGTCAGGAAGTAGGAGCATGAAAACACAGGACACAAAGAATAAAAAAGGTAAGGAATCCAGCAATAGGAACCTCCCAGCAGGCCGCTCAGAGCACAGAGTCTATGGGATCTAGGCCTGGGTGAACTAACACCAGAGAGCCAACATCATGAAACGGTGAACAACACAGGTGTTGGGACCTTAGAGCAGAAGGCCCACATGCCCATGGGGATGGGAACCTCGCAGGAGTGTCCTCGCACCACTTAGCACGTATCAGAAAATGTGGGTACCCAGCAGTTAGGGCCTGAGGCAAGAGGGCCCCCATCACCGAGGGGAGGTTCCCAGCAGGCTCCAACTGCCACAAGAGGGCCGATGTTGCCCAGGTGGGGTGTGCCAGCCAGGCAGGAGTGACCTCACAGCAGAGGGCCCCCCTCACAGAAGGGTGAGGAACCCAGCCAGGATCAGACTCTCACCAGAGGGCCCACATCATCAAGGGGATAGGAACCAGGCAGGAGTGTCCCCACACCAGTGGGGCCACATCATCGAAAGGCGAGGGACCCAGCATACGTGGCCTCAAACCAGAGGACACACATCACCAAGGGGCTGGGAGTGAGGCCGGCAGGAGGAGTCTCAAAACAGAGGGCCCATAGAAGAAAAAAGGTGAGGAATCCCGCAGTTGTAACCTCCCAGCAGGTGGCCAGGAGCAGCGAGGCTATGGGATCCAGGCCGGAGAGAACTCACAGCAGAGGGCCCTCATCATGAAACTGAGCAACCCACGGTTGGGACCTCAGAGCAGAAGGCCCACATTCCCATGGGGTTGGGAACCTGGCAGGAGTGTACTCGAACCACAGGGCGCATATCAGAAAATATTGGGAGCCCAGGAGTTAGGGCCTGACGCCAGAGGGCCCTCATTACCGAGGGGAGGAGACACCCAGCAGGCACCAAATCCCACCAGAGGGCCGACGTCGCCAAGGCGGGGTGTGCCAGCCAGGCAGGAGTGACCTCAGAGAAGAGGGCCCACCTCACAGAAGTGTGAGGAACCCAACCAGGATCAGACTCTCACCGGAGGGCCCACATCACCAAGGGGATGGGAACAAGGCAGGAGTGTCCTCACACCAGTGGGGCCACATCAGCCAAAGGTGAGGAACCCAGCACATGTGGCCTCAAACCACAGGACACACATCACCAAGGGGCTAGGAGTGAGGCAGGTGTCTGGAGGGGCACATTTAACTCTAATTTCCCACCAGGAAGTGGAATGAACCAAAGTCTCAGAGTGCCGTGCCGGACCCTGATTACGGCCTGAAGCAAACCTGCGGTTTTGTGGCCAGTTTTCAAGGAAACGAGTTAAGAAAGGAAATCACGGGCACTGTAATTCACAAACCTGCAGAGTTATAAATGACAGCTATTGGCAAAAATATATGGAAGTAAGTCTGCAAAGAGGACTTGAAAACGAGGCAGAATTGCAGGAATCATATTTCAGGAGGTAGATTGGAATTGCATTTAAAGCATGTGAAAAGAGGCAGATCTTTGACAGTGATGCACTTGGACAAAAGTGCGTAAACATTTTTTCCTGAGTATATTCAGGAAAAAACACATATGCCCTTTTTGGCCAACCAAGCACTCGAGAAATGGAAATCCGCACTACAATGAAGTCTCATTTCCCATTCGTCAAAAGGGCCATCTGAAAAAAGTGTAAAAACCAGAAACACAGGACAGGCCATGGAGAACAGGGAGCCTTGTTATGCTGATGGGCGGGATGTAAATTGCCAACAGACACTCTGGAGATGTGTATGGTGTATCCTGAAACATCTGAAAAACAAAGCTACAGACCCTAGGGCACTTCCACTTTTGGCCCTATAGCTTAGGAAAATTAAAATCAACAAGACACAGCCAACACAAAATTTAGGGCTGCTGTGTTTACAAGAACCTTGAGTCCAGTACAAATTAAATATCCCAGAAAGAAAAATATGGATAAAGGAGTTGTGCTACTTACGTACAATGGAATATCACTCAGCAATGAAATCAATGTCATCAGGCCTGTAGCAGCAAATTGAGTGGATTTAAGTATGATGATTCTAAGAGAAATATGTCACACAGAGAAAGATAATTATCATAAGATATCACTAATAGAGAGAGTGTAAACTTGGCTACACATAAACTGAATTCCAAAACCGAACAGAGTCTCACATTTAGATAAAAACTTATGCTTGCTTAAGGGGAAAGTTGAGTTGCGGTGCTGTATAAAACCAGAGATTGAAATTAGCACACATACCGTTCCATAAGCCAAATATGTAATAGACAAGACCTACTCTTTGCTCAACGAAATAGACTCATCCATGGTGTATCACCTCACACCTGTTAGAATGGGCATCATCAGAAAATCTACAAACAACAAATGCTGGAAAGGGTGTGGAGATAAGGAACCCTCTTCCGCTATTGTTGGTAATGAAATTGATAAAGTCACTGTGGAGAACGTTATGGAGTTTCTTATAAAACTAAGAATAGAATTACCATATGATGCAGCAGTCCCACTACTGGGCATATACCCAGACAAAACCATAAATCAAAAAGAGACATTCACCGCAATGTTCATTGCATCACTATTTACAATATCCAGGTAATGGAAGCAACCTAAATGCCCACAGACAGACGAATGCATAAAGATGTGGTACATATATAAAATGGAATATTACTAAGCCATAAAAAGGAATGAAATTGGGTCATTTGTAGAGACGTTGATGGATCTAGAGACTGTCATACAGAGTGAAGTAAGTCAGAAAGAGAAAAACAAATCTTGTCTATTAATGCCTATATGTGGAACCTAGAAAAATTGTACAGATGAACCGTTTTGCAAGGCAGAAATAGAGCAACAGATGTAGACAACAAACGTATGGACACCAAGGGGGGAAAGCTGTTGGGGGGTGGTGGTGGGAGGAGTTGAGAGATTGGGATTGGCATGTATACATTTATATGTATAAAATAGATAACCAAAAAGAACCTGCTGTATAAAAAAATAAAATAAAATTCAAATTACAAAAAGTAAAACAGAAAAAATATTCTTCCCTTCACATACATGTATTTATATGAATAAATTATTTCCATGCTTATATCTGTAAATACAAAAAAGAGGAATAAAATCTACCTTGAACCAAAAACGAAAAAAAGAAAAAAAAACAGAACCCACCAGCTACACAGAGGAAAACCGTATCAGGGCACTTGCTCCAGTTGTAAACAATTCTGAAGTTGGTCAGTGGTGGGGAATCATCTCCCATTCAGCCAGCAGGCCCCACGCAACAAGCGTCCTCATTGCAAAGCTGGGAGACCGTGCCGAGGCATCTGTGAGTAAACGTGGGCTGAGCCCCAGGCCACCTGCTGCTGAAATGTTCCCACCCTTCCCAGGTAAAACGCCTGAATATGTACAAGGACTTGAAAGCCTAGAGGAAGGGCCATGGAGCCACATGAGCGACAGCATGCCAGCCGACTTGGTGCCTGCAGGCCAGCCAGGATGGTCCTGGCCCTGGGTGCTCTTCTGGAAGCTTTCCATTTCCCTGCCTGAGATACCCCTGCTGTCCCGGCCCCCACTGCTTTCTTCCTCACTCACCTCTGCCCAGGGAGAAATTCCAGCGGCAGGTATGGGTGACACATCCTCTTCTTTAGCAGGTGGCATCTTGGCAACTGCTGCAGAAAGTCCAGCAGAGCCCCACTCACACTGGGCCACCCACAAAGCCGTGGCCTCTCACTCCCTCCCACCAGTCCAGCCCCAAGACTGCTGACAGGGCAGAGAAAATGGCGTCAGGCACAGCTGCAGGGGCTCTTGCTGCCTGGAGCGGTGTTTATATTGATCTGAACCCAGGCACACCTGGGGAGGGCTGGCCTGCATGGTCAGGCTTCCCAGGCCAGCCAATAATCACCCCTCAGGGGCTCACAGTTGCCGAAACTGGAACTTGCTGAATCGGCCAGGTCCAAGGAACAGGTGTGGGCTCCTGAGAGTCAGGATAGACAAGGGGCTGCAGCTCTGGCTTGTTTTCTAATTATATTATCTGGCCCATGAGTGGGAGACAACTTCAAGAAAACCCTCTCCTAATGAGAGGAACCCAGGAGTCAGGGAGAGGAGGGGTGGCTGGTGGGTGGAGACAGAAGCCTGGTGCCCCGGGTGCAGTGGAAGTCTCTGGAAGACCAGGTGGAGGGAGGCCACACAGAGTGATGCCCAGGGTCACAGACCTGTCGGAGCTGCTGTTTGTTAGTTCAAGTCCTGCTCTGAGGTGCCCTGTGTCAGATCTGAGTGACAGGTGAGCTGGGAGTGCTCTGCAATGAGGGCGATATGCACGGTTCCTGTGTTCCCAGCCCTGCCATGGTACCTGCAAGGGTAGCTCTGTATCCTGGGAGGGGCCTGACCACGAGAGCCCCATGGGCTGCAGGGGGACCTGCCCAGGGAACCCCATATCCTGGGAGGGTCCTGAACACAAGAGCCCCGTGGGCTGGGGTGGGGTACCTGCCCAGGTGAGCTCCATATCCTGGGATTGGCCTGACCTCGAGAGCCCCATGGGCTGCTGGAGTCCTGGTAAAGTATGTCAGGACAGTCAGTGAAACCACCGAGGATATACCTCCAGTAGTTCCTAAACCCTACACCCTGCTGGTCATTCTACCAACCACCAGGACATGGTATTCTGTATTAGTCTTCAATGATGCCTTCTTTTGTATTCTATTAGTCCCAGAGTCACAAGAAATTTTGGCTTGTGAGTGGCAGGACTCAACATACAACTAAAACAATACTTCCGGACCGTGTTGCCCCAAGGGTTCAAAAATTCCCACACCATCTTTGGGGAAAGCTCAGCTAAAGACCTAAATGTTCTACCTCTGGAAAAGGAAACACTCCTTCAATATGCAGACGACATTCTGATCGCCAGCCCTACTAAGGAGACCTCTGAACTACGAAGCCAATAAAGGATACAAGTTGTCCAAGAAAAAGCTCAAATATCACAGACTACGGTGACCTGCCTGGGCTTCATTCTCACAGAAGGTCGGAGAAGCCCATCCCAGGAAAGGGAAGAAACAATTTACAGCCTTACCCATTTCTAAAACTAGAAGACAGCCTAGGGGTTCCTGGGGAGGCCAGGGTTTGCTGCTTCTGGATCCCTAACTACAGTCTACTAGCTCGGCCTCTATATGAAACACTGAAAGGAAAAGATGATGATCCTTTTGAATAGAATGCAGAAGTGGCCTTTCAAGAATGGAAAGAGCAGTCAATTCAGACCCTTGCCCTGGAACTCCCTAATTTAGCTAAACCCTTTGACCTTTACATTCCTGGTGAACGGTGAATCGCCATTGGAGTATTAGTGCAAAACCTGGGACCACTTGAAATGGAACTATGCAAGAATGCGATCCAGGTAGGATAAACTACGGTCACCAAGGGGCTTGGCCCACCACCACATCTGGCCAAGATACTGGCAGTATCTGATAACCTGGAAATCAGCAGCCCAAAAGGCCACCTCCCTCCTAAGGGAAAAGGAACCCTCGTGGTGATCCTAACCCCCAACCATGCCCTGAAGTTGCAGGGTTGGCTCCGTGGGCACACTGATGTTGAGTGAGGAGGCCCTCCAACTCCAACCTCCATAGAGATAACCGGGGCAAAGGGGCACCATGACAACTCATGTGAAGGTGTGTGCACGTGCAAATTTAACGCTCATTTCCCACCAGGAAGAGGAATTAACCAAAGGCTCAGCATGCCATGCCGGAACCAGATTAGGGCCTGAAGCAATCCTGCGGGTTTGCGGCCAGCTCACAAGAAAGCGAGTTGAAGAAAGGAGCTCAGGGACACTGTAATTCACAAACCTGCAGAGTTATAAATGACAGCTATCACCCAAAAATATATTGAAGGAAGGCTGCGAAGAGGACTTGAAAGCGGGGCAGAATTGCAAGAAAACGATTTCAGGGGGTAGACTGGAATTGCATTTAAAGCATAGGAAAAGAGGCAGAACGTCGACAATGATGCACTTGGCCAAAAAGGGCGTATGCGTTTTTTCCTGAATATATTCAGGAAAAAACGCATACGCCCTTTTTGGCCAACCAAGCAAGCATGTTAAAGAAATCTGCACTACAATGAAGTCTCACTGCCCCCCGTTCAAAAGGGCCATCTGAAAAAAGTGTAAAATCCAGAAAGGCAGCACAGGCCATGGAGAACAGGGAGCCTTGTTATGCTGATGGGCGGGATGTAAATTGCCAACAGCCACTCTGGAGATGTGTATGGTGTTTCCTCAAAAACCTAAAAAACAAAGCAACGGAGCCTACGGCATTACCACTTTTTTTCCTATAGCTTAGGGAAATTAAAATCAAAAACACACAGCCACCGCAAAGTTTCTGTTTACGGCTCTGTTTACAAGAACCTCGTCTACGGTACAAGTTAAATATCCCAGAAAGCGAAAAATGAATAAAGAAGTGTGGTACGTACGTACAAAGGAATATCACTCACCAATGAAATCTATGTCATCAGGCCCGTCGCGGCATAATGAGTGGATTCAGGTACGATGATTCTAAGTGAAATAGGTCACACAGAAAATGAAACATCATAAGATATCACTAATACACGGAATGTAAACTTGGCTACACATGAACTGAATTACAAAACAGAACAGGGTCTCAAATTTAGAAAACCAACTTATGCTTGCTTAAGGGGAAAGGTGAGTTGTGGTGCTGCATAAAACCAGAGATAGAAATTAGCACAGATACCTTTCCATAAGCCAAATATGTAATAGTCAAGACCTAGCCCTTGCTCAACGAAATGGACTAAACACCCCATATTCAACGCCTAGGATTACACATGACTAGTAAGAACCTTCAAACCCATGGATTTATATGTCTCCGTAAGAGACTCAAGTGTGTGTACAGCGGCATGAATGCAGCAGAGAAAATCCGATAAATCCCATTATCAAAATGAATTACAAAAACAAACACAATGACAGTGAAATAGAGAGCAATTCTTAAATAATTCATTCAGGGCTTGTGATGCAACCTGGATTTACCACATCTACACCCAGAGCTGAGTGAGACATAAGGCTGGACACTTCGGGCTGATAGCATTGGTGAGGTTCGATGAGCAAATGCAGACCCTTTGAAGTCATACTGCATGGTACCCATTCCATGGGTCCCAACTCTCCAGGTTTAAGGGATTCTTCCTTCAGCTAAAACATGCATGGGAAACCCACAGTACAGTGCACTGTGTGACCGGGAAACGTTTTCAAATGCATCTCAGTTTTCGTCCCCTTTTACTCGGGTTCACCATTCCAGACCGTTTACTAACACTCTCCCCACTTGGAGAGTCAGTGCCTTTAACCTCCTGTTTGGCACAGTTTGCAATTTCTGCGCAAGATGAACAGGAATAGGGAGAACCAATGAGAGACTAGCTGTAGGTGTCTGGACGGGCAAATGGAACGCTCATTTCCCACCAGGAAGAGGAATTTACCAAAGGCTCAGCATGCCGTGCCGGAACCAGATTAGGGCCTGAAGCATTCCTGCGGGTTTGCGGCCAGCTCACAAGAAAGCGAGTTGAAGAAAGGAGCTCAGGGGCACTGTAATTCACAAACCTGCAGAGTTATAAATGACAGCTATCGTCCAAAAATATATTGAAGGAAGGCTGCGAAGAGGACTGGAAAGCGGGGCAGAATTGCAGGAAAACGATTTCAGGGGGTAGACTGGAATTGCATTTAAAGCATAGGAAAAGAGGCAGAACGTCGACAATGATGCACTTGGCCAAAAAGGGCGTATGCGTTTTTTCCTGAATATATTCAGGAAAAAACGCATACGCCCTTTTTGGCCAACCAAGCCAGCATGTTAAAGAAATCTGCACTACAAAGAAGTCTCACTGCCCCCCGTTCAAAAGGGCCATCTGAAAAAGTGTAAAATCCAGAAAGGCAGCACAGGCCATGGAGAACAGGGAGACTTGTTATGCTGATGGGCGGGATGTAAATTGCCAACAGCCACTCTGGAGAAGTGTATGGTGTTTCCTGAAACACCTAAGAAACAAAGCAACGGAGACTATGGCACTTCCACTTATGGTCTTATAGATCACGGAAATTAAAATCAAAAACAGACAGCCACCCCAAAGTTTCAGAAGGCTCTGTTTACAGGAATCTCGTCTACGGTACAAGTTAAATATCCCAGAATGTGAAAAATGGATAAAGAAGTTGTGGTACACACATTCAATGGAATATCACTCAGCAATGAAATCTATGTCATCAGGCCCGTCGCGGCATAATGAGTGGATTCAGGTACGATGATTCTAAGTGAAATAAGTCACACAGAAAATGAAACATCATAAGATATCACTAATACACGGAATGTAAACTTGGCTACACATGAACTGAATTACAAAACAGAACAGGGTCTCAAATTTAGAAAACCACCTTATGCTTGCTTAAGGGGAAAAGTGAGTTGGGGTGCTGCATAAAACCAGAGATAGAAATTAGCACAGATACCTTTCCATAAGCCAAATATGTAATAGTCAAGACCTAGCCCTTGCTCAAAGAAATGGACTAAACACCCCATATTCAACGCCTAGGAATACACCTGACTAGTAAGTATCTTCAAACCCATGGATTTATATGTCTCCATAAGAGACTCAAGTGTGTGTACAGCGGCATGAATGCAGCAGAGAAAATCCGATAAATCCCATTATCAAAATGAATTACAAAAACAAACACAATGACAGTGAAATAGAGAGCAATTCTTAAATCATTCATTCAGGGCTTGTGATGCAACCTGGATTTACCACATCTACAACCAGAGCTGAGTGAGACATAAGGCTGTACACTTCGGCCTGATAGCATTGGTGAGGTTCGTTGAGAAAATGCAGGCCCTTTGAAGTCATACTGCATGGTACCCATTCCATGGGTCCCAACTCTCCAGGTTTAAGGGATTCTTCCTTCAGCTAAAACATGCATGGGAAACCCACAGTATGGTGCACCGTGTGACCGGGAAACCTTTTCAAATGCATCTCAGTTTTCGTCCCCTTTTACTCGGGTTCACGATTGAAGACCCTTTACTAATACTCTCCCCACTTAGAGAGTCAGTGCCTTTAACCTCCTGTTTGGCACAGTTTGCAATTTCTGCGCAAGATGAACAAGAATAGGGAGAACCAATGAGAGACTAGCTCTAGGTGTCTGCACGTTCAAATATAACACTCATTTCCCACCAGGAAGAGGAATTTACCAAAGGATCAGCATGCTGTGCCGGAACCAGATTAGGGCATGAAGCAATCCTGCGGGTTTGCGGCCAGCTCACAAGAAAGCGAGTAGAAGAAAGGAGCTCAGGCGCACTGTCATTCACAAACCTGCAGAGTTATAAATGTCAGCTATTGTCCAAAAATGTATTGAAGTAAGGCTGCGTAGAGGACTTGAAAGCGGGGCAGAATTGCAGGAAAACGAGTTCAGGGGCAGACTGGAATTGCATTTAAAGCATAAGGAAAGAGACAGAAAGTCGACAATGATGCACTTGGTCAAAAAGGGCGTATGCGTTTTTTCCTGAATATATTCAAGAAAAAACACATACGCCCTTTTTGGCCAAACAAGCAAGCCTGTAAAGAAATCTGCATTCCAATGAAGTCTCACTGCCCCCCTGTCAAAAGGGACATCTGAAAAAAGTGAAAAATCCAGAAAGGCAGGACAGGCCATGGAGAACAGGGAGCCTTGTTATGCTGATGGGCGGGATGTAACTTGCCAACAGCCACTCTGGAGAAGTGTATGGTGTTTCCTCAAACACCTAAAAAACTAAGCAACGGAGCCTACGGCACTTCAACTTATGGTTCTATAGCTTAGGGAAATTAAAATCAAAAAGACACAGCCACCCATAAATTTTGGACGGCTCTGCTTACAAGAACCTCATTTACGGTACAAGTGAAATATCCCAGAAAGCAAAAAATGGATAAAGAAGTTGTTGTACGTACGTACAATGGAATATCACTCAGCAATGAAATCTATGTCATGAGGCCCGTCGCGGCATAATGAGTGGATTCAGGTACGATCATTCTAAGTTAACTAAGTCACACAGAAAAAGAAACACCATAAGATATCTCAAATACACGGAATGCAAACATGGCTGCACATGAACTCAATTACAAAACAGAAAAGGGTCTCAAATTTAGAAAACCAACTTATGCTTGCTTAAGGGGAAAGGTGAGTTGTGGTGCTGCATAAAACCAGAGATTGAAATTAGTACAGATACCTTTCCATAAGCAACTATGTAATAGTCAGGACCTACTCCTTGCTCCACGAAATGGACTCAACACCCCATATTCAATGCCTAGGAATATACCTGACTAGTAAGAATCTGAAAACCCATGGATTTATATGTCTCCATAAGAGAATCAAGCATGTGTACAGCGGCATAAACGCAGCAGTGAAAATCCGATAAATCCCATTATCAAAATAAATTACAAAAACAAAACACAATGACAGTGAAATAGAGAGCAATTCTTAAATAATTCATTCAGGGCTTGTGATGCAACGTGGATTTACCACATCTACACCCCGAGCTGAGTGAGACATAAGGCTGGACACTTCGGGCTGATAGCATTGGTGACGTTCGGTGAGCAAAGGCAACCCTTTGAAGTCATACTGCGTGGTACCCATTCCATGGGTCCCAACTCTCCAGGTTGAAGGGATTCTTCCTTCAGGTAAAACATGCATGGGCAACCCAGAATATGGTCCACCGTGTGACCGGGAAACCTTTTTAAATGCGTCTCAGGTTTCGTCCCCTCGTACTCGGTTTTACCATTCCAGACGCTTTACTAACACTCTCCCCACTTGGAGAGTCAGTGCCTTTAACCTCCTGTTTGGCACAGTTTGGAATTTCTGCGCAAGATGAACAGGAATAGGGAGAACCAATGAGAGATTAGCTGTAGGTGTCTGCACGAACAAATTTAATGCTCATTTCCCACCAGGAAGAGGAATTAGCCAAAGGCTCAGCATGCCGTGTCGGAACCAGATTAGGGCCTGAAGCAATCCTGCGGTTTTGCGGCCAGCTCACAAGAAAGCGAGTTGAAGAAAGGAGCTCAGGGGCACTGTAATTCACAAACCTGCAGAGTTATAAATGACAGCTATCGTCCAAAAATATATTGAAGTAAGGCTGCAAAGAGGACTTGAACGCGGGGCAGAATTCCAGGAATACGATTTCAGGAGGTAGACGGGAAGTCCTCTGAAAGTATAGGAGAAGAGGCAGAACCTCGACAATGATGCACTTGGTCAAAAAGGGCATATGCGTTTCTTCCAGGGCCCTTATTAAAGAGGGTAGGAGGCTCCCAGCATGCTTCAGTGGCCAACAGAGGGCCTACGTCGCCAAGGCGACATGAGCCATCCAGGCAGGAGTGACCTCACATCAGAGGGCCCACCTCACAGAAGGGTAAGGAACCCAGTCAAGATCAGACTCTCACCAGAGTGCCCACATAAGCAAGGGGCTGGGAACCAGGCAGGAGTGTCCTCACACCCGTGGGGCCACATCATCGAAAGTTGAGGTACCCAGCACATGTGGCCTCAAACCAGAGGACCCACATCACCATGGGTCTCGGAGCGAGGCAGGCAGGATTAACCTCAAAACACATGGCCCATTGTATAAAAAAGGTGAGGAATCCAGCAGTTGGAACATCCCAGCAGGCGGCCCAGAGCACCGAGGCTATGGGATCCAGGCAGTGATGAACTCACAACAGAGGGCCCTCATCGTGATACTGTAAGCAACGCAGCCGTTGTAACCTCAGAGCACAAGGCCCATATCCCCATGGGGAAGGGAACCAAGCAGGAGTGTCATCGCACCAGTGGGCACACATCAGAAAAGGTGGGGAGCCCAGCAGTTAGGGCCGGACGCCAGAGGGCCCTCATCACTGAGGAGAGGAGGCTCCCAGCAAGCTCCAACTGCTACCAGAAGGCCGACGTCGCCAATGCAGGGTGTGCCAGCCAGGCAGGAGTGACCTCAGAGCAGAGGGCCAACCACACAAAAGTGTGAGGAACCCAAAGAGGATCAGACTCTCACCGGAGGGCCCACATCACCAAGGGAATGGAAACCAGGCAGGAGTGTTCTCACACCAGTGTGGTCACATCACCGAAATGTGACGGACCCAGCACACGTGGCCTCAAACCAGAGGACACACATCACCAAGGGGCTGGGATTGAGGCAGGCAGGAGGAGTCTCAAAACAGAGGGCCCATAGAAGAAAAAAGGTGAGGAATCCCGCAGTTGGAACCTCCCAGCAGGTGGCCAGGAGCAGCGAGCTTATGGGATCCAGGCCAGAGAGAACTCACAGCAGAGGGCCCTCATCATGAAACTGAGCAACCCACGGTTGGGACCTCAGAGCAGAAGGCCCACATTTCCATGGGGTTGGGAACCTGGCAGGAGTGTACTCGAACCACAGGGCGCATATCAGAAAATATTGGGAGCCCAGGAGTTAGGGCCTGACGCCAGAGGGCCCTCATTACCGAGGGGAGGAGACACCCAGCAGGCACCAAATCCCACCAGAGGGCCGACGTCGCCAAGGCGGGGTGTGCCAGCCAGGCAGGAGTGACCTCAGAGAAGAGGGCCCACCTCACAGAAGTGTGAGGAACCCAACCAGGATCAGACTCTCACCGGAGGGCCCACATCACCAAGGGGATGGGAACCAGGCAGGAGTGTCCTCACACCAGTGGGGCCACATCAGCCAAAGGTGAAGAACCCAGCACATGTGGCCTCAAACCAGAGGACACACATCACCAAGGGGCTAGGAGTGAGGCAGGTGTCTGGAGGGGCACATTTAACTCTAATTTCCCACCAGGAAGTGGAATGAACCAAAGTCTCAGAGTGCCGTGCCGGACCCTGATTACGGCCTGAAGCAAACCTGCGGTTCTGTGGCCAGTTTTCAAGGAAACGAGTTAAGAAAGGAAATCACGGGCACTGTAATTCACAAACCTGCAGTGTTATAAATGACAGCTATTGGCAAAATTATATGGAAGTAAGTCTGCAAAGAGGACTTGAAAACGAGGCAGAATTGCAGGAATCATATTTCAGGAGGTAGATTGGAATTGCATTTAAAGCATGTGAAAAGCGGCAGATCTTTGACACTGATGCACTTGGACAAAAGTGCGTAAACATTTTTTCCTGAATATATTCAGGAAAAAACACATATGCCCTTTTTGGCCAACCAAGCGCTCGAGAAATGGAAATCCGCACTACAATGAAGTCTCATTTCCCATTCGTCAAAAGGGCCATCTGAAAAAAGTGTAAAAACCAGAAACACAGGACAGGCCATGGAGAACAGGGAGCCTTGTTATGCTGATGGGCGGGATGTAAATGGCCAACAGACACTCTGGAGATGTTTATGGTGTATCCTGAAACATCTGAAAAACAAAGCTACAGACCCTAGGGCACTTCCACTTTTGGCCCTATAGCTTAGGAAAATTAAAATCAACAAGACACAGCCAACACAATATTTAGGGCTGCTGTGTTTACAAGAACCTTGAGTCCAGTACAAATTAAATATCCCAGAAAGAAAAAAATGGATAAAGGAGTTGTGCTACTTACGTACAACGGAATATCACTCAGCAATGAAATCAATGTCATCAGGCCTGTAGCAGCAAATTGAGTGGATTTAAGTATGATGATTCTAAGAGAAATAGGTCACACAGAGAAAGATAATTATCATAAGATATCACTAATAGAGAGAGTGTAAACTTGGCTACACATAAACTGAATTCCAAAACCGAACAGAGACTCACATTTAGATAAAAACTTATGCTTGCTTAAGGGGAAAGTTGAGTTGGGGTGCTGTATAAAACCAGAGATTGAAATTAGCACACATACCGTTCCATAAGCCAAATATGTAATAGACAAGACCTACTCTTTGCTCAACGAAATAGACTCATCCATGGTGTATCACCTCACACCTGTTAGAATGGGCATCATCAGAAAATCTACAAACAACAAATGCTGGAAAGGGTGTGGAGATAAGGAACCCTCTTCCACTATTGTTGGGAATGTAAATTGATACAGTCACTGTGGAGAACATTATGGAGTTTCTTATAAAACTAAGAATAGAATTACCATATGATACAGCAATCCCACTACTGGGCATATACCCAGACAAAACCATAAATCAAAAAGAGACATTCACCGCAATGTTCATTGCATCACTATTTACAATATCCAGGTAATGGAAGCAACCTAAATGCCCACAGACAGACGAATGCATAAAGATGTGGTACATATATAAAATGGAATATTACTAAGCCATAAAAAGGAATGAAATTGGGTCATTTGTAGAGACGTTGATGGGTCTAGAGACTGTCATACAGAGTGAAGTAAGTCAGAAAGAGAAAAACAAATCTTGTCTATTAATGCATATATGTGGAACCTAGAAAAATTGTACAGATGAACCGTTTTGCCAGGCAGAAATAGAGCAACAGATGTAGACAACAAACGTATGGACACCAAGGGGGGAAAGCTGTTGGGGGGTGGTGGTGGGAGGAGTTGAGAGATTGGGATTGGCATGTATACATTTATATGTATAAAATAGATAACCAAAAAGAACCTGCTGTATAAAAAAATAAAATAAAATTCAAATTACAAAAAGTAAAACAGAAAAAATATTCTTCCCTTCACATACATGTATTTATATGAATAAATTATTTCCATGCTTATATCTGTAAATACAAAAAAGAGGAATAAAATCTACCTTGAACCAAAAACGAAAAAAAGAAAAAAAAACAGAACCCACCAGTTACACAGAGGAAAACCGTATCAGGGCACTTGCTCCAGTTGTAAACAATTCTGAAGTTGGTCAGTGGTGGGGAATCATCTCCCATTCAGCCAGCAGGCCCCACGCAACAAGCGTCCTCATTGCAAAGCTGGGGGACCGTGCCGAGACATCTGTGAGTAAACGTGGGCTGAGCCCCAGGCCACCTGCTGCTGAAATGTTCCCACCCTTCCCAGGTAAAACGCCTGAATATGTACAAGGACTTGAAAGCCTAGAGGAAGGGCCATGGAGCCACATGAGTGACAGCATGCCAGCCGACTTGGTGCCTGCAGGCAAGCCAGGATGGTCCTGGCCCTGGGTGCTCTTCTGGAAGCTTTCCATTTCCCTGCCTGAGATACCCCTGCTGTCCCGGCCCCCACTGCTTTCTTCCTCACTCACCTCTGCCCAGGGAGAAATTCCAGCGGCAGGTATGGGTGACACATCCTCTTCTTTAGCAGGTGGCATCTTGGCAACTGCTGCAGAAAGTCCAGCAGAGCCCCACTCACACTGGGCCACCCACAAAGCCGTGGCCTCTCACTCCCTCCCACCAGTCCAGCCCCAAGACTGCTGACAGGGCAGAGAAAATGGCGTCAGGCACAGCTGCAGGGGCTCTTGCTGCCTGGAGCGGTGTTTATATTGATCTGAACCCAGGCACACCTGGGGAGGTCTGGCCGGCACGGTCGGGCTTCCCAGGCCAGCCAATAATCACCCCTCAGGGGCTCACAGTTGCAGAAACTGGAACTTGCTGAATCGGCCAGGTCCAAGGAACAGGTGTGGGCTCCTGAGAGTCAGGATAGACAAGGGGCTGCAGCTCTGGCTTGTTTTCTAATTATATTATCTGGCCCATGAGTGGGAGACAACTTCAAGAAAACCCTCTCCTAATGAGAGGAACCCAGGAGTCAGGGAGAGGAGGGGTGGCTGGTGGGTGGAGACAGAGGCCTGGTGCCCCAGGTGCAGTGGAAGTCTCTGGAAGACCAGGTGGAGGGAGGCCACACAGAGTGATGCCCAGGGTCACAGACCTGTCGGAGCTGCTGTTTGTTAGTTGAAGTCCTGCTCTGAGGTGCTCTGTGTCAGATCTGAGTGACAGGTGAGCTGGGAGTGCTCTGCAATGAGGGCGATATGCACGGTTCCTGTGTTCCCAGCCCTGCCATGGTACCTGCAAGGTTAGCTCTGTATCCTGGGAGGGGCCTGACCACGAGAGCCCCATGGGCTGCAGGGGAACCTGCCGAGGGAACCCCATATCCTGGGAGGGGCCTGAACACGAGAGCCCCATGGGCTGGGGTGGGGGTGGGGTACCTGCCCAGGTGAGCTCCATATCCTGGGATTGGCCTGACCTCGAGAGCCCCATGGGCTGCTGGAGTCCTGGTAAAGGATGTCAGGACAGTCAGTGAAGCCACCGAGGATATACCTCCAGTAGTTCCTAAATCCTACACCCTGCTGGTCATTCTACCAACCACCAGGACATGGTATTCTGTATTAGTCTTCAATGATGCCTTCTTTTGTATTCTATTAGTCCCAGAGTCACAAGAAATTTTGGCTTGTGAGTGGCAGGACTCAACATACAACTAAAACAATACTTCCGGGCCGTGTTGCCCCAAGGGTTCAAAAATTCCCACACCATCTTTGGGGAAAGCTCAGCTAAAGACCTAAAAGTTCTACCTCTGGAAAAGGAAACACTCCTTCAATATGCAGACGACATTCTGATCGCCAGCCCTACTAAGGAGACCTCTGAACTACCAAGCCAATAAAGGATACAAGTTGTCCAAGACAAAGCTCAAATATCACAGACTACGGTGACCTGCCTGGGCTTCATTCTCACAGAAGGTCGGAGAAGCCCATCCCAGGAAAGGGAAGAAACAATTTGCAGCCTTACCCATTTCTGAAACTAGAAGACAGCTTAGGGGTTCCTGGGGAGGCCAGGGTTTGCTGCTTCTGGATCCCTAACTACAGTCTACTAGCTGGGCCTCTATATGAAACACTGAAAGGAAAAGATGATGATCCTTTTGAATAGAATGCAGAAGAGGCCTTTCAAGAATGGAAAGAGCAGTCAATTCAGACCCTTGCCCTGGAACTCCCTAATTTAGCTAAACCCTTTGACCTTTACATTCCTGGTGAACGGTGAATCGCCATTGGAGTATTAGTGCAAAACCTGGGACCACTTGAAATGGAACAATGCAAGAATGCGATCCAGGTAGGATAAACTACGGTCACCAAGGGGCTTGGCCCACCGCCACATCTGGCCAAGATACTGGCAGTATCTGAAAACCTGGAAATCAGCAGCCCAAAAGGCCACCTCCCTCCTAAGGGAAAAGGACCCCACGTGGTGATCCTAACACCCAACCATGCCCTGAAGTTGCAGGGTTGGCTCCATGGGCACACTGACCTTGAGTGAGGAGGCCCTCCAACTCCAACCTCCATAGAGATAACCGGGGCAAAGGGGCACCATGACGACTCGTGTGAAGGTGTCTGCACGGGCAAATTTAACGCTCATTTCCCACCAGGAAGAGGAATTAACCAAAGGCTCAGCATGCCGTGCCGGAACCAGATTAGGGCCTGAAGCAATCCTGCGGGTTTGCGGCCAGCTCACAAGAAAGCGAGTTGAATAAAGGAGCTCAGGGACACTGTAATTCACAAACCTGCAGAGTTATAAATGACAGCTATCACCCAAAAATATATTGAAGGAAGGCTGCGAAAAGGACTTGAAAGCGGGGCAGAATTGCAAGAAAACGATTTCAGGGGGTAGACTGGAATTGCATTTAAAGCATAGGAAAAGAGGCAGAACGTCGACAATGATGCACTTGGCCAAAAAGGGCGTATGCTTTTTTTCCTGAAAATATTCAGGAAAAAACGCATATGCCCTTTTTGGCCAACCAAGCAAGCATGTTAAAGAAATCTGCACTACAATGAAGTCTCACTGCCCCCCGTTCAAAAGGGCCATCTGAAAAAAGTGTAAAAACCAGAAACACAGGACAGGCCATGGAGAACAGGGAGCCTTGTTATGCTGATGGGCGGGATGTAAATTGCCAACAGCCACTCTGGAGTTGTGTATGGTGTTTCCTCAAAAACCTAAAAAACAAAGCAACGGAGCCTACGGCATTACCACTTATTTTCCTATAGCTTAGGGAAATTAAAATCAAAAACACACAGCCACCCCAAAGTTTCTGTTTACGGCTCTGTTTACAAGAACCTCGTCTACGGTACAAGTTAAATATCCCAGAAAGCGAAAAATGGATAAAGAAGTGTGGTACGTACGTACAAAGGAATATCACTCACCAATGAAATCTATGTCATCAGGCCCGTCGCGGCATAATGAGTGGATTCAGGTACGATGATTCTAAGTGAAATAAGTCACACAGAAAATGAAACATCATAAGTTATCACTAATACACGGAATGTAAACTTGGCTACACATGAACTGAATTACAAAACAGAACAGGGTCTCAAATTTAGAAAACCACCTTATGTTTGCTTAAGGGGAAAAGTGAGTTGGGGTGCTGCATAAAAGCAGAGATAGAAATTAGCACAGATACCTTTCCATAAGCCAAATAGGTAATAGTCAAGACCTACCCCTTGCTCAACGAAATGGACTAAACACCTCATATTCAACACCTAGGAATACACCTGACTAGTAAGAATCTTCAAACCCATGGATTTATATGTCTCCGTAAGACAATCAAGCGTGTGTACAGCTGCATGAACGCAGCAGAGAAAATCCAATAAATCCCATTATCAAAATGAATTACAAAAACAAAACACAATGACAGTGAAATAGAGAGCAATTCTTAAATAATTCATTCAGGGCATGTGATGCAACCTGGATTTACCACATCTACACCCAGAGCTGAGTGAGACATAAGGTTGGACACTTCGGGCTGATAGCATTGGTGAGGTTCGATGAGCAAATGCAGACCCTTTGAAGTCATACTGCATGGTACCCATTCCATGGGTCCCAACTGTCCAGTTTTAAGGGATTCTTCCTTCAGCTAAAACGTGCATGGGAAACCCACAGTATGGTGCACCGTGTGACCAGGAAACGTTTTCAAATGCATCTCAGTTTTCGTCCCCTTTTACTCGGGTTCACCATTCCAGACCTTTACTAACACTCTCCCCACTTGGAGAGTCAGTGCCTTTAACCTCCTGTTTGGCACAGTTTGCAATTTCTGCGCAAGATGAACAGGAATAGGGAGAACCAATGAGAGACTAGCTGTAGGTGTCTGCACTGGAAATTTAACGCTCATTTCCCACCAGGAAGAAGAATTAACCAAAGGCTCAGCATGCCATGCCGGAACCTGATTAAGGCCTGAAGCAATCCTGCGGGTTTGCGGCCAGCTCACAAGAAAGCGAGTTGAAGAAAGGAGCTCAGGGGCACTGTAATTCACAAACCTGCAGAGTTATAAATGACAGCTATCGTCCAAAAATATATTGAAGGAAGGCTGCGAAGAGGACTGGAAAGCGGGGCAGAATTGCAGGAAAACGAGTTCAGGGGCAGACTGGAATTGCATTTAAAGCATAGGGAAAGAGACAGAAAGTCGACAATGATGCACTTGGTCTAAAAGGGCGTATGCGTTTTTTCCTGAATATATTCAAGAAAAAACACATATGCCCTTTTTGGCCAAACAAGCAAGCCTGTAAAGAAATCTGCATTCCAATGAAGTCTCACTGCCCCCCTGTCAAAAGGGACATCTGAAAAAAGTGAAAAATCCAGAAAGGCAGGACAGGCCATGGAGAACAGGGAGCCTTGTTATGCTGATGGGCGGGATGTAAATTGCCAACAGCCACTCTGGAGAAGTGTATGGTGTTTCCTCAAACACCTAAAAAACTAAGCAACGGAGCCTACGGCACTTCAACTTATGGTTCTATAGCTTAGGGAAATTAAAATCAAAAAGACACAGCCACCCATAAATTTTGGACGGCTCTGCTTACAAGAACCTCATTTACGGTACAAGTGAAATATCCCAGAAAGCAAAAATGGATAAAGAAGTTGTTGTACGTACGTACAATGGAATATCACTCAGCAATGAAATCTATGTCATGAGGCCCGTCGCGGCATAATGAGTGGATTCAGGTACGATCATTCTAAGTTAACTAAGTCACACAGAAAAAGAAACACCATAAGATATCTCAAATACACGGAATGCAAACATGGCTGCACATGAACTCAATTACAAAACAGAAAAGGGTCTCAAATTTAGAAAACCAACTTATGCTTGCTTAAGGGGAAAGGTGAGTTGTGGTGCTGCATAAAACCAGAGATTGAAATTAGCACAGATACCTTTCCATAAGCAAATATGTAATAGTCAGGACCTACTCCTTGCTCCACGAAATGGACTCAACACCCCATATTCAATGCCTAGGAATATACCTGACTAGTAAGAATCTGAAAACCCATGGATTTATATGTCTCCATAAGAGAATCAAGCATGTGTACAGCGGCATAAACGCAGCAGTGAAAATCCGATAAATCCCATTATCAAAATAAATTACAAAAACAAAACACAATGACAGTGAAATAGAGAGCAATTCTTAAATAATTCATTCAGGGCTTGTGATGCAACGTGGATTTACCACATCTACACCCCGAGCTGAGTGAGACATAAGGCTGGACACTTCGGGCTGATAACATTGGTGACGTTCGGTGAGCAAAGGCAACCCTTTGAAGTCATACTGCATGGTACCCATTCCATGGGTCCCAACTCTCCAGGTTGAAGGGATTCTTCCTTCAGGTAAAACATGCATGGGCAACCCAGAATATGGTCCACCGTGTGACCGGGAAACCTTTCTAAATGCATCTCAGTTTTCGTCCCCTCGTACTCGGTTTTACCATTCCAGACGCTTTACTAACACTCTCCCCACTTGGAGAGTCAGTGCCTTTAACCTCCTGTTTGGCACAGTTTGGAATTTCTGCGCAAGATGAACAGGAATAGGGAGAACCAATGAGAGATTAGCTGTAGGTGTCTGCACGAACAAATTTAACGCTCATTTCCCACCAGGAAGAGGAATTAGCCAAAGGCTCAGCATGCCGTGCCGGAACCAGATTAGGGCCTGAAGCAATCCTGCGGTTTTGCGGCCAGCTCACAAGAAAGCGAGTTGAAGAAAGGAGCTCAGGGGCACTGTAATTCACAAACCTGCAGAGTTATAAATGACAGCTATCGTCCAAAAATATATTGAAGTAAGGCTGCAAAGAGGACTTGAACGCGGGGCAGAATTCCAGGAATACGATTTCAGGAGGTAGACGGGAAGTCCTCTGAAAGTATAGGAGAAGAGGCAGAACCTCGACAATGATGCACTTGGTCAAAAAGGGCATATGCGTTTCTTCCAGGGCCCTTATTAAAGAGGGTAGGAGGCTCCCAGCATGCTTCAGTGGCCAACAGAGGGCCTACGTCGCCAAGGCGACATGAGACATCCAGGCAGGAGTGACCTCACATCAGAGGGCCCACCTCACAGAAGGGTAAGGAACCCAGTCAGGATCAGACTCTCACCAGAGTGCCCACATAAGCAAGGGGCTGGGAACCAGGCAGGAGTGTCCTCACACCCGTGGGGCCACATCACCGAAAGTTGAGGTACCCAGCACATGTGGCCTCAAACCAGAGGACCCACATCACCATGGGTCTCGGAGCGAGGCAGGCAGGATTAACCTCAAAACACATGGCCCATTGTATAAAAAAGGTGAGGAATCCAGCAGTTGGAACATCCCAGCAGGCGGCCCAGAGCACCGAGGCTATGGGATCCAGGCAGTGATGAACTCACAACAGAGGGCACTCATCGTGATACTGTAAGCAACCCAGCCGTTGTAACCTCAGAGCACAATGCCCACATCCCCATGGGGAAGGGAACCAAGCAGGAGTGTCATCGCACCAGTGGGCACACATCAGAAAATGTGGGGAGCCCAGCAGTTAGGGCCTGACACCAGAGGGCCCTCATCACTGAGGAGAGGAGGCTCCCAGCAAGCTCCAACTGCTACCAGAATGCCGACGTCACCAATGCGGGGTGTGCCAGCCAGGCAGGAGTGACCTCAGAGCAGAGGGCCAACCACACAAAAGTGTGAGGAACCCAGAGGATCAGACTCTCACCGGAGGGCCCACATCACCAAGGGAATGGAAACCAGGCAGGAGTGTCCTCACACCAGTGGGGCCACATCACCGAAATGTGACGGACCCAGCACACGTGGACTCAAACTACAGGACACACATCACCAAGGGGCTGGGAGTGAGGCAGGCAAGAGAAGTCTCAAAACAGAGGGCCCATAGAAGGAAAAAGGTGAGGAATCCCGCAGTTGGAACCTCCCCACAGGTGGCCAGGAGCAGCGAGGCTATGGGGTCCATGCCGGAGTGAACTCACACCAGAGGGCCCTCATCATGAAACTGAACAACGTACCATTGGGACCTCAGAGCAGAAGACCCACATTCCCATGGGGTTGGGATCCTGGCAGGAGTGTACTTGCACCACAGGGCGCACATTAGAAAATTTTGGGAGCCCAGGAGTTAGGGTCTGACGCCAGAGGGCCCTCATTACCGAGGGGAGGAGACTCCCAGCAGGCACCAACTCCCAACTGAGGGCCCACGTCGCCAAGTTGACGTGTGCCAGCCAGGCAGGAGTGACCTCACAGCAGAGGGCCTACCTCACAGAAGGGTGAGGAACCCAGCCAGGATAAGACTCTCACCAGAGGGCCCACATCACCAAGGGGATCGGAACAAGGCAGGAGTGTCCTCACACCAGTGTGGCCACATTATAGAAAGGTGAGGAACCCAGCACATGTGGCCTAAACCAGAGGACCCACATTTCCAAGGTGCTCCGAGTGAGGCAGGCAGGAGTAGCCTAACAACACAGGGCCCACAGAATAAAAAATGTGAGGAATCCAGCAGTTTGAACCTCCCAGCAGGTGGCCCAGAGTATGGAGTCTATGGGATCCAGGCCACAGTGAACTCACAGCAGAGGGCCCTCATCATGAAACTGTGAGCAACCCAGCCAGTGGGACCTCAGAGCAGAAGGCCCACATCCCCATGGGGATGGGAACCTCGCAGGAGTGTCCTCGCACAACTTAGCACGTATCAGAAAATGTGGGAACCCAGCAGTTATGGCCTGACGCCAGAGGGCCCTCATCACGGAGGAGAGGAGGCTACCAGCAGGTTCCAAATGCCACCAGAGGGCCGACGTCACCAAGGCAATGGGAGCAAGCCAGGCAGGAGTTACCTCACAGCAGAGGGCCCACCTCACAGAAGTGTGAGGAGCCCAAACAGGATCAGACTCTAACCAGAGCGCCCACATCACCAAGGGGATGGAAACCAGGCAGGAGTGTCCTCACACCAGTGGGGCCACATCAGCGAAAGGTGAGGAACACAGCACATGTGGCCTCAAACAAGGGGACACACATCACGAAAGGGCTGGGAGTGAGGCATGCAGGAGGAGACTCACAACAGAGCGCCCATAGAATAAAAAAGGTGAGGAACCCCGCAGTTGGAAGCTCCAAGCAGGTGGCCCAGAGCACCGAGGCTATGGGATCCATGCCGGAGTGAACTCACAGCAGAGGGCCCACATTCTGACACTGTGAGCAACCCAGCCGTTGGGACCTCAGAGCAGAAAGCCCACATCCCCATGGGGATGGGACCCTGGCTGGAGTGTACTCGCACGACAGGGCGCACATCAGAAAATTTTGGGAGCCCATGAGTTAGGGCCTGACGCCAGAGGGCCCTCATTACCGAGGGGAGGAGACTCCCAGCAGGCACCAACTCCCAACTGAGGGCCCACATCGCCAAGGTGACGTGTGCCAGCCAGGCAGGAGTGACCTCACAGCAGAGGGCCCACCTCCCAGAAGTGTGAGGAATCCAGACAGGATCAGACTCTCACCAGAGGGCCCCCATCACCAAGGGGATGGGAACCAGGCAGGAGTGTCCTCACACCAGTGGGGCCACATCAATAAAGGTGAGGAAACCGGTACATGTGGCCTTAAACCAGAGGACCTACATCACAAATGGGCTGGGAGTGAGTCAGGAAGTAGGAGCATGAAAACACAGGACACAAAGAATAAAAAAGGTAAGGAATCCAGCAATAGGAACCTCCCAGCAGGCCGCTCAGAGCACAGAGTCTATGGGATCTAGGCCTGGGTGAACTAACACCAGAGAGCCAACATCATGAAACGGTGAACAACACAGGTGTTGGGACCTTAGAGCAGAAGGCCCACATGCCCATGGGGATGGGAACCTCGCAGGAGTGTCCTCGCACCACTTAGCACGTATCAGAAAATGTGGGTACCCAGCAGTTAGGGCCTGAGGCAAGAGGGCCCCCATCACCGAGGGGAGGTTCCCAGCAGGCTCCAACTGCCACAAGAGGGCCGATGTTGCCCAGGTGGGGTGTGCCAGCCAGGCAGGAGTGACCTCACAGCAGAGGGCCCCCCTCACAGAAGGGTGAGGAACCCAGCCAGGATCAGACTCTCACCAGAGGGCCCACATCATCAAGGGGATAGGAACCAGGCAGGAGTGTCCCCACACCAGTGGGGCCACATCATCGAAAGGCGAGGGACCCAGCATACGTGGCCTCAAACCAGAGGACACACATCACCAAGGGGCTGGGAGTGAGGCCGGCAGGAGGAGTCTCAAAACAGAGGGCCCATAGAAGAAAAAAGGTGAGGAATCCCGCAGTTGTAACCTCCCAGCAGGTGGCCAGGAGCAGCGAGGCTATGGGATCCAGGCCGGAGAGAACTCACAGCAGAGGGCCCTCATCATGAAACTGAGCAACCCATGGTTGGGACCTCAGAGCAGAAGGCCCACATTCCCATGGGGTTGGGAACCTGGCAGGAGTGTACTCGAACCACAGGGCGCATATCAGAAAATATTGGGAGCCCAGGAGTTAGGGCCTGACGCCAGAGGGCCCTCATTACCGAGGGGAGGAGACACCCAGCAGGCACCAAATCCCACCAGAGGGCCGACGTCGCCAAGGCGGGGTGTGCCAGCCAGGCAGGAGTGACCTCAGAGAAGAGGGCCCACCTCACAGAAGTGTGAGGAACCCAACCAGGATCAGACTCTCACCGGAGGGCCCACATCACCAAGGGGATGGGAACAAGGCAGGAGTGTCCTCACACCAGTGGGGCCACATCAGCCAAAGGTGAGGAACCCAGCACATGTGGCCTCAAACCACAGGACACACATCACCAAGGGGCTAGGAGTGAGGCAGGTGTCTGGAGGGGCACATTTAACTCTAATTTCCCACCAGGAAGTGGAATGAACCAAAGTCTCAGAGTGCCGTGCCGGACCCTGATTACGGCCTGAAGCAAACCTGCGGTTTTGTGGCCAGTTTTCAAGGAAACGAGTTAAGAAAGGAAATCACGGGCACTGTAATTCACAAACCTGCAGAGTTATAAATGACAGCTATTGGCAAAAATATATGGAAGTAAGTCTGCAAAGAGGACTTGAAAACGAGGCAGAATTGCAGGAATCATATTTCAGGAGGTAGATTGGAATTGCATTTAAAGCATGTGAAAAGAGGCAGATCTTTGACAGTGATGCACTTGGACAAAAGTGCGTAAACATTTTTTCCTGAGTATATTCAGGAAAAAACACATATGCCCTTTTTGGCCAACCAAGCACTCGAGAAATGGAAATCCGCACTACAATGAAGTCTCATTTCCCATTCGTCAAAAGGGCCATCTGAAAAAAGTGTAAAAACCAGAAACACAGGACAGGCCATGGAGAACAGGGAGCCTTGTTATGCTGATGGGCGGGATGTAAATTGCCAACAGACACTCTGGAGATGTGTATGGTGTATCCTGAAACATCTGAAAAACAAAGCTACAGACCCTAGGGCACTTCCACTTTTGGCCCTATAGCTTAGGAAAATTAAAATCAACAAGACACAGCCAACACAAAATTTAGGGCTGCTGTGTTTACAAGAACCTTGAGTCCAGTACAAATTAAATATCCCAGAAAGAAAAATATGGATAAAGGAGTTGTGCTACTTACGTACAATGGAATATCACTCAGCAATGAAATCAATGTCATCAGGCCTGTAGCAGCAAATTGAGTGGATTTAAGTATGATGATTCTAAGAGAAATATGTCACACAGAGAAAGATAATTATCATAAGATATCACTAATAGAGAGAGTGTAAACTTGGCTACACATAAACTGAATTCCAAAACCGAACAGAGTCTCACATTTAGATAAAAACTTATGCTTGCTTAAGGGGAAAGTTGAGTTGCGGTGCTGTATAAAACCAGAGATTGAAATTAGCACACATACCGTTCCATAAGCCAAATATGTAATAGACAAGACCTACTCTTTGCTCAACGAAATAGACTCATCCATGGTGTATCACCTCACACCTGTTAGAATGGGCATCATCAGAAAATCTACAAACAACAAATGCTGGAAAGGGTGTGGAGATAAGGAACCCTCTTCCGCTATTGTTGGTAATGAAATTGATAAAGTCACTGTGGAGAACGTTATGGAGTTTCTTATAAAACTAAGAATAGAATTACCATATGATGCAGCAGTCCCACTACTGGGCATATACCCAGACAAAACCATAAATCAAAAAGAGACATTCACCGCAATGTTCATTGCATCACTATTTACAATATCCAGGTAATGGAAGCAACCTAAATGCCCACAGACAGACGAATGCATAAAGATGTGGTACATATATAAAATGGAATATTACTAAGCCATAAAAAGGAATGAAATTGGGTCATTTGTAGAGACGTTGATGGATCTAGAGACTGTCATACAGAGTGAAGTAAGTCAGAAAGAGAAAAACAAATCTTGTCTATTAATGCCTATATGTGGAACCTAGAAAAATTGTACAGATGAACCGTTTTGCAAGGCAGAAATAGAGCAACAGATGTAGACAACAAACGTATGGACACCAAGGGGGGAAAGCTGTTGGGGGGTGGTGGTGGGAGGAGTTGAGAGATTGGGATTGGCATGTATACATTTATATGTATAAAATAGATAACCAAAAAGAACCTGCTGTATAAAAAAATAAAATAAAATTCAAATTACAAAAAGTAAAACAGAAAAAATATTCTTCCCTTCACATACATGTATTTATATGAATAAATTATTTCCATGCTTATATCTGTAAATACAAAAAAGAGGAATAAAATCTACCTTGAACCAAAAACGAAAAAAAGAAAAAAAAACAGAACCCACCAGCTACACAGAGGAAAACCGTATCAGGGCACTTGCTCCAGTTGTAAACAATTCTGAAGTTGGTCAGTGGTGGGGAATCATCTCCCATTCAGCCAGCAGGCCCCACGCAACAAGCGTCCTCATTGCAAAGCTGGGAGACCGTGCCGAGGCATCTGTGAGTAAACGTGGGCTGAGCCCCAGGCCACCTGCTGCTGAAATGTTCCCACCCTTCCCAGGTAAAACGCCTGAATATGTACAAGGACTTGAAAGCCTAGAGGAAGGGCCATGGAGCCACATGAGCGACAGCATGCCAGCCGACTTGGTGCCTGCAGGCCAGCCAGGATGGTCCTGGCCCTGGGTGCTCTTCTGGAAGCTTTCCATTTCCCTGCCTGAGATACCCCTGCTGTCCCGGCCCCCACTGCTTTCTTCCTCACTCACCTCTGCCCAGGGAGAAATTCCAGCGGCAGGTATGGGTGACACATCCTCTTCTTTAGCAGGTGGCATCTTGGCAACTGCTGCAGAAAGTCCAGCAGAGCCCCACTCACACTGGGCCACCCACAAAGCCGTGGCCTCTCACTCCCTCCCACCAGTCCAGCCCCAAGACTGCTGACAGGGCAGAGAAAATGGCGTCAGGCACAGCTGCAGGGGCTCTTGCTGCCTGGAGCGGTGTTTATATTGATCTGAACCCAGGCACACCTGGGGAGGGCTGGCCTGCATGGTCAGGCTTCCCAGGCCAGCCAATAATCACCCCTCAGGGGCTCACAGTTGCCGAAACTGGAACTTGCTGAATCGGCCAGGTCCAAGGAACAGGTGTGGGCTCCTGAGAGTCAGGATAGACAAGGGGCTGCAGCTCTGGCTTGTTTTCTAATTATATTATCTGGCCCATGAGTGGGAGACAACTTCAAGAAAACCCTCTCCTAATGAGAGGAACCCAGGAGTCAGGGAGAGGAGGGGTGGCTGGTGGGTGGAGACAGAAGCCTGGTGCCCCGGGTGCAGTGGAAGTCTCTGGAAGACCAGGTGGAGGGAGGCCACACAGAGTGATGCCCAGGGTCACAGACCTGTCGGAGCTGCTGTTTGTTAGTTCAAGTCCTGCTCTGAGGTGCCCTGTGTCAGATCTGAGTGACAGGTGAGCTGGGAGTGCTCTGCAATGAGGGCGATATGCACGGTTCCTGTGTTCCCAGCCCTGCCATGGTACCTGCAAGGGTAGCTCTGTATCCTGGGAGGGGCCTGACCACGAGAGCCCCATGGGCTGCAGGGGGACCTGCCCAGGGAACCCCATATCCTGGGAGGGTCCTGAACACAAGAGCCCCGTGGGCTGGGGTGGGGTACCTGCCCAGGTGAGCTCCATATCCTGGGATTGGCCTGACCTCGAGAGCCCCATGGGCTGCTGGAGTCCTGGTAAAGTATGTCAGGACAGTCAGTGAAACCACCGAGGATATACCTCCAGTAGTTCCTAAACCCTACACCCTGCTGGTCATTCTACCAACCACCAGGACATGGTATTCTGTATTAGTCTTCAATGATGCCTTCTTTTGTATTCTATTAGTCCCAGAGTCACAAGAAATTTTGGCTTGTGAGTGGCAGGACTCAACATACAACTAAAACAATACTTCCGGACCGTGTTGCCCCAAGGGTTCAAAAATTCCCACACCATCTTTGGGGAAAGCTCAGCTAAAGACCTAAATGTTCTACCTCTGGAAAAGGAAACACTCCTTCAATATGCAGACGACATTCTGATCGCCAGCCCTACTAAGGAGACCTCTGAACTACGAAGCCAATAAAGGATACAAGTTGTCCAAGAAAAAGCTCAAATATCACAGACTACGGTGACCTGCCTGGGCTTCATTCTCACAGAAGGTCGGAGAAGCCCATCCCAGGAAAGGGAAGAAACAATTTACAGCCTTACCCATTTCTAAAACTAGAAGACAGCCTAGGGGTTCCTGGGGAGGCCAGGGTTTGCTGCTTCTGGATCCCTAACTACAGTCTACTAGCTCGGCCTCTATATGAAACACTGAAAGGAAAAGATGATGATCCTTTTGAATAGAATGCAGAAGTGGCCTTTCAAGAATGGAAAGAGCAGTCAATTCAGACCCTTGCCCTGGAACTCCCTAATTTAGCTAAACCCTTTGACCTTTACATTCCTGGTGAACGGTGAATCGCCATTGGAGTATTAGTGCAAAACCTGGGACCACTTGAAATGGAACTATGCAAGAATGCGATCCAGGTAGGATAAACTACGGTCACCAAGGGGCTTGGCCCACCACCACATCTGGCCAAGATACTGGCAGTATCTGATAACCTGGAAATCAGCAGCCCAAAAGGCCACCTCCCTCCTAAGGGAAAAGGAACCCTCGTGGTGATCCTAACCCCCAACCATGCCCTGAAGTTGCAGGGTTGGCTCCGTGGGCACACTGATGTTGAGTGAGGAGGCCCTCCAACTCCAACCTCCATAGAGATAACCGGGGCAAAGGGGCACCATGACAACTCATGTGAAGGTGTGTGCACGTGCAAATTTAACGCTCATTTCCCACCAGGAAGAGGAATTAACCAAAGGCTCAGCATGCCATGCCGGAACCAGATTAGGGCCTGAAGCAATCCTGCGGGTTTGCGGCCAGCTCACAAGAAAGCGAGTTGAAGAAAGGAGCTCAGGGACACTGTAATTCACAAACCTGCAGAGTTATAAATGACAGCTATCACCCAAAAATATATTGAAGGAAGGCTGCGAAGAGGACTTGAAAGCGGGGCAGAATTGCAAGAAAACGATTTCAGGGGGTAGACTGGAATTGCATTTAAAGCATAGGAAAAGAGGCAGAACGTCGACAATGATGCACTTGGCCAAAAAGGGCGTATGCGTTTTTTCCTGAATATATTCAGGAAAAAACGCATACGCCCTTTTTGGCCAACCAAGCAAGCATGTTAAAGAAATCTGCACTACAATGAAGTCTCACTGCCCCCCGTTCAAAAGGGCCATCTGAAAAAAGTGTAAAATCCAGAAAGGCAGCACAGGCCATGGAGAACAGGGAGCCTTGTTATGCTGATGGGCGGGATGTAACTTGCCAACAGCCACTCTGGAGAAGTGTATGGTGTTTCCTCAAACACCTAAAAAACTAAGCAACGGAGCCTACGGCACTTCAACTTATGGTTCTATAGCTTAGGGAAATTAAAATCAAAAAGACACAGCCACCCATAAATTTTGGACGGCTCTGCTTACAAGAACCTCATTTACGGTACAAGTGAAATATCCCAGAAAGCAAAAAATGGATAAAGAAGTTGTTGTACGTACGTACAATGGAATATCACTCAGCAATGAAATCTATGTCATGAGGCCCGTCGCGGCATAATGAGTGGATTCAGGTACGATCATTCTAAGTTAACTAAGTCACACAGAAAAAGAAACACCATAAGATATCTCAAATACACGGAATGCAAACATGGCTGCACATGAACTCAATTACAAAACAGAAAAGGGTCTCAAATTTAGAAAACCAACTTATGCTTGCTTAAGGGGAAAGGTGAGTTGTGGTGCTGCATAAAACCAGAGATTGAAATTAGTACAGATACCTTTCCATAAGCAACTATGTAATAGTCAGGACCTACTCCTTGCTCCACGAAATGGACTCAACACCCCATATTCAATGCCTAGGAATATACCTGACTAGTAAGAATCTGAAAACCCATGGATTTATATGTCTCCATAAGAGAATCAAGCATGTGTACAGCGGCATAAACGCAGCAGTGAAAATCCGATAAATCCCATTATCAAAATAAATTACAAAAACAAAACACAATGACAGTGAAATAGAGAGCAATTCTTAAATAATTCATTCAGGGCTTGTGATGCAACGTGGATTTACCACATCTACACCCCGAGCTGAGTGAGACATAAGGCTGGACACTTCGGGCTGATAGCATTGGTGACGTTCGGTGAGCAAAGGCAACCCTTTGAAGTCATACTGCGTGGTACCCATTCCATGGGTCCCAACTCTCCAGGTTGAAGGGATTCTTCCTTCAGGTAAAACATGCATGGGCAACCCAGAATATGGTCCACCGTGTGACCGGGAAACCTTTTTAAATGCGTCTCAGGTTTCGTCCCCTCGTACTCGGTTTTACCATTCCAGACGCTTTACTAACACTCTCCCCACTTGGAGAGTCAGTGCCTTTAACCTCCTGTTTGGCACAGTTTGGAATTTCTGCGCAAGATGAACAGGAATAGGGAGAACCAATGAGAGATTAGCTGTAGGTGTCTGCACGAACAAATTTAATGCTCATTTCCCACCAGGAAGAGGAATTAGCCAAAGGCTCAGCATGCCGTGTCGGAACCAGATTAGGGCCTGAAGCAATCCTGCGGTTTTGCGGCCAGCTCACAAGAAAGCGAGTTGAAGAAAGGAGCTCAGGGGCACTGTAATTCACAAACCTGCAGAGTTATAAATGACAGCTATCGTCCAAAAATATATTGAAGTAAGGCTGCAAAGAGGACTTGAACGCGGGGCAGAATTCCAGGAATACGATTTCAGGAGGTAGACGGGAAGTCCTCTGAAAGTATAGGAGAAGAGGCAGAACCTCGACAATGATGCACTTGGTCAAAAAGGGCATATGCGTTTCTTCCAGGGCCCTTATTAAAGAGGGTAGGAGGCTCCCAGCATGCTTCAGTGGCCAACAGAGGGCCTACGTCGCCAAGGCGACATGAGCCATCCAGGCAGGAGTGACCTCACATCAGAGGGCCCACCTCACAGAAGGGTAAGGAACCCAGTCAAGATCAGACTCTCACCAGAGTGCCCACATAAGCAAGGGGCTGGGAACCAGGCAGGAGTGTCCTCACACCCGTGGGGCCACATCATCGAAAGTTGAGGTACCCAGCACATGTGGCCTCAAACCAGAGGACCCACATCACCATGGGTCTCGGAGCGAGGCAGGCAGGATTAACCTCAAAACACATGGCCCATTGTATAAAAAAGGTGAGGAATCCAGCAGTTGGAACATCCCAGCAGGCGGCCCAGAGCACCGAGGCTATGGGATCCAGGCAGTGATGAACTCACAACAGAGGGCCCTCATCGTGATACTGTAAGCAACGCAGCCGTTGTAACCTCAGAGCACAAGGCCCATATCCCCATGGGGAAGGGAACCAAGCAGGAGTGTCATCGCACCAGTGGGCACACATCAGAAAAGGTGGGGAGCCCAGCAGTTAGGGCCGGACGCCAGAGGGCCCTCATCACTGAGGAGAGGAGGCTCCCAGCAAGCTCCAACTGCTACCAGAAGGCCGACGTCGCCAATGCAGGGTGTGCCAGCCAGGCAGGAGTGACCTCAGAGCAGAGGGCCAACCACACAAAAGTGTGAGGAACCCAAAGAGGATCAGACTCTCACCGGAGGGCCCACATCACCAAGGGAATGGAAACCAGGCAGGAGTGTTCTCACACCAGTGTGGTCACATCACCGAAATGTGACGGACCCAGCACACGTGGCCTCAAACCAGAGGACACACATCACCAAGGGGCTGGGATTGAGGCAGGCAGGAGGAGTCTCAAAACAGAGGGCCCATAGAAGAAAAAAGGTGAGGAATCCCGCAGTTGGAACCTCCCAGCAGGTGGCCAGGAGCAGCGAGCTTATGGGATCCAGGCCAGAGAGAACTCACAGCAGAGGGCCCTCATCATGAAACTGAGCAACCCACGGTTGGGACCTCAGAGCAGAAGGCCCACATTTCCATGGGGTTGGGAACCTGGCAGGAGTGTACTCGAACCACAGGGCGCATATCAGAAAATATTGGGAGCCCAGGAGTTAGGGCCTGACGCCAGAGGGCCCTCATTACCGAGGGGAGGAGACACCCAGCAGGCACCAAATCCCACCAGAGGGCCGACGTCGCCAAGGCGGGGTGTGCCAGCCAGGCAGGAGTGACCTCAGAGAAGAGGGCCCACCTCACAGAAGTGTGAGGAACCCAACCAGGATCAGACTCTCACCGGAGGGCCCACATCACCAAGGGGATGGGAACCAGGCAGGAGTGTCCTCACACCAGTGGGGCCACATCAGCCAAAGGTGAAGAACCCAGCACATGTGGCCTCAAACCAGAGGACACACATCACCAAGGGGCTAGGAGTGAGGCAGGTGTCTGGAGGGGCACATTTAACTCTAATTTCCCACCAGGAAGTGGAATGAACCAAAGTCTCAGAGTGCCGTGCCGGACCCTGATTACGGCCTGAAGCAAACCTGCGGTTCTGTGGCCAGTTTTCAAGGAAACGAGTTAAGAAAGGAAATCACGGGCACTGTAATTCACAAACCTGCAGTGTTATAAATGACAGCTATTGGCAAAATTATATGGAAGTAAGTCTGCAAAGAGGACTTGAAAACGAGGCAGAATTGCAGGAATCATATTTCAGGAGGTAGATTGGAATTGCATTTAAAGCATGTGAAAAGCGGCAGATCTTTGACACTGATGCACTTGGACAAAAGTGCGTAAACATTTTTTCCTGAATATATTCAGGAAAAAACACATATGCCCTTTTTGGCCAACCAAGCGCTCGAGAAATGGAAATCCGCACTACAATGAAGTCTCATTTCCCATTCGTCAAAAGGGCCATCTGAAAAAAGTGTAAAAACCAGAAACACAGGACAGGCCATGGAGAACAGGGAGCCTTGTTATGCTGATGGGCGGGATGTAAATGGCCAACAGACACTCTGGAGATGTTTATGGTGTATCCTGAAACATCTGAAAAACAAAGCTACAGACCCTAGGGCACTTCCACTTTTGGCCCTATAGCTTAGGAAAATTAAAATCAACAAGACACAGCCAACACAATATTTAGGGCTGCTGTGTTTACAAGAACCTTGAGTCCAGTACAAATTAAATATCCCAGAAAGAAAAAAATGGATAAAGGAGTTGTGCTACTTACGTACAACGGAATATCACTCAGCAATGAAATCAATGTCATCAGGCCTGTAGCAGCAAATTGAGTGGATTTAAGTATGATGATTCTAAGAGAAATAGGTCACACAGAGAAAGATAATTATCATAAGATATCACTAATAGAGAGAGTGTAAACTTGGCTACACATAAACTGAATTCCAAAACCGAACAGAGACTCACATTTAGATAAAAACTTATGCTTGCTTAAGGGGAAAGTTGAGTTGGGGTGCTGTATAAAACCAGAGATTGAAATTAGCACACATACCGTTCCATAAGCCAAATATGTAATAGACAAGACCTACTCTTTGCTCAACGAAATAGACTCATCCATGGTGTATCACCTCACACCTGTTAGAATGGGCATCATCAGAAAATCTACAAACAACAAATGCTGGAAAGGGTGTGGAGATAAGGAACCCTCTTCCACTATTGTTGGGAATGTAAATTGATACAGTCACTGTGGAGAACATTATGGAGTTTCTTATAAAACTAAGAATAGAATTACCATATGATACAGCAATCCCACTACTGGGCATATACCCAGACAAAACCATAAATCAAAAAGAGACATTCACCGCAATGTTCATTGCATCACTATTTACAATATCCAGGTAATGGAAGCAACCTAAATGCCCACAGACAGACGAATGCATAAAGATGTGGTACATATATAAAATGGAATATTACTAAGCCATAAAAAGGAATGAAATTGGGTCATTTGTAGAGACGTTGATGGGTCTAGAGACTGTCATACAGAGTGAAGTAAGTCAGAAAGAGAAAAACAAATCTTGTCTATTAATGCATATATGTGGAACCTAGAAAAATTGTACAGATGAACCGTTTTGCCAGGCAGAAATAGAGCAACAGATGTAGACAACAAACGTATGGACACCAAGGGGGGAAAGCTGTTGGGGGGTGGTGGTGGGAGGAGTTGAGAGATTGGGATTGGCATGTATACATTTATATGTATAAAATAGATAACCAAAAAGAACCTGCTGTATAAAAAAATAAAATAAAATTCAAATTACAAAAAGTAAAACAGAAAAAATATTCTTCCCTTCACATACATGTATTTATATGAATAAATTATTTCCATGCTTATATCTGTAAATACAAAAAAGAGGAATAAAATCTACCTTGAACCAAAAACGAAAAAAAGAAAAAAAAACAGAACCCACCAGTTACACAGAGGAAAACCGTATCAGGGCACTTGCTCCAGTTGTAAACAATTCTGAAGTTGGTCAGTGGTGGGGAATCATCTCCCATTCAGCCAGCAGGCCCCACGCAACAAGCGTCCTCATTGCAAAGCTGGGGGACCGTGCCGAGACATCTGTGAGTAAACGTGGGCTGAGCCCCAGGCCACCTGCTGCTGAAATGTTCCCACCCTTCCCAGGTAAAACGCCTGAATATGTACAAGGACTTGAAAGCCTAGAGGAAGGGCCATGGAGCCACATGAGTGACAGCATGCCAGCCGACTTGGTGCCTGCAGGCAAGCCAGGATGGTCCTGGCCCTGGGTGCTCTTCTGGAAGCTTTCCATTTCCCTGCCTGAGATACCCCTGCTGTCCCGGCCCCCACTGCTTTCTTCCTCACTCACCTCTGCCCAGGGAGAAATTCCAGCGGCAGGTATGGGTGACACATCCTCTTCTTTAGCAGGTGGCATCTTGGCAACTGCTGCAGAAAGTCCAGCAGAGCCCCACTCACACTGGGCCACCCACAAAGCCGTGGCCTCTCACTCCCTCCCACCAGTCCAGCCCCAAGACTGCTGACAGGGCAGAGAAAATGGCGTCAGGCACAGCTGCAGGGGCTCTTGCTGCCTGGAGCGGTGTTTATATTGATCTGAACCCAGGCACACCTGGGGAGGTCTGGCCGGCACGGTCGGGCTTCCCAGGCCAGCCAATAATCACCCCTCAGGGGCTCACAGTTGCAGAAACTGGAACTTGCTGAATCGGCCAGGTCCAAGGAACAGGTGTGGGCTCCTGAGAGTCAGGATAGACAAGGGGCTGCAGCTCTGGCTTGTTTTCTAATTATATTATCTGGCCCATGAGTGGGAGACAACTTCAAGAAAACCCTCTCCTAATGAGAGGAACCCAGGAGTCAGGGAGAGGAGGGGTGGCTGGTGGGTGGAGACAGAGGCCTGGTGCCCCAGGTGCAGTGGAAGTCTCTGGAAGACCAGGTGGAGGGAGGCCACACAGAGTGATGCCCAGGGTCACAGACCTGTCGGAGCTGCTGTTTGTTAGTTGAAGTCCTGCTCTGAGGTGCTCTGTGTCAGATCTGAGTGACAGGTGAGCTGGGAGTGCTCTGCAATGAGGGCGATATGCACGGTTCCTGTGTTCCCAGCCCTGCCATGGTACCTGCAAGGTTAGCTCTGTATCCTGGGAGGGGCCTGACCACGAGAGCCCCATGGGCTGCAGGGGAACCTGCCGAGGGAACCCCATATCCTGGGAGGGGCCTGAACACGAGAGCCCCATGGGCTGGGGTGGGGGTGGGGTACCTGCCCAGGTGAGCTCCATATCCTGGGATTGGCCTGACCTCGAGAGCCCCATGGGCTGCTGGAGTCCTGGTAAAGGATGTCAGGACAGTCAGTGAAGCCACCGAGGATATACCTCCAGTAGTTCCTAAATCCTACACCCTGCTGGTCATTCTACCAACCACCAGGACATGGTATTCTGTATTAGTCTTCAATGATGCCTTCTTTTGTATTCTATTAGTCCCAGAGTCACAAGAAATTTTGGCTTGTGAGTGGCAGGACTCAACATACAACTAAAACAATACTTCCGGGCCGTGTTGCCCCAAGGGTTCAAAAATTCCCACACCATCTTTGGGGAAAGCTCAGCTAAAGACCTAAAAGTTCTACCTCTGGAAAAGGAAACACTCCTTCAATATGCAGACGACATTCTGATCGCCAGCCCTACTAAGGAGACCTCTGAACTACCAAGCCAATAAAGGATACAAGTTGTCCAAGACAAAGCTCAAATATCACAGACTACGGTGACCTGCCTGGGCTTCATTCTCACAGAAGGTCGGAGAAGCCCATCCCAGGAAAGGGAAGAAACAATTTGCAGCCTTACCCATTTCTGAAACTAGAAGACAGCTTAGGGGTTCCTGGGGAGGCCAGGGTTTGCTGCTTCTGGATCCCTAACTACAGTCTACTAGCTGGGCCTCTATATGAAACACTGAAAGGAAAAGATGATGATCCTTTTGAATAGAATGCAGAAGAGGCCTTTCAAGAATGGAAAGAGCAGTCAATTCAGACCCTTGCCCTGGAACTCCCTAATTTAGCTAAACCCTTTGACCTTTACATTCCTGGTGAACGGTGAATCGCCATTGGAGTATTAGTGCAAAACCTGGGACCACTTGAAATGGAACAATGCAAGAATGCGATCCAGGTAGGATAAACTACGGTCACCAAGGGGCTTGGCCCACCGCCACATCTGGCCAAGATACTGGCAGTATCTGAAAACCTGGAAATCAGCAGCCCAAAAGGCCACCTCCCTCCTAAGGGAAAAGGACCCCACGTGGTGATCCTAACACCCAACCATGCCCTGAAGTTGCAGGGTTGGCTCCATGGGCACACTGACCTTGAGTGAGGAGGCCCTCCAACTCCAACCTCCATAGAGATAACCGGGGCAAAGGGGCACCATGACGACTCGTGTGAAGGTGTCTGCACGGGCAAATTTAACGCTCATTTCCCACCAGGAAGAGGAATTAACCAAAGGCTCAGCATGCCGTGCCGGAACCAGATTAGGGCCTGAAGCAATCCTGCGGGTTTGCGGCCAGCTCACAAGAAAGCGAGTTGAATAAAGGAGCTCAGGGACACTGTAATTCACAAACCTGCAGAGTTATAAATGACAGCTATCACCCAAAAATATATTGAAGGAAGGCTGCGAAAAGGACTTGAAAGCGGGGCAGAATTGCAAGAAAACGATTTCAGGGGGTAGACTGGAATTGCATTTAAAGCATAGGAAAAGAGGCAGAACGTCGACAATGATGCACTTGGCCAAAAAGGGCGTATGCTTTTTTTCCTGAAAATATTCAGGAAAAAACGCATATGCCCTTTTTGGCCAACCAAGCAAGCATGTTAAAGAAATCTGCACTACAATGAAGTCTCACTGCCCCCCGTTCAAAAGGGCCATCTGAAAAAAGTGTAAAAACCAGAAACACAGGACAGGCCATGGAGAACAGGGAGCCTTGTTATGCTGATGGGCGGGATGTAAATTGCCAACAGCCACTCTGGAGTTGTGTATGGTGTTTCCTCAAAAACCTAAAAAACAAAGCAACGGAGCCTACGGCATTACCACTTATTTTCCTATAGCTTAGGGAAATTAAAATCAAAAACACACAGCCACCCCAAAGTTTCTGTTTACGGCTCTGTTTACAAGAACCTCGTCTACGGTACAAGTTAAATATCCCAGAAAGCGAAAAATGGATAAAGAAGTGTGGTACGTACGTACAAAGGAATATCACTCACCAATGAAATCTATGTCATCAGGCCCGTCGCGGCATAATGAGTGGATTCAGGTACGATGATTCTAAGTGAAATAAGTCACACAGAAAATGAAACATCATAAGTTATCACTAATACACGGAATGTAAACTTGGCTACACATGAACTGAATTACAAAACAGAACAGGGTCTCAAATTTAGAAAACCACCTTATGTTTGCTTAAGGGGAAAAGTGAGTTGGGGTGCTGCATAAAAGCAGAGATAGAAATTAGCACAGATACCTTTCCATAAGCCAAATAGGTAATAGTCAAGACCTACCCCTTGCTCAACGAAATGGACTAAACACCTCATATTCAACACCTAGGAATACACCTGACTAGTAAGAATCTTCAAACCCATGGATTTATATGTCTCCGTAAGACAATCAAGCGTGTGTACAGCTGCATGAACGCAGCAGAGAAAATCCAATAAATCCCATTATCAAAATGAATTACAAAAACAAAACACAATGACAGTGAAATAGAGAGCAATTCTTAAATAATTCATTCAGGGCATGTGATGCAACCTGGATTTACCACATCTACACCCAGAGCTGAGTGAGACATAAGGTTGGACACTTCGGGCTGATAGCATTGGTGAGGTTCGATGAGCAAATGCAGACCCTTTGAAGTCATACTGCATGGTACCCATTCCATGGGTCCCAACTGTCCAGTTTTAAGGGATTCTTCCTTCAGCTAAAACGTGCATGGGAAACCCACAGTATGGTGCACCGTGTGACCAGGAAACGTTTTCAAATGCATCTCAGTTTTCGTCCCCTTTTACTCGGGTTCACCATTCCAGACCTTTACTAACACTCTCCCCACTTGGAGAGTCAGTGCCTTTAACCTCCTGTTTGGCACAGTTTGCAATTTCTGCGCAAGATGAACAGGAATAGGGAGAACCAATGAGAGACTAGCTGTAGGTGTCTGCACTGGAAATTTAACGCTCATTTCCCACCAGGAAGAAGAATTAACCAAAGGCTCAGCATGCCATGCCGGAACCTGATTAAGGCCTGAAGCAATCCTGCGGGTTTGCGGCCAGCTCACAAGAAAGCGAGTTGAAGAAAGGAGCTCAGGGGCACTGTAATTCACAAACCTGCAGAGTTATAAATGACAGCTATCGTCCAAAAATATATTGAAGGAAGGCTGCGAAGAGGACTGGAAAGCGGGGCAGAATTGCAGGAAAACGAGTTCAGGGGCAGACTGGAATTGCATTTAAAGCATAGGGAAAGAGACAGAAAGTCGACAATGATGCACTTGGTCTAAAAGGGCGTATGCGTTTTTTCCTGAATATATTCAAGAAAAAACACATATGCCCTTTTTGGCCAAACAAGCAAGCCTGTAAAGAAATCTGCATTCCAATGAAGTCTCACTGCCCCCCTGTCAAAAGGGACATCTGAAAAAAGTGAAAAATCCAGAAAGGCAGGACAGGCCATGGAGAACAGGGAGCCTTGTTATGCTGATGGGCGGGATGTAAATTGCCAACAGCCACTCTGGAGAAGTGTATGGTGTTTCCTCAAACACCTAAAAAACTAAGCAACGGAGCCTACGGCACTTCAACTTATGGTTCTATAGCTTAGGGAAATTAAAATCAAAAAGACACAGCCACCCATAAATTTTGGACGGCTCTGCTTACAAGAACCTCATTTACGGTACAAGTGAAATATCCCAGAAAGCAAAAATGGATAAAGAAGTTGTTGTACGTACGTACAATGGAATATCACTCAGCAATGAAATCTATGTCATGAGGCCCGTCGCGGCATAATGAGTGGATTCAGGTACGATCATTCTAAGTTAACTAAGTCACACAGAAAAAGAAACACCATAAGATATCTCAAATACACGGAATGCAAACATGGCTGCACATGAACTCAATTACAAAACAGAAAAGGGTCTCAAATTTAGAAAACCAACTTATGCTTGCTTAAGGGGAAAGGTGAGTTGTGGTGCTGCATAAAACCAGAGATTGAAATTAGCACAGATACCTTTCCATAAGCAAATATGTAATAGTCAGGACCTACTCCTTGCTCCACGAAATGGACTCAACACCCCATATTCAATGCCTAGGAATATACCTGACTAGTAAGAATCTGAAAACCCATGGATTTATATGTCTCCATAAGAGAATCAAGCATGTGTACAGCGGCATAAACGCAGCAGTGAAAATCCGATAAATCCCATTATCAAAATAAATTACAAAAACAAAACACAATGACAGTGAAATAGAGAGCAATTCTTAAATAATTCATTCAGGGCTTGTGATGCAACGTGGATTTACCACATCTACACCCCGAGCTGAGTGAGACATAAGGCTGGACACTTCGGGCTGATAACATTGGTGACGTTCGGTGAGCAAAGGCAACCCTTTGAAGTCATACTGCATGGTACCCATTCCATGGGTCCCAACTCTCCAGGTTGAAGGGATTCTTCCTTCAGGTAAAACATGCATGGGCAACCCAGAATATGGTCCACCGTGTGACCGGGAAACCTTTCTAAATGCATCTCAGTTTTCGTCCCCTCGTACTCGGTTTTACCATTCCAGACGCTTTACTAACACTCTCCCCACTTGGAGAGTCAGTGCCTTTAACCTCCTGTTTGGCACAGTTTGGAATTTCTGCGCAAGATGAACAGGAATAGGGAGAACCAATGAGAGATTAGCTGTAGGTGTCTGCACGAACAAATTTAACGCTCATTTCCCACCAGGAAGAGGAATTAGCCAAAGGCTCAGCATGCCGTGCCGGAACCAGATTAGGGCCTGAAGCAATCCTGCGGTTTTGCGGCCAGCTCACAAGAAAGCGAGTTGAAGAAAGGAGCTCAGGGGCACTGTAATTCACAAACCTGCAGAGTTATAAATGACAGCTATCGTCCAAAAATATATTGAAGTAAGGCTGCAAAGAGGACTTGAACGCGGGGCAGAATTCCAGGAATACGATTTCAGGAGGTAGACGGGAAGTCCTCTGAAAGTATAGGAGAAGAGGCAGAACCTCGACAATGATGCACTTGGTCAAAAAGGGCATATGCGTTTCTTCCAGGGCCCTTATTAAAGAGGGTAGGAGGCTCCCAGCATGCTTCAGTGGCCAACAGAGGGCCTACGTCGCCAAGGCGACATGAGACATCCAGGCAGGAGTGACCTCACATCAGAGGGCCCACCTCACAGAAGGGTAAGGAACCCAGTCAGGATCAGACTCTCACCAGAGTGCCCACATAAGCAAGGGGCTGGGAACCAGGCAGGAGTGTCCTCACACCCGTGGGGCCACATCACCGAAAGTTGAGGTACCCAGCACATGTGGCCTCAAACCAGAGGACCCACATCACCATGGGTCTCGGAGCGAGGCAGGCAGGATTAACCTCAAAACACATGGCCCATTGTATAAAAAAGGTGAGGAATCCAGCAGTTGGAACATCCCAGCAGGCGGCCCAGAGCACCGAGGCTATGGGATCCAGGCAGTGATGAACTCACAACAGAGGGCACTCATCGTGATACTGTAAGCAACCCAGCCGTTGTAACCTCAGAGCACAATGCCCACATCCCCATGGGGAAGGGAACCAAGCAGGAGTGTCATCGCACCAGTGGGCACACATCAGAAAATGTGGGGAGCCCAGCAGTTAGGGCCTGACACCAGAGGGCCCTCATCACTGAGGAGAGGAGGCTCCCAGCAAGCTCCAACTGCTACCAGAATGCCGACGTCACCAATGCGGGGTGTGCCAGCCAGGCAGGAGTGACCTCAGAGCAGAGGGCCAACCACACAAAAGTGTGAGGAACCCAGAGGATCAGACTCTCACCGGAGGGCCCACATCACCAAGGGAATGGAAACCAGGCAGGAGTGTCCTCACACCAGTGGGGCCACATCACCGAAATGTGACGGACCCAGCACACGTGGACTCAAACTACAGGACACACATCACCAAGGGGCTGGGAGTGAGGCAGGCAAGAGAAGTCTCAAAACAGAGGGCCCATAGAAGGAAAAAGGTGAGGAATCCCGCAGTTGGAACCTCCCCACAGGTGGCCAGGAGCAGCGAGGCTATGGGGTCCATGCCGGAGTGAACTCACACCAGAGGGCCCTCATCATGAAACTGAACAACGTACCATTGGGACCTCAGAGCAGAAGACCCACATTCCCATGGGGTTGGGATCCTGGCAGGAGTGTACTTGCACCACAGGGCGCACATTAGAAAATTTTGGGAGCCCAGGAGTTAGGGTCTGACGCCAGAGGGCCCTCATTACCGAGGGGAGGAGACTCCCAGCAGGCACCAACTCCCAACTGAGGGCCCACGTCGCCAAGTTGACGTGTGCCAGCCAGGCAGGAGTGACCTCACAGCAGAGGGCCTACCTCACAGAAGGGTGAGGAACCCAGCCAGGATAAGACTCTCACCAGAGGGCCCACATCACCAAGGGGATCGGAACAAGGCAGGAGTGTCCTCACACCAGTGTGGCCACATTATAGAAAGGTGAGGAACCCAGCACATGTGGCCTAAACCAGAGGACCCACATTTCCAAGGTGCTCCGAGTGAGGCAGGCAGGAGTAGCCTAACAACACAGGGCCCACAGAATAAAAAATGTGAGGAATCCAGCAGTTTGAACCTCCCAGCAGGTGGCCCAGAGTATGGAGTCTATGGGATCCAGGCCACAGTGAACTCACAGCAGAGGGCCCTCATCATGAAACTGTGAGCAACCCAGCCAGTGGGACCTCAGAGCAGAAGGCCCACATCCCCATGGGGATGGGAACCTCGCAGGAGTGTCCTCGCACAACTTAGCACGTATCAGAAAATGTGGGAACCCAGCAGTTATGGCCTGACGCCAGAGGGCCCTCATCACGGAGGAGAGGAGGCTACCAGCAGGTTCCAAATGCCACCAGAGGGCCGACGTCACCAAGGCAATGGGAGCAAGCCAGGCAGGAGTTACCTCACAGCAGAGGGCCCACCTCACAGAAGTGTGAGGAGCCCAAACAGGATCAGACTCTAACCAGAGCGCCCACATCACCAAGGGGATGGAAACCAGGCAGGAGTGTCCTCACACCAGTGGGGCCACATCAGCGAAAGGTGAGGAACACAGCACATGTGGCCTCAAACAAGGGGACACACATCACGAAAGGGCTGGGAGTGAGGCATGCAGGAGGAGACTCACAACAGAGCGCCCATAGAATAAAAAAGGTGAGGAACCCCGCAGTTGGAAGCTCCAAGCAGGTGGCCCAGAGCACCGAGGCTATGGGATCCATGCCGGAGTGAACTCACAGCAGAGGGCCCACATTCTGACACTGTGAGCAACCCAGCCGTTGGGACCTCAGAGCAGAAAGCCCACATCCCCATGGGGATGGGACCCTGGCTGGAGTGTACTCGCACGACAGGGCGCACATCAGAAAATTTTGGGAGCCCATGAGTTAGGGCCTGACGCCAGAGGGCCCTCATTACCGAGGGGAGGAGACTCCCAGCAGGCACCAACTCCCAACTGAGGGCCCACATCGCCAAGGTGACGTGTGCCAGCCAGGCAGGAGTGACCTCACAGCAGAGGGCCCACCTCCCAGAAGTGTGAGGAATCCAGACAGGATCAGACTCTCACCAGAGGGCCCCCATCACCAAGGGGATGGGAACCAGGCAGGAGTGTCCTCACACCAGTGGGGCCACATCAATAAAGGTGAGGAAACCGGTACATGTGGCCTTAAACCAGAGGACCTACATCACAAATGGGCTGGGAGTGAGTCAGGAAGTAGGAGCATGAAAACACAGGACACAAAGAATAAAAAAGGTAAGGAATCCAGCAATAGGAACCTCCCAGCAGGCCGCTCAGAGCACAGAGTCTATGGGATCTAGGCCTGGGTGAACTAACACCAGAGAGCCAACATCATGAAACGGTGAACAACACAGGTGTTGGGACCTTAGAGCAGAAGGCCCACATGCCCATGGGGATGGGAACCTCGCAGGAGTGTCCTCGCACCACTTAGCACGTATCAGAAAATGTGGGTACCCAGCAGTTAGGGCCTGAGGCAAGAGGGCCCCCATCACCGAGGGGAGGTTCCCAGCAGGCTCCAACTGCCACAAGAGGGCCGATGTTGCCCAGGTGGGGTGTGCCAGCCAGGCAGGAGTGACCTCACAGCAGAGGGCCCCCCTCACAGAAGGGTGAGGAACCCAGCCAGGATCAGACTCTCACCAGAGGGCCCACATCATCAAGGGGATAGGAACCAGGCAGGAGTGTCCCCACACCAGTGGGGCCACATCATCGAAAGGCGAGGGACCCAGCATACGTGGCCTCAAACCAGAGGACACACATCACCAAGGGGCTGGGAGTGAGGCCGGCAGGAGGAGTCTCAAAACAGAGGGCCCATAGAAGAAAAAAGGTGAGGAATCCCGCAGTTGTAACCTCCCAGCAGGTGGCCAGGAGCAGCGAGGCTATGGGATCCAGGCCGGAGAGAACTCACAGCAGAGGGCCCTCATCATGAAACTGAGCAACCCATGGTTGGGACCTCAGAGCAGAAGGCCCACATTCCCATGGGGTTGGGAACCTGGCAGGAGTGTACTCGAACCACAGGGCGCATATCAGAAAATATTGGGAGCCCAGGAGTTAGGGCCTGACGCCAGAGGGCCCTCATTACCGAGGGGAGGAGACACCCAGCAGGCACCAAATCCCACCAGAGGGCCGACGTCGCCAAGGCGGGGTGTGCCAGCCAGGCAGGAGTGACCTCAGAGAAGAGGGCCCACCTCACAGAAGTGTGAGGAACCCAACCAGGATCAGACTCTCACCGGAGGGCCCACATCACCAAGGGGATGGGAACAAGGCAGGAGTGTCCTCACACCAGTGGGGCCACATCAGCCAAAGGTGAGGAACCCAGCACATGTGGCCTCAAACCACAGGACACACATCACCAAGGGGCTAGGAGTGAGGCAGGTGTCTGGAGGGGCACATTTAACTCTAATTTCCCACCAGGAAGTGGAATGAACCAAAGTCTCAGAGTGCCGTGCCGGACCCTGATTACGGCCTGAAGCAAACCTGCGGTTTTGTGGCCAGTTTTCAAGGAAACGAGTTAAGAAAGGAAATCACGGGCACTGTAATTCACAAACCTGCAGAGTTATAAATGACAGCTATTGGCAAAAATATATGGAAGTAAGTCTGCAAAGAGGACTTGAAAACGAGGCAGAATTGCAGGAATCATATTTCAGGAGGTAGATTGGAATTGCATTTAAAGCATGTGAAAAGAGGCAGATCTTTGACAGTGATGCACTTGGACAAAAGTGCGTAAACATTTTTTCCTGAGTATATTCAGGAAAAAACACATATGCCCTTTTTGGCCAACCAAGCACTCGAGAAATGGAAATCCGCACTACAATGAAGTCTCATTTCCCATTCGTCAAAAGGGCCATCTGAAAAAAGTGTAAAAACCAGAAACACAGGACAGGCCATGGAGAACAGGGAGCCTTGTTATGCTGATGGGCGGGATGTAAATTGCCAACAGACACTCTGGAGATGTGTATGGTGTATCCTGAAACATCTGAAAAACAAAGCTACAGACCCTAGGGCACTTCCACTTTTGGCCCTATAGCTTAGGAAAATTAAAATCAACAAGACACAGCCAACACAAAATTTAGGGCTGCTGTGTTTACAAGAACCTTGAGTCCAGTACAAATTAAATATCCCAGAAAGAAAAATATGGATAAAGGAGTTGTGCTACTTACGTACAATGGAATATCACTCAGCAATGAAATCAATGTCATCAGGCCTGTAGCAGCAAATTGAGTGGATTTAAGTATGATGATTCTAAGAGAAATATGTCACACAGAGAAAGATAATTATCATAAGATATCACTAATAGAGAGAGTGTAAACTTGGCTACACATAAACTGAATTCCAAAACCGAACAGAGTCTCACATTTAGATAAAAACTTATGCTTGCTTAAGGGGAAAGTTGAGTTGCGGTGCTGTATAAAACCAGAGATTGAAATTAGCACACATACCGTTCCATAAGCCAAATATGTAATAGACAAGACCTACTCTTTGCTCAACGAAATAGACTCATCCATGGTGTATCACCTCACACCTGTTAGAATGGGCATCATCAGAAAATCTACAAACAACAAATGCTGGAAAGGGTGTGGAGATAAGGAACCCTCTTCCGCTATTGTTGGTAATGAAATTGATAAAGTCACTGTGGAGAACGTTATGGAGTTTCTTATAAAACTAAGAATAGAATTACCATATGATGCAGCAGTCCCACTACTGGGCATATACCCAGACAAAACCATAAATCAAAAAGAGACATTCACCGCAATGTTCATTGCATCACTATTTACAATATCCAGGTAATGGAAGCAACCTAAATGCCCACAGACAGACGAATGCATAAAGATGTGGTACATATATAAAATGGAATATTACTAAGCCATAAAAAGGAATGAAATTGGGTCATTTGTAGAGACGTTGATGGATCTAGAGACTGTCATACAGAGTGAAGTAAGTCAGAAAGAGAAAAACAAATCTTGTCTATTAATGCCTATATGTGGAACCTAGAAAAATTGTACAGATGAACCGTTTTGCAAGGCAGAAATAGAGCAACAGATGTAGACAACAAACGTATGGACACCAAGGGGGGAAAGCTGTTGGGGGGTGGTGGTGGGAGGAGTTGAGAGATTGGGATTGGCATGTATACATTTATATGTATAAAATAGATAACCAAAAAGAACCTGCTGTATAAAAAAATAAAATAAAATTCAAATTACAAAAAGTAAAACAGAAAAAATATTCTTCCCTTCACATACATGTATTTATATGAATAAATTATTTCCATGCTTATATCTGTAAATACAAAAAAGAGGAATAAAATCTACCTTGAACCAAAAACGAAAAAAAGAAAAAAAAACAGAACCCACCAGCTACACAGAGGAAAACCGTATCAGGGCACTTGCTCCAGTTGTAAACAATTCTGAAGTTGGTCAGTGGTGGGGAATCATCTCCCATTCAGCCAGCAGGCCCCACGCAACAAGCGTCCTCATTGCAAAGCTGGGAGACCGTGCCGAGGCATCTGTGAGTAAACGTGGGCTGAGCCCCAGGCCACCTGCTGCTGAAATGTTCCCACCCTTCCCAGGTAAAACGCCTGAATATGTACAAGGACTTGAAAGCCTAGAGGAAGGGCCATGGAGCCACATGAGCGACAGCATGCCAGCCGACTTGGTGCCTGCAGGCCAGCCAGGATGGTCCTGGCCCTGGGTGCTCTTCTGGAAGCTTTCCATTTCCCTGCCTGAGATACCCCTGCTGTCCCGGCCCCCACTGCTTTCTTCCTCACTCACCTCTGCCCAGGGAGAAATTCCAGCGGCAGGTATGGGTGACACATCCTCTTCTTTAGCAGGTGGCATCTTGGCAACTGCTGCAGAAAGTCCAGCAGAGCCCCACTCACACTGGGCCACCCACAAAGCCGTGGCCTCTCACTCCCTCCCACCAGTCCAGCCCCAAGACTGCTGACAGGGCAGAGAAAATGGCGTCAGGCACAGCTGCAGGGGCTCTTGCTGCCTGGAGCGGTGTTTATATTGATCTGAACCCAGGCACACCTGGGGAGGGCTGGCCTGCATGGTCAGGCTTCCCAGGCCAGCCAATAATCACCCCTCAGGGGCTCACAGTTGCCGAAACTGGAACTTGCTGAATCGGCCAGGTCCAAGGAACAGGTGTGGGCTCCTGAGAGTCAGGATAGACAAGGGGCTGCAGCTCTGGCTTGTTTTCTAATTATATTATCTGGCCCATGAGTGGGAGACAACTTCAAGAAAACCCTCTCCTAATGAGAGGAACCCAGGAGTCAGGGAGAGGAGGGGTGGCTGGTGGGTGGAGACAGAAGCCTGGTGCCCCGGGTGCAGTGGAAGTCTCTGGAAGACCAGGTGGAGGGAGGCCACACAGAGTGATGCCCAGGGTCACAGACCTGTCGGAGCTGCTGTTTGTTAGTTCAAGTCCTGCTCTGAGGTGCCCTGTGTCAGATCTGAGTGACAGGTGAGCTGGGAGTGCTCTGCAATGAGGGCGATATGCACGGTTCCTGTGTTCCCAGCCCTGCCATGGTACCTGCAAGGGTAGCTCTGTATCCTGGGAGGGGCCTGACCACGAGAGCCCCATGGGCTGCAGGGGGACCTGCCCAGGGAACCCCATATCCTGGGAGGGTCCTGAACACAAGAGCCCCGTGGGCTGGGGTGGGGTACCTGCCCAGGTGAGCTCCATATCCTGGGATTGGCCTGACCTCGAGAGCCCCATGGGCTGCTGGAGTCCTGGTAAAGTATGTCAGGACAGTCAGTGAAACCACCGAGGATATACCTCCAGTAGTTCCTAAACCCTACACCCTGCTGGTCATTCTACCAACCACCAGGACATGGTATTCTGTATTAGTCTTCAATGATGCCTTCTTTTGTATTCTATTAGTCCCAGAGTCACAAGAAATTTTGGCTTGTGAGTGGCAGGACTCAACATACAACTAAAACAATACTTCCGGACCGTGTTGCCCCAAGGGTTCAAAAATTCCCACACCATCTTTGGGGAAAGCTCAGCTAAAGACCTAAATGTTCTACCTCTGGAAAAGGAAACACTCCTTCAATATGCAGACGACATTCTGATCGCCAGCCCTACTAAGGAGACCTCTGAACTACGAAGCCAATAAAGGATACAAGTTGTCCAAGAAAAAGCTCAAATATCACAGACTACGGTGACCTGCCTGGGCTTCATTCTCACAGAAGGTCGGAGAAGCCCATCCCAGGAAAGGGAAGAAACAATTTACAGCCTTACCCATTTCTAAAACTAGAAGACAGCCTAGGGGTTCCTGGGGAGGCCAGGGTTTGCTGCTTCTGGATCCCTAACTACAGTCTACTAGCTCGGCCTCTATATGAAACACTGAAAGGAAAAGATGATGATCCTTTTGAATAGAATGCAGAAGTGGCCTTTCAAGAATGGAAAGAGCAGTCAATTCAGACCCTTGCCCTGGAACTCCCTAATTTAGCTAAACCCTTTGACCTTTACATTCCTGGTGAACGGTGAATCGCCATTGGAGTATTAGTGCAAAACCTGGGACCACTTGAAATGGAACTATGCAAGAATGCGATCCAGGTAGGATAAACTACGGTCACCAAGGGGCTTGGCCCACCACCACATCTGGCCAAGATACTGGCAGTATCTGATAACCTGGAAATCAGCAGCCCAAAAGGCCACCTCCCTCCTAAGGGAAAAGGAACCCTCGTGGTGATCCTAACCCCCAACCATGCCCTGAAGTTGCAGGGTTGGCTCCGTGGGCACACTGATGTTGAGTGAGGAGGCCCTCCAACTCCAACCTCCATAGAGATAACCGGGGCAAAGGGGCACCATGACAACTCATGTGAAGGTGTGTGCACGTGCAAATTTAACGCTCATTTCCCACCAGGAAGAGGAATTAACCAAAGGCTCAGCATGCCATGCCGGAACCAGATTAGGGCCTGAAGCAATCCTGCGGGTTTGCGGCCAGCTCACAAGAAAGCGAGTTGAAGAAAGGAGCTCAGGGACACTGTAATTCACAAACCTGCAGAGTTATAAATGACAGCTATCACCCAAAAATATATTGAAGGAAGGCTGCGAAGAGGACTTGAAAGCGGGGCAGAATTGCAAGAAAACGATTTCAGGGGGTAGACTGGAATTGCATTTAAAGCATAGGAAAAGAGGCAGAACGTCGACAATGATGCACTTGGCCAAAAAGGGCGTATGCGTTTTTTCCTGAATATATTCAGGAAAAAACGCATACGCCCTTTTTGGCCAACCAAGCAAGCATGTTAAAGAAATCTGCACTACAATGAAGTCTCACTGCCCCCCGTTCAAAAGGGCCATCTGAAAAAAGTGTAAAATCCAGAAAGGCAGCACAGGCCATGGAGAACAGGGAGCCTTGTTATGCTGATGGGCGGGATGTAAATTGCCAACAGCCACTCTGGAGATGTGTATGGTGTTTCCTCAAAAACCTAAAAAACAAAGCAACGGAGCCTACGGCATTACCACTTTTTTTCCTATAGCTTAGGGAAATTAAAATCAAAAACACACAGCCACCGCAAAGTTTCTGTTTACGGCTCTGTTTACAAGAACCTCGTCTACGGTACAAGTTAAATATCCCAGAAAGCGAAAAATGAATAAAGAAGTGTGGTACGTACGTACAAAGGAATATCACTCACCAATGAAATCTATGTCATCAGGCCCGTCGCGGCATAATGAGTGGATTCAGGTACGATGATTCTAAGTGAAATAGGTCACACAGAAAATGAAACATCATAAGATATCACTAATACACGGAATGTAAACTTGGCTACACATGAACTGAATTACAAAACAGAACAGGGTCTCAAATTTAGAAAACCAACTTATGCTTGCTTAAGGGGAAAGGTGAGTTGTGGTGCTGCATAAAACCAGAGATAGAAATTAGCACAGATACCTTTCCATAAGCCAAATATGTAATAGTCAAGACCTAGCCCTTGCTCAACGAAATGGACTAAACACCCCATATTCAACGCCTAGGATTACACATGACTAGTAAGAACCTTCAAACCCATGGATTTATATGTCTCCGTAAGAGACTCAAGTGTGTGTACAGCGGCATGAATGCAGCAGAGAAAATCCGATAAATCCCATTATCAAAATGAATTACAAAAACAAACACAATGACAGTGAAATAGAGAGCAATTCTTAAATAATTCATTCAGGGCTTGTGATGCAACCTGGATTTACCACATCTACACCCAGAGCTGAGTGAGACATAAGGCTGGACACTTCGGGCTGATAGCATTGGTGAGGTTCGATGAGCAAATGCAGACCCTTTGAAGTCATACTGCATGGTACCCATTCCATGGGTCCCAACTCTCCAGGTTTAAGGGATTCTTCCTTCAGCTAAAACATGCATGGGAAACCCACAGTACAGTGCACTGTGTGACCGGGAAACGTTTTCAAATGCATCTCAGTTTTCGTCCCCTTTTACTCGGGTTCACCATTCCAGACCGTTTACTAACACTCTCCCCACTTGGAGAGTCAGTGCCTTTAACCTCCTGTTTGGCACAGTTTGCAATTTCTGCGCAAGATGAACAGGAATAGGGAGAACCAATGAGAGACTAGCTGTAGGTGTCTGGACGGGCAAATGGAACGCTCATTTCCCACCAGGAAGAGGAATTTACCAAAGGCTCAGCATGCCGTGCCGGAACCAGATTAGGGCCTGAAGCATTCCTGCGGGTTTGCGGCCAGCTCACAAGAAAGCGAGTTGAAGAAAGGAGCTCAGGGGCACTGTAATTCACAAACCTGCAGAGTTATAAATGACAGCTATCGTCCAAAAATATATTGAAGGAAGGCTGCGAAGAGGACTGGAAAGCGGGGCAGAATTGCAGGAAAACGATTTCAGGGGGTAGACTGGAATTGCATTTAAAGCATAGGAAAAGAGGCAGAACGTCGACAATGATGCACTTGGCCAAAAAGGGCGTATGCGTTTTTTCCTGAATATATTCAGGAAAAAACGCATACGCCCTTTTTGGCCAACCAAGCCAGCATGTTAAAGAAATCTGCACTACAAAGAAGTCTCACTGCCCCCCGTTCAAAAGGGCCATCTGAAAAAGTGTAAAATCCAGAAAGGCAGCACAGGCCATGGAGAACAGGGAGACTTGTTATGCTGATGGGCGGGATGTAAATTGCCAACAGCCACTCTGGAGAAGTGTATGGTGTTTCCTGAAACACCTAAGAAACAAAGCAACGGAGACTATGGCACTTCCACTTATGGTCTTATAGATCACGGAAATTAAAATCAAAAACAGACAGCCACCCCAAAGTTTCAGAAGGCTCTGTTTACAGGAATCTCGTCTACGGTACAAGTTAAATATCCCAGAATGTGAAAAATGGATAAAGAAGTTGTGGTACACACATTCAATGGAATATCACTCAGCAATGAAATCTATGTCATCAGGCCCGTCGCGGCATAATGAGTGGATTCAGGTACGATGATTCTAAGTGAAATAAGTCACACAGAAAATGAAACATCATAAGATATCACTAATACACGGAATGTAAACTTGGCTACACATGAACTGAATTACAAAACAGAACAGGGTCTCAAATTTAGAAAACCACCTTATGCTTGCTTAAGGGGAAAAGTGAGTTGGGGTGCTGCATAAAACCAGAGATAGAAATTAGCACAGATACCTTTCCATAAGCCAAATATGTAATAGTCAAGACCTAGCCCTTGCTCAAAGAAATGGACTAAACACCCCATATTCAACGCCTAGGAATACACCTGACTAGTAAGTATCTTCAAACCCATGGATTTATATGTCTCCATAAGAGACTCAAGTGTGTGTACAGCGGCATGAATGCAGCAGAGAAAATCCGATAAATCCCATTATCAAAATGAATTACAAAAACAAACACAATGACAGTGAAATAGAGAGCAATTCTTAAATCATTCATTCAGGGCTTGTGATGCAACCTGGATTTACCACATCTACAACCAGAGCTGAGTGAGACATAAGGCTGTACACTTCGGCCTGATAGCATTGGTGAGGTTCGTTGAGAAAATGCAGGCCCTTTGAAGTCATACTGCATGGTACCCATTCCATGGGTCCCAACTCTCCAGGTTTAAGGGATTCTTCCTTCAGCTAAAACATGCATGGGAAACCCACAGTATGGTGCACCGTGTGACCGGGAAACCTTTTCAAATGCATCTCAGTTTTCGTCCCCTTTTACTCGGGTTCACGATTGAAGACCCTTTACTAATACTCTCCCCACTTAGAGAGTCAGTGCCTTTAACCTCCTGTTTGGCACAGTTTGCAATTTCTGCGCAAGATGAACAAGAATAGGGAGAACCAATGAGAGACTAGCTCTAGGTGTCTGCACGTTCAAATATAACACTCATTTCCCACCAGGAAGAGGAATTTACCAAAGGATCAGCATGCTGTGCCGGAACCAGATTAGGGCATGAAGCAATCCTGCGGGTTTGCGGCCAGCTCACAAGAAAGCGAGTAGAAGAAAGGAGCTCAGGCGCACTGTCATTCACAAACCTGCAGAGTTATAAATGTCAGCTATTGTCCAAAAATGTATTGAAGTAAGGCTGCGTAGAGGACTTGAAAGCGGGGCAGAATTGCAGGAAAACGAGTTCAGGGGCAGACTGGAATTGCATTTAAAGCATAAGGAAAGAGACAGAAAGTCGACAATGATGCACTTGGTCAAAAAGGGCGTATGCGTTTTTTCCTGAATATATTCAAGAAAAAACACATACGCCCTTTTTGGCCAAACAAGCAAGCCTGTAAAGAAATCTGCATTCCAATGAAGTCTCACTGCCCCCCTGTCAAAAGGGACATCTGAAAAAAGTGAAAAATCCAGAAAGGCAGGACAGGCCATGGAGAACAGGGAGCCTTGTTATGCTGATGGGCGGGATGTAACTTGCCAACAGCCACTCTGGAGAAGTGTATGGTGTTTCCTCAAACACCTAAAAAACTAAGCAACGGAGCCTACGGCACTTCAACTTATGGTTCTATAGCTTAGGGAAATTAAAATCAAAAAGACACAGCCACCCATAAATTTTGGACGGCTCTGCTTACAAGAACCTCATTTACGGTACAAGTGAAATATCCCAGAAAGCAAAAAATGGATAAAGAAGTTGTTGTACGTACGTACAATGGAATATCACTCAGCAATGAAATCTATGTCATGAGGCCCGTCGCGGCATAATGAGTGGATTCAGGTACGATCATTCTAAGTTAACTAAGTCACACAGAAAAAGAAACACCATAAGATATCTCAAATACACGGAATGCAAACATGGCTGCACATGAACTCAATTACAAAACAGAAAAGGGTCTCAAATTTAGAAAACCAACTTATGCTTGCTTAAGGGGAAAGGTGAGTTGTGGTGCTGCATAAAACCAGAGATTGAAATTAGTACAGATACCTTTCCATAAGCAACTATGTAATAGTCAGGACCTACTCCTTGCTCCACGAAATGGACTCAACACCCCATATTCAATGCCTAGGAATATACCTGACTAGTAAGAATCTGAAAACCCATGGATTTATATGTCTCCATAAGAGAATCAAGCATGTGTACAGCGGCATAAACGCAGCAGTGAAAATCCGATAAATCCCATTATCAAAATAAATTACAAAAACAAAACACAATGACAGTGAAATAGAGAGCAATTCTTAAATAATTCATTCAGGGCTTGTGATGCAACGTGGATTTACCACATCTACACCCCGAGCTGAGTGAGACATAAGGCTGGACACTTCGGGCTGATAGCATTGGTGACGTTCGGTGAGCAAAGGCAACCCTTTGAAGTCATACTGCGTGGTACCCATTCCATGGGTCCCAACTCTCCAGGTTGAAGGGATTCTTCCTTCAGGTAAAACATGCATGGGCAACCCAGAATATGGTCCACCGTGTGACCGGGAAACCTTTTTAAATGCGTCTCAGGTTTCGTCCCCTCGTACTCGGTTTTACCATTCCAGACGCTTTACTAACACTCTCCCCACTTGGAGAGTCAGTGCCTTTAACCTCCTGTTTGGCACAGTTTGGAATTTCTGCGCAAGATGAACAGGAATAGGGAGAACCAATGAGAGATTAGCTGTAGGTGTCTGCACGAACAAATTTAATGCTCATTTCCCACCAGGAAGAGGAATTAGCCAAAGGCTCAGCATGCCGTGTCGGAACCAGATTAGGGCCTGAAGCAATCCTGCGGTTTTGCGGCCAGCTCACAAGAAAGCGAGTTGAAGAAAGGAGCTCAGGGGCACTGTAATTCACAAACCTGCAGAGTTATAAATGACAGCTATCGTCCAAAAATATATTGAAGTAAGGCTGCAAAGAGGACTTGAACGCGGGGCAGAATTCCAGGAATACGATTTCAGGAGGTAGACGGGAAGTCCTCTGAAAGTATAGGAGAAGAGGCAGAACCTCGACAATGATGCACTTGGTCAAAAAGGGCATATGCGTTTCTTCCAGGGCCCTTATTAAAGAGGGTAGGAGGCTCCCAGCATGCTTCAGTGGCCAACAGAGGGCCTACGTCGCCAAGGCGACATGAGCCATCCAGGCAGGAGTGACCTCACATCAGAGGGCCCACCTCACAGAAGGGTAAGGAACCCAGTCAAGATCAGACTCTCACCAGAGTGCCCACATAAGCAAGGGGCTGGGAACCAGGCAGGAGTGTCCTCACACCCGTGGGGCCACATCATCGAAAGTTGAGGTACCCAGCACATGTGGCCTCAAACCAGAGGACCCACATCACCATGGGTCTCGGAGCGAGGCAGGCAGGATTAACCTCAAAACACATGGCCCATTGTATAAAAAAGGTGAGGAATCCAGCAGTTGGAACATCCCAGCAGGCGGCCCAGAGCACCGAGGCTATGGGATCCAGGCAGTGATGAACTCACAACAGAGGGCCCTCATCGTGATACTGTAAGCAACGCAGCCGTTGTAACCTCAGAGCACAAGGCCCATATCCCCATGGGGAAGGGAACCAAGCAGGAGTGTCATCGCACCAGTGGGCACACATCAGAAAAGGTGGGGAGCCCAGCAGTTAGGGCCGGACGCCAGAGGGCCCTCATCACTGAGGAGAGGAGGCTCCCAGCAAGCTCCAACTGCTACCAGAAGGCCGACGTCGCCAATGCAGGGTGTGCCAGCCAGGCAGGAGTGACCTCAGAGCAGAGGGCCAACCACACAAAAGTGTGAGGAACCCAAAGAGGATCAGACTCTCACCGGAGGGCCCACATCACCAAGGGAAAGGAAACCAGGCAGGAGTGTTCTCACACCAGTGTGGTCACATCACCGAAATGTGACGGACCCAGCACACGTGGCCTCAAACCAGAGGACACACATCACCAAGGGGCTGGGATTGAGGCAGGCAGGAGGAGTCTCAAAACAGAGGGCCCATAGAAGAAAAAAGGTGAGGAATCCCGCAGTTGGAACCTCCCAGCAGGTGGCCAGGAGCAGCGAGCTTATGGGATCCAGGCCAGAGAGAACTCACAGCAGAGGGCCCTCATCATGAAACTGAGCAACCCACGGTTGGGACCTCAGAGCAGAAGGCCCACATTTCCATGGGGTTGGGAACCTGGCAGGAGTGTACTCGAACCACAGGGCGCATATCAGAAAATATTGGGAGCCCAGGAGTTAGGGCCTGACGCCAGAGGGCCCTCATTACCGAGGGGAGGAGACACCCAGCAGGCACCAAATCCCACCAGAGGGCCGACGTCGCCAAGGCGGGGTGTGCCAGCCAGGCAGGAGTGACCTCAGAGAAGAGGGCCCACCTCACAGAAGTGTGAGGAACCCAACCAGGATCAGACTCTCACCGGAGGGCCCACATCACCAAGGGGATGGGAACCAGGCAGGAGTGTCCTCACACCAGTGGGGCCACATCAGCCAAAGGTGAAGAACCCAGCACATGTGGCCTCAAACCAGAGGACACACATCACCAAGGGGCTAGGAGTGAGGCAGGTGTCTGGAGGGGCACATTTAACTCTAATTTCCCACCAGGAAGTGGAATGAACCAAAGTCTCAGAGTGCCGTGCCGGACCCTGATTACGGCCTGAAGCAAACCTGCGGTTCTGTGGCCAGTTTTCAAGGAAACGAGTTAAGAAAGGAAATCACGGGCACTGTAATTCACAAACCTGCAGTGTTATAAATGACAGCTATTGGCAAAATTATATGGAAGTAAGTCTGCAAAGAGGACTTGAAAACGAGGCAGAATTGCAGGAATCATATTTCAGGAGGTAGATTGGAATTGCATTTAAAGCATGTGAAAAGCGGCAGATCTTTGACACTGATGCACTTGGACAAAAGTGCGTAAACATTTTTTCCTGAATATATTCAGGAAAAAACACATATGCCCTTTTTGGCCAACCAAGCGCTCGAGAAATGGAAATCCGCACTACAATGAAGTCTCATTTCCCATTCGTCAAAAGGGCCATCTGAAAAAAGTGTAAAAACCAGAAACACAGGACAGGCCATGGAGAACAGGGAGCCTTGTTATGCTGATGGGCGGGATGTAAATGGCCAACAGACACTCTGGAGATGTTTATGGTGTATCCTGAAACATCTGAAAAACAAAGCTACAGACCCTAGGGCACTTCCACTTTTGGCCCTATAGCTTAGGAAAATTAAAATCAACAAGACACAGCCAACACAATATTTAGGGCTGCTGTGTTTACAAGAACCTTGAGTCCAGTACAAATTAAATATCCCAGAAAGAAAAAAATGGATAAAGGAGTTGTGCTACTTACGTACAACGGAATATCACTCAGCAATGAAATCAATGTCATCAGGCCTGTAGCAGCAAATTGAGTGGATTTAAGTATGATGATTCTAAGAGAAATAGGTCACACAGAGAAAGAGAATTATCATAAGATATCACTAATAGAGAGAGTGTAAACTTGGCTACACATAAACTGAATTCCAAAACCGAACAGAGACTCACATTTAGATAAAAACTTATGCTTGCTTAAGGGGAAAGTTGAGTTGGGGTGCTGTATAAAACCAGAGATTGAAATTAGCACACATACCGTTCCATAAGCCAAATATGTAATAGACAAGACCTACTCTTTGCTCAACGAAATAGACTCATCCATGGTGTATCACCTCACACCTGTTAGAATGGGCATCATCAGAAAATCTACAAACAACAAATGCTGGAAAGGGTGTGGAGATAAGGAACCCTCTTCCACTATTGTTGGGAATGTAAATTGATACAGTCACTGTGGAGAACATTATGGAGTTTCTTATAAAACTAAGAATAGAATTACCATATGATACAGCAATCCCACTACTGGGCATATACCCAGACAAAACCATAAATCAAAAAGAGACATTCACCGCAATGTTCATTGCATCACTATTTACAATATCCAGGTAATGGAAGCAACCTAAATGCCCACAGACAGACGAATGCATAAAGATGTGGTACATATATAAAATGGAATATTACTAAGCCATAAAAAGGAATGAAATTGGGTCATTTGTAGAGACGTTGATGGGTCTAGAGACTGTCATACAGAGTGAAGTAAGTCAGAAAGAGAAAAACAAATCTTGTCTATTAATGCATATATGTGGAACCTAGAAAAATTGTACAGATGAACCGTTTTGCCAGGCAGAAATAGAGCAACAGATGTAGACAACAAACGTATGGACACCAAGGGGGGAAAGCTGTTGGGGGGTGGTGGTGGGAGGAGTTGAGAGATTGGGATTGGCATGTATACATTTATATGTATAAAATAGATAACCAAAAAGAACCTGCTGTATAAAAAAATAAAATAAAATTCAAATTACAAAAAGTAAAACAGAAAAAATATTCTTCCCTTCACATACATGTATTTATATGAATAAATTATTTCCATGCTTATATCTGTAAATACAAAAAAGAGGAATAAAATCTACCTTGAACCAAAAACGAAAAAAAGAAAAAAAAACAGAACCCACCAGTTACACAGAGGAAAACCGTATCAGGGCACTTGCTCCAGTTGTAAACAATTCTGAAGTTGGTCAGTGGTGGGGAATCATCTCCCATTCAGCCAGCAGGCCCCACGCAACAAGCGTCCTCATTGCAAAGCTGGGGGACCGTGCCGAGACATCTGTGAGTAAACGTGGGCTGAGCCCCAGGCCACCTGCTGCTGAAATGTTCCCACCCTTCCCAGGTAAAACGCCTGAATATGTACAAGGACTTGAAAGCCTAGAGGAAGGGCCATGGAGCCACATGAGTGACAGCATGCCAGCCGACTTGGTGCCTGCAGGCAAGCCAGGATGGTCCTGGCCCTGGGTGCTCTTCTGGAAGCTTTCCATTTCCCTGCCTGAGATACCCCTGCTGTCCCGGCCCCCACTGCTTTCTTCCTCACTCACCTCTGCCCAGGGAGAAATTCCAGCGGCAGGTATGGGTGACACATCCTCTTCTTTAGCAGGTGGCATCTTGGCAACTGCTGCAGAAAGTCCAGCAGAGCCCCACTCACACTGGGCCACCCACAAAGCCGTGGCCTCTCACTCCCTCCCACCAGTCCAGCCCCAAGACTGCTGACAGGGCAGAGAAAATGGCGTCAGGCACAGCTGCAGGGGCTCTTGCTGCCTGGAGCGGTGTTTATATTGATCTGAACCCAGGCACACCTGGGGAGGTCTGGCCGGCACGGTCGGGCTTCCCAGGCCAGCCAATAATCACCCCTCAGGGGCTCACAGTTGCAGAAACTGGAACTTGCTGAATCGGCCAGGTCCAAGGAACAGGTGTGGGCTCCTGAGAGTCAGGATAGACAAGGGGCTGCAGCTCTGGCTTGTTTTCTAATTATATTATCTGGCCCATGAGTGGGAGACAACTTCAAGAAAACCCTCTCCTAATGAGAGGAACCCAGGAGTCAGGGAGAGGAGGGGTGGCTGGTGGGTGGAGACAGAGGCCTGGTGCCCCAGGTGCAGTGGAAGTCTCTGGAAGACCAGGTGGAGGGAGGCCACACAGAGTGATGCCCAGGGTCACAGACCTGTCGGAGCTGCTGTTTGTTAGTTGAAGTCCTGCTCTGAGGTGCTCTGTGTCAGATCTGAGTGACAGGTGAGCTGGGAGTGCTCTGCAATGAGGGCGATATGCACGGTTCCTGTGTTCCCAGCCCTGCCATGGTACCTGCAAGGTTAGCTCTGTATCCTGGGAGGGGCCTGACCACGAGAGCCCCATGGGCTGCAGGGGAACCTGCCGAGGGAACCCCATATCCTGGGAGGGGCCTGAACACGAGAGCCCCATGGGCTGGGGTGGGGGTGGGGTACCTGCCCAGGTGAGCTCCATATCCTGGGATTGGCCTGACCTCGAGAGCCCCATGGGCTGCTGGAGTCCTGGTAAAGGATGTCAGGACAGTCAGTGAAGCCACCGAGGATATACCTCCAGTAGTTCCTAAATCCTACACCCTGCTGGTCATTCTACCAACCACCAGGACATGGTATTCTGTATTAGTCTTCAATGATGCCTTCTTTTGTATTCTATTAGTCCCAGAGTCACAAGAAATTTTGGCTTGTGAGTGGCAGGACTCAACATACAACTAAAAGAATACTTCCGGGCCGTGTTGCCCCAAGGGTTCAAAAATTCCCACACCATCTTTGGGGAAAGCTCAGCTAAAGAACTAAAAGTTCTACCTCTGGAAAAGGAAACACTCCTTCAATATGCAGACGACATTCTGATCGCCAGCCCTACTAAGGAGACCTCTGAACTACCAAGCCAATAAAGGATACAAGTTGTCCAAGACAAAGCTCAAATATCACAGACTACGGTGACCTGCCTGGGCTTCATTCTCACAGAAGGTCGGAGAAGCCCATCCCAGGAAAGGGAAGAAACAATTTACAGCCTTACCCATTTCTGAAACTAGAAGACAGCTTAGGGGTTCCTGGGGAGGCCAGGGTTTGCTGCTTCTGGATCCCTAACTACAGTCTACTAGCTGGGCCTCTATATGAAACACTGAAAGGAAAAGATGATGATCCTTTTGAATAGAATGCAGAAGTGGCCTTTCAAGAATGGAAAGAGCAGTCAATTCAGACCCTTGCCCTGGAACTCCCTAATTTAGCTAAACCCTTTGACCTTTACATTCCTGGTGAACGGTGAATCGCCATTGGAGTATTAGTGCAAAACCTGGGACCACTTGAAATGGAACAATGCAAGAATGCGATCCAGGTAGGATAAACTACGGTCACCAAGGGGCTTGGCCCACCGCCACATCTGGCCAAGATACTGGCAGTATCTGAAAACCTGGAAATCAGCAGCCCAAAAGGCCACCTCCCTCCGAAGGGAAAAGGACCCCACGTGGTGATCCTCACACCCAACCATGCCCTGAAGTTGCAGGGTTGGCTCCATGGGCACACTGACCTTGAGCGAGGAGGCCCTCCAACTCCAACCTCCATAGAGATAACCGGGGCAAAGTGGCACCATGAAGACTCGTGTGAAGGTGTCTGCACGGGCAAATTTAACGCTCATTTCCCACCAGGAAGAGGAATTAACCAAAGGCTCAGCATGCCGTGCCGGAACCAGATTAGGGCCTGAAGCAATCCTGCGGGTTTGCGGCCAGCTCACAAGAAAGCGAGTTGAAGAAAGGAGCTCAGGGACACTGTAATTCACAAACCTGCAGAGTTATAAATGACAGCTATCACCCAAAAATATATTGAAGGAAGGCTGCGAAGAGGACTTGAAAGCGGGGCAGAATTGCAAGAAAACGATTTCAGGGGGTAGACTGGAATTGCATTTAAAGCATAGGAAAAGAGGCAGAACGTCGACAATGATGCACTTGGCCAAAAAGGGCGTATGCGTTTTTTCCTGAATATATTCAGGAAAAAACGCATACGCCCTTTTTGGCCAACCAAGCAAGCATGTTAAAGAAATCTGCACTACAATGAAGTCTCACTACCCCCCGTTCAAAAGGGCCATCTGAAAAAAGTGTAAAATCCAGAAAGGCAGCCCAGGCCATGGAGAACAGAGAGCCTTGTTATGCTGATGGGCGGGATGTAAATTGCCAACAGCCACTCTGGAGTTGTGTATGGTGTTTCCTCAAAAACCTAAAAAACAAAGCAACGGAGCCTATGGCATTACCACTTATTTTCCTATAGCTTAGGGAAATTAAAATCAAAAACACACAGCCACCGCAAAGTTTCTGTTTACGGCTCTGTTTACAAGAACCTCGTCTACGGTACAAGTTAAATATCCCAGAAAGCGAAAAATGGATAAAGAAGTGTGGTACGTACGTACAAAGGAATATCACTCACCAATGAAATCTATGTCATCAGGCCCGTCACAGCATAATGAGTGGATTCAGGTACGATGATTCTAAGTGAAATAAGTCACACAGAAAATGAAACATCATAAGATATCACTAATACACGGTATGTAAACTTGGCTACACATGAACTGAATAACAGAACAGGGTCTCAAATTTAGAAAACCAACTTATGCTTGCTTAAGGGGAAAGGTGAGTTGTGGTGCTGCATAAAACCAGAGATAGAAATTAGCACAGATACCTTTCCATAAGCCAAATATGTAATAGTCAAGACCTAGCCCTTGCTCAACGAAATGGACTAAACACCCCATATTCAACGCCTAGGATTACACATGACTAGTAAGAACCTTCAAACCCATGGATTTATATGTCTCCGTAAGAGACTCAAGTGTGTGTACAGCGGCATGAATGCAGCAGAGAAAATCCGATAAAACCCATTATCAAAATGAATTACAAAAACAAACACAATGACAGTGAAATAGAGAGCAATTCTTAAATAATTCATTCAGGGCTTGTGATGCAACCTGGATTTACCACATCTACACCCAGAGCTGAGTGAGACATAAGGCTGGACACTTCGGGCTGATAGCATTGGTGAGGTTCGATGAGCAAATGCAGACCCTTTGAAGTCATACTGCATGGTACCCATTCCATGGGTCCCAACTCTCCAGGTTTAAGGGATTCTTCCTTCAGCTAAAACATGCATGGGAAACCCACAGTACAGTGCACTGTGTGACCGGGAAACGTTTTCAAATGCATCTCAGTTTTCGTCCCCTTTTACTCGGGTTCACCATTCCAGACGGTTTACTAACACTCTCCCCACTTGGAGAGTCAGTGCCTTTAACCTCCTGTTTGGCACAGTTTGCAATTTCTGCGCAAGATGAACAGGAATAGGGAGAACCAATGAGAGACTAGCTGTAGGTGTCTGGACGGGCAAATGGAACGCTCATTTCCCAACAGGAAGAGGAATTAACCAAAGGCTCAGCATGCCGTGCCGGAACCAGATAAGGGCCTGAAGCATTCCTGCGGGTTTGCGGCCAGCTCACAAGAAAGCGAGTTGAAGAAAGGAGCTCAGGGACACTGTAATTCACAAACCTGCAGAGTTATAAATGACAGCTATCGTCCAAAAATATATTGAAGGAAGGCTGCGAAGAGGACTGGAAAGCGGGGCAGAATTGCAGGAAAACGATTTCAGGGGGTAGACTGGAATTGCATTTAAAGCATAGGAAAAGAGGCAGAACGTCGACAATGATGCACTTGGCCAAAAAGGGCGTATGCGTTTTTTCCTGAATATAATCAGGAAAAAACGCATACGCCCTTTTTGGCCAACCATGCCAGCATGTTAAAGAAATCTGCACTACAAAGAAGTCTCACTGCCCCCAGGTCAAAAGGGCCATCTGAAAAAAGTGTAAAATCCAGAAAGACAGCACAGGCCATGGAGAACAGGGAGCCTTGTTATGCTGATGGGCGGGATGTAAATTGCCAACAGCCACTCTGGAGAAGTGTATGGTGTTTCCTGAAACACCTAAGAAACAAAGCAACGGAGACTACGGCACTTCCACTTATGGTCTTATAGATCACGGAAATTAAAATCAAAAACAGACAGCCACCCCAAAGTTTCAGACGGCTCTGTTTACAGGAATCTCGTCTACGGTACAAGTTAAATATCCCAGAATGTGAAAAATGGATAAAGAAGTTGCGGTACACACATTCAATGGAATATCACTCAGCAATGAAATCTATGTCATCAGGCCCATCGTGGCATAATGAGTGGATTCAGGTACGATGATTCTAAGTGAAATAAGTCACACAGAAAATGAAACATCATAAGATATCACTAATACACGGAATGTAAACTTGGCTACACATGAACTGAATTACAAAACAGAACAGGGTCTCAAATTTAGAAAACCACCTTATGCTTGCTTAAGGGGAAAAGTGAGTTGGGGTGCTGCATAAAACCAGAGATAGAAATTAGCACAGATACCTTTCCATAAGCCAAATATGTAATAGTCAAGACCTAGCCCTTCCTCAAAGAAATGGACTAAACACCCCATATTCAACGCCTAGGAATACACCTGACTAGTAAGTATCTTCAAACCCATGGATTTATATGTCTCCATAAGAGACTCAAGTGTGTGTACAGCGGCATGAATGCAGCAGAGAAAATCCGATAAATCCCATTATCAAAATGAATTACAAAAACAAACACAATGACAGTGAAATAGAGAGCAATTCTTAAATCATTCATTCAGGGCTTGTGATGCAACCTGGATTTACCACATCTACAACCAGAGCTGAGTGAGACATAAGGCTGTACACTTCGGCCTGATAGCATTGGTGAGGTTCGTTGAGAAAATGCAGGCCCTTTGAAGTCATACTGCATGGTACCCATTCCATGGGTCCCAACTCTCCAGGTTTAAGGGATTCTTCCTTCAGCTAAAACATGCATGGGAAACCCACAGTATGGTGCACCGTGTGACCGGGAAACCTTTTCAAATGCATCTCAGTTTTCGTCCCCTTTTACTCGGGTTCACGATTGAAGACCCTTTACTAATACTCTCCCCACTTAGAGAGTCAGTGCCTTTAACCTCCTGTTTGGCACAGTTTGCAATTTCTGCGCAAGATGAACAAGAATAGGGAGAACCAATGAGAGACTAGCTCTAGGTGTCTGCACGTTCAAATATAACACTCATTTCCCACCAGGAAGAGGAATTTACCAAAGGATCAGCATGCTGTGCCGGAACCAGATTAGGGCATGAAGCAATCCTGCGGGTTTGCGGCCAGCTCACAAGAAAGCGAGTAGAAGAAAGGAGCTCAGGCGCACTGTCATTCACAAACCTGCAGAGTTATAAATGTCAGCTATTGTCCAAAAATGTATTGAAGTAAGGCTGCATAGAGGACTTGAAAGCGGGGCAGAATTGCAGGAAAACGAGTTCAGGGGCAGACTGGAATTGCATTTAAAGCATAAGGAAAGAGACAGAAAGTCGACAATGATGCACTTGGTCAAAAAGGGCGTATGCGTTTTTTCCTGAATATATTCAAGAAAAAACACATACGCCCTTTTTGGCCAAACAAGCAAGCCTGTAAAGAAATCTGCATTCCAATGAAGTCTCACTGCCCCCCTGTCAAAAGGGACATCTGAAAAAAGTGAAAAATCCAGAAAGGCAGGACAGGCCATGGAGAACAGGGAGCCTTGTTATGCTGATGGGCGGGATGTAACTTGCCAACAGCCACTCTGGAGAAGTGTATGGTGTTTCCTCAAACACCTAAAAAACTAAGCAACGGAGCCTACGGCACTTCAACTTATGGTTCTATAGCTTAGGGAAATTAAAATCAAAAAGACACAGCCACCCATAAATTTTGGACGGCTCTGCTTACAAGAACCTCATTTACGGTACAAGTGAAATATCCCAGAAAGCAAAAAATGGATAAAGAAGTTGTTGTACGTACGTACAATGGAATATCACTCAGCAATGAAATCTATGTCATGAGGCCCGTCGCGGCATAATGAGTGGATTCAGGTACGATCATTCTAAGTTAACTAAGTCACACAGAAAAAGAAACACCATAAGATATCTCAAATACACGGAATGCAAACATGGCTGCACATGAACTCAATTACAAAACAGAAAAGGGTCTCAAATTTAGAAAACCAACTTATGCTTGCTTAAGGGGAAAGGTGAGTTGTGGTGCTGCATAAAACCAGAGACTGAAATTAGTACAGATACCTTTCCATAAGCAACTATGTAATAGTCAGGACCTACTCCTTGCTCCACGAAATGGACTCAACACCCCATATTCAATGTCTAGGAATATACCTGACTAGTAAGAATCTGAAAACCCATGGATTTATATGTCTCCATAAGAGAATCAAGCATGTGTACAGCGGCATAAACGCAGCAGTGAAAATCCGATAAATCCCATTATCAAAATAAATTACAAAAACAAAACACAATGACAGTGAAATAGAGAGCAATTCTTAAATAATTCATTCAGGGCTTGTGATGCAACGTGGATTTACCACATCTACACCCCGAGCTGAGTGAGACATAAGGCTGGACACTTCGGGCTGATAGCATTGGTGACGTTCGGTGAGCAAAGGCAACCCTTTGAAGTCATACTGCGTGGTACCCATTCCATGGGTCCCAACTCTCCAGGTTGAAGCGATTCTTCCTTCAGGTAAAACATGCATGGGCAACCCAGAATATGGTCCACCGTGTGACCGGGAAAACTTTTTAAATGCGTCTCAGTTTTCGTCCCCTCGTACTCGGTTTTACCATTCCAGACGCTTTACTAACACTCTCCCCACTTGGAGAGTCAGTGCCTTTAACCTCCTGTTTGGCACAGTTTGGAATTTCTGCGCAAGATGAACAGGAATAGGGAGAACCAATGAGAGATTAGCTGTAGGTGTCTGCACGAACAAATTTAACGCTCATTTCCCACCAGGAAGAGGAATTAGCCAAAGGCTCAACATGCCGTGTCGGAACCAGATTAGGGCCTGAAGCAATCCTGCGGTTTTGCGGCCAGCTCACAAGAAAGCGAGTTGAAGAAAGGAGCTCAGGGGCACTGTAATTCACAAACCTGCAGAGTTATAAATGACAGCTATCGTCCAAAAATATATTGAAGTAAGGCTGCAAAGAGGACTTGAACGCGGGGCAGAATTCCAGGAATACGATTTCAGGAGGTAGGCGGGAAGTCCTCTGAAAGTATAGGAGAAGAGGCAGAACCTCGACAATGATGCACTTGGTCAAAAAGGGCATATGCGTTTCTTCCAGGGCCCTTATTAAAGAGAGTAGGAGGCTCCCAGCATGCTTCAGTGGCCAACAGAGGGCCTACGTCACCAAGGCGACATGAGCCATCCAGGCAGGAGTGACCTCACATCAGAGGGCCCACCTCACAGAAGGGTAAGGAACCCAGTCAAGATCAGACTCTCACCAGAGTGCCCACATAAGCAAGGGGCTGGGAACCAGGCAGGAGTGTCCTCACACCCGTGGGGCCACATCATCGAAAGTTGAGGTACCCAGCACATGTGGCCTCAAACCAGAGGACCCACATCACCATGGGTCTCGGAGCGAGGCAGGCAGGATTAACCTCAAAACACATGGCCCATTGTATAAAAAAGGTGAGGAATCCAGCAGTTGGAACATCCCAGCAGGCGGCCCAGAGCACCGAGGCTATGGGATCCAGGCAGTGATGAACTCACAACAGAGGGCCCTCATCGTGATACTGTAAGCAACCCAGCCGTTGTAACCTCAGAGCACAAGGCCCACATCCCCATGGGGAAGGGAACCAAGCAGGAGTGTCATCGCACCAGTGGGCACACATCAGAAAAGGTGGGGAGCCCAGCAGTTAGGGCCGGACGCCAGAGGGCCCTCATCACTGAGGAGAGGAGGCTCCCAGCAAGCTCCAACTGCTACCAGAAGGCCGACGTCGCCAATGCAGGGTGTGCCAGCCAGGCAGGAGTGACCTCAGAGCAGAGGGCCAACCACACAAAAGTGTGAGGAACCCAAAGAGGATCAGACTCTCACCGGAGGGCCCACATCACCAAGGGAATGGAAACCAGGCAGGAGTGTTCTCACACCAGTGTGGTCACATCACCGAAATGTGACGGACCCAGCACACGTGGCCTCAAACTACAGGACACACATCACCAAGGGGCTGGGAGTGAGGCAGGCAGGAGGAGCCTCCAAAAAGAGGGCCCATAGCGTAAAAAAGGTGAGGAATCCCACAGTTGGAACCTCCCAGCAGGTGGCCAGGAGCAGCGAGGCTACGGGATCCAGGCCTGACTGAACTCAAAACAGAGGGCCCTCATTATGAAACTGTGAGCAACCCAGCCGTTGGGACCTTAGAGCAGAAGGCCCACATTCCCATGGGGTTGGGATCCTGGCAGGAGTGTACTCGCACCACAGGGCGCACATCAGAAAATTTTGGGAGCCCAGGAGTTAGGGTCTGACGCCAGAGGGCCCTCATTACCGAGGGGAGGAGACTCCCAGCAGGCACCAACTCCCAACTGAGGGCCCACGTCGCCACGTTGACGTGTGCCAGCCAGGCAGGAGTGACCTCACAGCAGAGGGCCTACCTCACAGAAGGGTGAGGAACCCAGCCAGGATAAGACTCTCACCAGAGGGCCCACATCACCAAGGGGATCGGAACAAGGCAGGAGTGTCCTCACACCAGTGTGGCCACATTATAGAAAGGTGAGGAACCCAGCACATGTGGCCTAAACCAGAGGACCCACATTTCCAAGGTGCTCCGAGTGAGGCAGGCAGGAGTAGCCTAACAACACAGGGCCCACAGAATAAAAAATGTGAGGTATCCAGGAGTTTGAACCTCCCAGCATGTGGCCCAGAGCATGGAGTCTATGGGATCCAGGCCACAGTGAACTCACAGTAGAGGGCCCACATCATGAAACTGTGAGCAACCCAGCCAGTGGGACCTCAGAGCAGAAGGCCCACATCCCCATGGGGATGGGAACCTCGCAGGAGTGTCCTCGCACAACTTAGCACGTATCAGAAAATGTGGGAACCCAGCAGTTATGGCCGGGCGCCAGAGGGCCCTCATCACGGAGGAGAGGAGGCTACCAGCAGGCTCCAAATGCCACCAGAGGGCCGACGTCACCAAGGCAATGGGAGCAAGCCAGGCAGGAGTTACCTCACAGCAGAGGGCCCACCTCACAGAAGTGTGAGGAATCCAGACAGGATCAGACTCTCACCAGAGGGCCCACATCACCAAGGGGATGGGAACCAGGCAGGAGTGTCCTCACACCAGTGGGGCCACATCAATAAAGGTGAGGAAACTGGTACATGTGGCCTTAAACAAGAGGACCTACATCACAAATGGGCTGGGAGTGAGTCAGGAAGTAGGAGCATGAAAACACAGGACACAAAGAATAAAAAAGGTAAGGAATCCAGCAGTAGGAACCTCCCAGCAGGCCGCTCAGAGCACAGAGGCTATGGGATCTAGGCCTGGGTGAACTAACACCAGAGAGCCAACATCATGAAACGGTGAACAACACAGGTGTTGGGACCTTAGATCAGAAGGCCCACATGCCCATGGGGATGGGAACCTCGCAGGAGTGTCCTCGCACCACTTAGCACGTATCAGAAAATGTGGGTACCCAGCAGTTAGGGCCTGAGGCAAGAGGGCCCCCATCACCGAGGGGAGGTTCCCAGCAGGCTCCAACTGCACAAGAGGGCCGATGTTGCCCAGGTGGGGTGTGCCAGCCAGGCAGGAGTGACCTCACAGCAGAGGGCCCCCCTCACAGAAGGGTGAGGAACCCAGCCAGGATCAGACTCTCACCAGAGGGCCCACATCATCAAGGGGATAGGAACCAGGCAGGAGTGTCCTCACACCAGTGGGGCCACATCATCGAAAGGCGAGGGACCCAGCATACGTGGCCTCAAACCAGAGGACACACATCACCAAGGGGCTGGGAGTGAGGCAGGCCGGAGGAGTCTCAAAACAGAGGGCCCATAGAAGAAAAAAGGTGAGGAATCCCGCAGTTGGAACCTCCCAGCAGGTGGCCAGGAGCAGCGAGGCTATGGGATCCAGGCCGGAGAGAACTCACAGCAGAGGGCCCTCATCATGAAACTGAGCAACCCACGGTTGGGACCTCAGAGCAGAAGGCCCACATTCCCATGGGGTTGGGAACCTGGCAGGAGTGTACTCGAACCACAGGGCGCATATCAGAAAATATTGGGAGCCCAGGAGTTAGGGTCTGACGCCAGAGGGCCCTCATTACCGAGGGGAGGAGACACCCAGCAGGCACCAAATCCCACCAGAGGGCCGACGTCGCCAAGGCGGTGTGTGCCAGCCAGGCAGGAGTGACCTCAGAGAAGAGGGCCCACCTCACAGAAGTGTGAGGAACCCAACCAGGATCAGACTCTCACCGGAGGGCCCACATCACCAAGGGGATGGGAACCAGGCAGGAGTGTCCTCACACCAGTGGGGCCACATCAGCCAAAGGTGAGGAACCCAGCACATGTGGCCTCAAACCACAGGACACACATCACCAAGGGGCTAGGAGTGAGGCAGGTGTCTGGAGGGGCACATTTAACTCTAATTTCCCACCAGGAAGTGGAATGAACCAAAGTCTCAGAGTGCCGTGCCGGACCCTGATTACGGCCTGAAGCAAACCTGCGGTTCTGTGGCCAGTTTTCAAGGAAACGAGTTAAGAAAGGAAATCACGGGCACTGTAATTCACAAACCTGCAGTGTTATAAATGACAGCTATTGGCAAAATTATATGGAAGTAAGTCTGCAAAGAGGACTTGAAAACGAGGCAGAATTGCAGGAATCATATTTCAGGAGGTAGATTGGAATTGCATTTAAAGCATGTGAAAAGCGGCAGATCTTTGACAGTGATGCACTTGGACAAAAGTGCGTAAACATTTTTTCCTGAATATATTCAGGAAAAAACACATATGCCCTTTTTGGCCAACCAAGCGCTCGAGAAATGGAAATCCGCACTACAATGAAGTCTCATTTCCCATTCGTCAAAAGGGCCATCTGAAAAAAGTGTAAAAACCAGAAACACAGGACAGGCCATGGAGAACAGGGAGCCTTGTTATGCTGATGGGCGGGATGTAAATGGCCAACAGACACTCTGGAGATGTTTATGGTGTATCCTGAAACATCTGAAAAACAAAGCTACAGACCCTAGGGCACTTCCACTTTTGGCCCTATAGCTTAGGAAAATTAAAATCAACAAGACACAGCCAACACAAAATTTAGGGCTGCTGTGTTTACAAGAACCTTGAGTCCAGTACAAATTAAATATCCCAGAAAGAAAAAAATGGATAAAGGAGTTGTGCTACTTACGTACAACGGAATATCACTCAGCAATGAAATCAATGTCATCAGGCCTGTAGCAGCAAATTGAGTGGATTTAAGTATGATGATTCTAAGAGAAATAGGTCACACAGAGAAAGATAATTATCATAAGATATCACTAATAGAGAGAGTGTAAACTTGGCTACACATAAACTGAATTCCAAAACCGAACAGAGTCTCACATTTAGATAAAAACTTATGCTTGCTTAAGGGGAAAGTTGAGTTGGGGTGCTGTATAAAACCAGAGATTGAAATTAGCACACATACCGTTCCATAAGCCAAATATGTAATAGACAAGACCTACTCTTTGCTCAACGAAATAGACTCATCCATGGTGTATCACCTCACACCTGTTAGAATGGGCATCATCAGAAAATCTACAAACAACAAATGCTGGAAAGGGTGTGGAGATAAGGAACCCTCTTCCACTATTGTTGGGAATGTAAATTGATACAGTCACTGTGGAGAACATTATGGAGTTTCTTATAAAACTAAGAATAGAATTACCATATGATACAGCAATCCCACTACTGGGCATATACCCAGACAAAACCATAAATCAAAAAGAGACATTCACCGCAATGTTCATTGCATCACTATTTACAATATCCAGGTAATGGAAGCAACCTAAATGCCCACAGACAGACGAATGCATAAAGATGTGGTACATATATAAAATGGAATATTACTAAGCCATAAAAAGGAATGAAATTGGGTCATTTGTAGAGACGTTGATGGATCTAGAGACTGTCATACAGAGTGAAGTAAGTCAGAAAGAGAAAAACAAATCTTGTCTATTAATGCCTATATGTGGAACCTAGAAAAATTGTACAGATGAACCGTTTTGCAAGGCAGAAATAGAGCAACAGATGTAGACAACAAACGTATGGACACCAAGGGGGGAAAGCTGTTGGGGGGTGGTGGTGGGGGGAGTTGAGAGATTGGGATTGGCATGTATACATTTATATGTATAAAATAGATAACCAAAAAGAACCTGCTGTATAAAAAAATAAAATAAAATTCAAATTACAAAAAGTAAAACAGAAAAAATATTCTTCCCTTCACATACATGTATTTATATGAATAAATTATTTCCATGCTTATATCTGTAAATACAAAAAAGAGGAATAAAATCTACCTTGAACCAAAAACGAAAAAAAGAAAAAAAAACAGAACCCACCAGTTACAGAGAGGAAAACCGTATCAGGGCACTTGCTCCAGTTGTAAACAATTCTGAAGTTGGTCAGTGGTGGGGAATCATCTCCCATTCAGCCAGCAGGCCCCACGCAACAAGCGTCCTCATTGCAAAGCTGGGGGACTGTGCCGAGGCATCTGTGAGTAAACGTGGGCTGAGCCCCAGGCCAGCTGCTGCTGAAATGTTCCCACCCTTCCCAGGTAAAACACCTGAATATGTACAAGGACTTGAAAGCCTAGAGGAAGGGCCATGGAGCCACATGAGTGACAGCATGCCAGCCGACTTGGTGCCTGCAGGCCAGCCAGGATGGTCCTGGTCCTGGGTGCTCTTCTGGAAGCTTTCCATTTCCCTGCCTGAGATACCCCTGCTGTCCAGGCCCCCACTGCTTTCTTCCTCACTCACCTCTGCCCAGGGAGAAATTCCAGCGGCAGGTATGAGTGACACATCCTCTTCTTTAGCAGGTGGCAACTTGGCAACTGC